>NC_050527.1:26265797-26297913 GCF_002922805.2 Oryzias melastigma | reverse complement strand
GAAGATTTTAGCACCGGGACTGAAGTTACCACCCTCGTTGATTTTGTTTGGTCCTTCGTGTTAGCTCAGTCCTAATGCACCACAACGGTGTGGAGCTTAATTGGGGCAATATTATTTAAAGCCCAAATAAAACGAAACGAAAATGAATTATTTGTTTGGCCAAAAAAAAAATAATAATAAAATAAAACGTTTTGCTATTCTAAAATAAACTTTATTATTTTCAACTTAAAATGTTGTTTTAGGTTTCAAAACTCAAAATTTCACTTTTTCAGATTTGAAAATAAAAAAAAGAGTGGAAAGCGACAAAAAGATTTAAAACAAAAATAAAGTTTTGAAATTGAAATTTTCAATTTTGAAACCCAAAAAGTAGAACAATTGAAGCTAAAAATAATTACGTTTATTTTAGAATAGCAGAAAGTTTTTGATATTTTACATATTTTTTGGCCAAACACCAATATTTTTTTCAATTTGTTTTATTTGAGTTTCAAATAATATTGACCCCAATTTAGCTCCATACTCGAAGCCCTAAGGTGGTTTGTGAAGGTAAAAAGGTGACATAACATTACCTGTGTGTGAGCTGTCACCTCTTTCATTAGAACACGAGAAATAAAACGTCACCTTTTAGCTTCTTTTCTGACTTTCTATAACTATTTAGGACAACAGAGTCCTGCCCCCCTCCCCGCTAAAGCCGCAGGTACAGATGTCCCCTCTGCTTCATTCAGGCCTGCGTTGCTTCTTGCAGGCTACTTGTCCGCGCGCGCGGGCGGGCGGGCAGCGCGCGCTGGTCGGGAGCGCGCGTGGAGGCGGTCCGGGCTGCCTGGGTTTTTCTGTAATCGCTTTTCTGCCGCTGAACCTCCAGTTAAATAGCGAGGACACGGGAGCGAGCGGGCGGCCGTGTGAGGATATACTTTTTTCGGTACCTTGGGATTAACGACGCGGAATCGAAGCATCGACGGCCGACCGCCAGGTAAACGGAGCGAACATCGACCGCCCGCGCCTCGTCGATCCGCCTAAAGTGAGCCGATGTCCCGAGAAAAAGTGTCGTTTTCGCGGAGGAGGAGGAGGGAAGGGGGGAGGTGGTGGATGTGTGGGACGAGCCTCCCTTTGTGCCTCGCCAGGGTCACTGATCTCCTCAATGTGGGTCCCCCGCGCGCGCCTCGTCGCCGCCGTTGACCGTCCTCCATCCGCCGTTCGGGGCGACAGAAACGCCTCCCTCCGTCTCCACAAACACCCGCGGCCTGTTCGGCTTCTGTCTAATGTGAACCCCCCTCCCCTCCGTCAGCGGCAGCCCCGCTCGCCGCCCCCGGCCTGTAGCGTTAGCTAGCTGCGTGTGCTCGGCGCCGCGCGCGCGGCTGCAGTCTCCCGTCGACCCTTTTGTGCGTTTCATCCCTTTAAACGCTGACCTGCCCGCTTCGACCGCGCGTGCGGCTGATGCCTGCGCGCGCGCGTGCGTCCGGACTCCCCTCTGCTGTTATTTTTCTGTCGGTGGGGGGGTTGGGGGGGTAATGTCCTCCCTTCGACCCTGACATCTCCGATTGATGCGGCTGCATTTGTCCTTATCGTTACCGCGAAACGCCCCCGGGGAAAGACATACCCCCCCCCCCCCCCCCAGAGATCCAATCGATCCTTGAGATTAATCCATGTCTTCTCGGATGTCTGATTTATGTCGGTTAGTCCCACATATTTATGACACCCCCCTAGATGAAGGGGGGTGTTTCTGATCTGGGATTACATGTTTGTTGTAAAATGTCATTAGTTCATCCAAACACAAACAAAAGCTGCCCCCATTAAAACCCATTTACACTCCTAATGTTCTTTCACCTGCAGATTCACACCGGAAGTTTGGGACGAAGGAACCCTTAAAGTTTTCTTTTATTATCATCATTTGTCTTTCCTCCAGGGCCCACGATGTCCAGCGAAGTGCAGAGACCGGACGACAGCCCCAGCACGAGCGGGGGGAGCTCGGATATCGAACAAAGGGAAATGGTACCGCCCGAGCAGGAGCGGGAGCAAGCACAGCCCAAAAAGAAGGAGACCAAGATCTCCAGTAAAACCGCTGCTAAACTTTCAACCAGTGCCAAGAGGTAAACGGACCGTGGTGGCCTGTGCCTGTGGGAGGGGAGGGGGAGGACACCTCTGGCGTGGCGTCCAACCGTCACCGCTTCCATCAAATTTGTTATCGATTCTTTCGATCAGCTCCACCGCTGTTCCCCACAATCAAAGACAATGAAGGGATTATGCAACCAGTTGAGTTCCCCGTGCCGGCGGCGGCCGATGCTGAGGAGCTCTGAGCGTGTCTGTGCGTCTCCTCCTCCTTCAGGCACAAGCGGGAAGTTGGCCGGCGTCTGCAGCTCAGACGCTCGGAGATTCTCCCATTTTCATCTGAAATCTGTTCTGTTGCAGGATTCAGAAGGAGCTCGCAGAAATAACACTAGATCCACCTCCCAACTGCAGGTAAGAGGCAGCTTCCATCCGTGCGTGTGTTCCCGCTCTTTTGTTCCCGCTCTTTTGTTTGTGTTGACGTTCAAGGATCTCAGGTGAATCTGCGGCGGGTTCCTGCTGCAGACGCCTTCACGTGATCGATAGACGTCTGCTGAAACGGTAGAAAAGGAGCGCCGATGCGGCTGTAACCCCCCCCACCGTTCTGGGGGGGATTTACCACAGACAATGGTTATTGTGTGGAGCTGCAGCGAGGGGCGGACCACATGTGGACGCCACAAAAGACGCACCTCTGGGGTCTCGCGCCTTCATTTACAGAAATAACACGGAACAGCGGCGCCGCCATCGATCAGAGCTGCGTTTAGCGAGGCTCGATGATGACTCTGCTGCAGATCCGGACCGGGGGGGGGGCGCTCGGATCGGGTCGTCCTCCTTCACTCACACCTGCTGAAAACCGTCCAGGAAAACAGCTTTGTTTGGCGTTTTTCGAGACGGCCTTGTTTATTGGATGAATTAATCCCCCCTCCCTCCCCGCTGACTCTCATCAGACCCCCGCCGTCATTAACCATAAACACGGAGCTAACCTTTTCATTCCAGTTTTGTTCCTGAGCTGGGGGGCTAAAAGATGCTGTTCTCCTTCAGGGCTTTAATCTATTTCAACCCCCCCACACACACTTTCCTG
This sequence comes from Oryzias melastigma, assembly GCF_002922805.2. Lineage (NCBI taxonomy): Eukaryota > Metazoa > Chordata > Actinopteri > Beloniformes > Adrianichthyidae > Oryzias > Oryzias melastigma. The sequence goes on along the minus strand of NC_050527.1, from coordinate 26,294,792 downwards.
TCTCGCCCCCCACAAAAAAACTGGGTTGGCTCCCATGAAGGATTTGGCTCGGGGACACCAGTAAGTCATTTGAAAGTAAAATAACGGCCGGCAGATATTTCACAGTCGTCGTCTCGGTGGGGGGGCTCGTTGCCCCGGAAACAATTCTCCAGGATTATCTCTCTTCTTTTTTTCTCTTAATTTGACAACAACATTTTAATCATGTTTTCTCGCCTCCATCCGCATATGTGACCGGTTCATGAGGGTGGGGGCCCTCGGTGGCTGGGGGGTTCCACAGAGCTTCTGCCGTTGAGCTGCTCCGGTCTCTGAGCCGGTAATGGATGGAGGGGCTGCTTCCATCAGTCAGTGCAGGAAACACTTGATGATCTCATTTAGTCAAACATCTGTGGCAGGAGTCACCCACTTCATAAACGTAATAAAGCAGCCGCGGCTCCTCATCAAGCTTCCATTTGAAGCTGATGATGTTTTCCCGTCTGTCCACGAGCCACGCGCATCACCCACGCCAAGCCAAGCGGCGCTGCTGGTCGCTCCGTTTCTTACCGCTCTCTTCCTCTTTTGTCAGGACATTCCGGCTCGTCTTTTCCTACATTTCTCCAACTCTTTCAGCACAAAAGACTCACTTTCACAGAAGTCTTCAGTTTCCACTTTTCTGTCAGTTTTAGAAAATATATCTGAACAAAACACTCATTTTTTTGATGCATGTTAAACCTGAGTAGCATAAATATCAGCTGCAATTTAAGTGCATAAATTTAACCAGGAGAAAAGGCGTAGAAATCTGAAAAGAGTTTCTGCAAAAATAACGGCTAAAAACCTGCAAGTCTGAAAGATTCTTTGGATTGATAAAAATAAAAACTAATTCAAAGCTAAAGGAGATAACTGAAGCTGAACAATGCTAATCAAATAAATGAAAACAAACATTAAAAGCATAATGTTTGTTGAATAAATGTTTAATGTATAGCTGTGTCAAATATGCTAATTAATTGGTTTCTAAGACTGCTGGAAAAAGTGTTCATTGGTGAAAGGATTAGAGGACTCGACACTGGAGAGAAATAAGACTCACCCTGATTTGTGCGTGTGTACCTCTTGATTTGTGCGTAACTTTGGATCTGTGTGTAAGTTTGGATTTGTGCGTGTGTAATTCCTAATTTGTGGATAACTGGATTTTTGTGTACAGAATTCTTGATTTGTGCTCAACTTTGGATCTGTGTGTGTGTAACTCTTGATTTGTGCGTCACTTTGGATCTGTGTGTGTGTAACTCTTGATTTGTGCGTCACTTTGGATTTATGTGTAATCTTTGATTTGTGCGTGCATAATTCTTGATTCATGTGTAATTCTGATTTGTAATTCTTACAATATATTTCTGTGCACAAGTACAAACAAGATGAAATAAAAAAAAATGAAATACAATTTACACATACACAAATTAAAATGACAACAACTTGAAACTAACTATATACACAAATCTTTCAAAATTAAGCACAAATCGCTTGTTACGCTCACACAAAACCACATTTACGCACAAATCTGAGACTCTTTTCACATCTCCAAGTTTGATGTGTAAGTGATGCGTTTAAATGCTGCTCGAATGCTCGGTCATCAGAGTTTTCTTTTCAGCTGCTTTGAACTTGGATTGTGAATGATATCTGGTAAAACTTGACAACTTTCTTAAACAAATAATGAATATAAAAAGGTCCAAGTCTTATGCGCACAAATCAGAGTGATACTATTTTCTCTTCATAAACGTCCACAAATTCTTTTAGAAGTCCTAAATTATGCTTTGAAAAGGCTGCGTTAGCTAAATAAAGTAAAGAGTTTTGCAAAGATCCTGCTGAAGCGTTTTAACAAGGTCACCTAATGAAAGACTGAATCCTTTCCTGGTCGCAGAAACAAAGAAAGCTCATTAAGGCTTAATGATGCTCAGCACTGATCATTAAATGCCAAATTAGTTATAAAATACGAGTCTTAAACGTGAAAATGTTGTTTAACAAACAGAATTTAACTTTTAAAATCTCTATAACACTGGAGTGAAATCACCAGCTGAATGCTACGCTAGCTCCAGAAGTTCAGCTCCACAGAGAAGATGAAAACAGAGTGGGAACAGATTCAGACGGCGGTCCTCTCCTGCTCTGGTGTCTCCTCCAGTTTGGAGCCAACTGAACGGCAGCTGTGTCCTCAGTTGGCCCCCACGCTGGAATGTTCCAAACTTTGCTTTTGGCGTTTTCTGATTTCATGAGGCTTTTTTTATTATAATTATTATTTATGTCTAACTGTTCTTAGGAATGGATTTGCTGGCATTCAGAAAGACGGCGTTCACGTCTGACATCGACTTCAATGTCGCAGCCGCTAGTTACAGATGTGGCTTAAGAGCAGCAACACGTTGGAGCCTGAGCGGGTCCGACACAGCCGTTCTTCTGACTGTCACGCTCTCCCACCTGTGGAAGCAGCCTTTTTGGGAGGGCTGGACGGGTTTTCCTTCTGTATGTGATGTAATTACTAAAGCAGTTTAGATAGTACCGGCATTTATTTAGTATTTGCTATTTCATTTGGGAGTCTGGGAGTAGAAGAGCAATAAGCTTGAGAAGTGGTTGCGTCCTTCCTGGGGGAGGAACCAGCGCATTTTCCAGTTAATGAAGGGAGTTGTGGGTAAATTCTTGTGTTTAGTGTCACGGCTGGACCGTAATCACTCTCCCCCGTCCTCCTTCACGTTTTCCTTTGCATGCTTCAAAGCAGAAGCTCAGCATCCGCTGCTGACGTTTCCGTCGGAGGTGATGCTTCCCGGTGGACGGTCAAACATGCGTCTGTGGTGGAGTGGCGGCAGGGCTCTCAAACGCCAAAGCGTGAGCTTTTTGTGTTCGGCAATCCCCAGCTTTTGTTCGCGCCGCCTTTGTTCACAGATGTTCCACAATAAAAGCAGAATAATTCTCTGCTGAAGAGGTAGCGATAGCGTTCTCTTCCTCTGAGGCAGCTTGGAAAGATTAAATGCAGCTGCAGCCGCCGGTGCTCTGCAGAAACACGCTCCGCCGCCGTCTGTCAGCTGATCTCTCCACAGAGAAGAAACCACAAAGTGAAGTGGATACGGCTGAGAGGGATTTGACACAAACATAAACACAGAGCGGCTTCTCCTGGCAGATACAAGAATATTAGAGGTGCTGGAGGTTTTTAAGGCTCCTGAAAGCTTCATTATCCTCCTCTGCTCCTGCTTTGTAACTGCAGCGTCCGTCTTCGCTCCAGCTCGTCCTGGTTCCCCTTTAATCATCGTCTTGACTCTAAATAACAACCATGAACTAACAGCAAACGATTTAATTTTTGTGATTAAAATTCATGACCTGGGAAGAGTTTTTCAGGAATTTCAGCGTTTCTGCATTTGCTGCTTCAGGCTTTTGATGACAGGAATATTTAGAAATGAGATGTAAATTCTCCTGCTGTTGGAGCTGCTCCTTAACATTATTAACTTCTGCTTTTACATAATTCTCTCTCTTATCTAAACAGAATGAATGTCTTGATGGTTTTGTTTTCATCAGTGCAGAAGTTTAGGCTGCTTGAGCGCAAACAGCTGGAATACACCGAAGGGATTCCGACTTTCTGCTGTGCTGGATGTAAAAAAAATCTGTCCATCATATGTTGGGGTTCTGCTGCAGTGGTACAGTCCGTTAGATGTTGGGGTTCTGCTGCAGTGGTACGGTCCATCAGATGTTGGGGTTCTGCTGCAGTGGTACGGTCCGTTAGATGTTGGGGGTTCTGCTGCAGTGGTACGGTCCGTCAAACGTTGGGAGTTCTGCTGCAGTGGTCTGTCAGATGTTGGGGGTTCTGCTGCAGTGTTACGGTCCGTCAGATGTTGGGAGTTCTGCTGCAGTGGTACGGTCCATCAAACATTGGAGGTTCTGCAGCAGTGGTGCGATCCGTCAGATATTGGAGGTTCTGCTGGTACAGTCGTTAGATGTTGGGGTTCTGCGCCAGTGGTACAGTCCGTTAGATGTTGGGGTTCTTCTGCAGTGGTACAGTCCGTCAAACATTGGGGGTTCTGCCTCAGTGGTACGGTCCGTCAGATGTTGGAGATTCTGCCTCAGTGGTACAGTCCGTCAAACATTGGGGGTTCTGCTGCTGTGGTACGGTCCGTCAGATGTCGGAGGTTCTGCCTCAGTGGTACGGTCCGTCAAACATTGGGGTTCTGCTGCAGTGGTACGGTCCGTCAAACGTTGGGGGTTCTGCTGCAGTGGTACGGTCCATCAGATGTTGGAGGTTCTGCTGCAGTGGTACGGTCCGTCAGGTGTGTCAGATAATGAGGCGCTCATCCTGATGCTGCAGACATGATCAGGTGAGCAAAAACAGCTGAAGGTGAAGTTAATTGAAGGTGGTGATTGTCATCGTACAATCCAAAACTTTATTGACACAAACACTGGTGAACATGGTGCAGATTATTGTGATGTTTTGTGTCCCGAGCACTTTGTTTTTAGCATAAAAACGTAAACCTTCATATGTTTTTTCTAAAACTGACATGTCTCTGTGACCTGAAGCTGCAGAAAACTCCCAGTTTTTTTTTTACTCTGTAGTTGTTCAGAAGACGGAATAATTTCTACTAGAAGATTTATGCTCTATCAAAATAAACACATTTCTATCTTCACATTCGACGGATCAATGACGCGTAGAGCCGCTCTCTGGGTTTAATGTTGTTCGGATCCTCGCTCTCTATGGAGCAGCGACGCTCCTGAACGCTCCCGGTGTGAGCCGAAGCTCCTGAGCCGCTCAAACAGAGTCGTCTGTGGCAGATGATGTGATGCAGGCGTCACATGACCGGCGCTCTAACGCGGGCGCATCTCCATCACGGCAGTGACTCACAAAGAGACGGGCCGTCTTTGTTTCAGCGCTGACCTTCAGTTCAGATGGGATCGTCCTCGCGTCTGTGGCGACTGCTTATTAGTTCTGTGCACCCCCACCCCCTCCCCCCGGGGGTAGATGTGTGAGTGACACAGCCGCCATCATTTTTCACAGCGTTACCATTAAGCACAGCAGGACGGGCGTATCAATATTCATGAGGGGGGTGCAGGGATGGGGAAGGGCGGGGGGTGCTGCAGGATTCCTCTGGCTCGTCGATCATCCGCCGCTGAAACACGGCGTGAACGAGCGCGCCGATGTCGGTCTGAGCCCAGAGAAACAAACGGAGGAACCGGAGGAGAGCGTCCGCCTCTGCCTCCACCCATGATGGAGAATCAAACAAACGTCCTCGCTTTGGTTTGTGTACAAAGAAGAAACCTTTGGATGAATTCGGATGAGACTTCCATCAGACGGTGGAGAAAAGCTTGAATGCATCGATTACTTGTAAACATCAGCCTGTTCAATCAGTGATGCTTTGCTAAAAAAAATACTTTCATCTTCATTTATATTTAATTTCATTTTTCTTTCAGTACTTTCTGCTGTTTTTATGTCCCATCCTCATTAGATGGTTCATTTTAATTACGGGTAATGCTAACAAGTCAATGCAGTTCTGCATAGATGCATGTAAGGCCTCAGTCCCAACTGTCTTTACAGGTGATGCGAGAGGTCTACAGGTCAAATTGGGAATGCAGGTGACCCTCACAAATACCACAATCGTATACGGTTCTGTGAACCATCATTGCTGTAACAAGTATCCGGGTGATCGGATGCTCGCGATCTGCTCCCGAAAATGACAGATTCACAGCGTCCAAGATTGCTGATTCGTGATCTTTATAAATACAGTAAAATATTATTCATGAACGATGCACTTATTGCTCTGACATGCAGAATAATGTAAGATTTTAAGTTTATGAACTAGAACAAAGAAAGAGCAGCGCTAATGTCGCCGCAATTCAACAAATCTTTGTGTCGGTGAAGCTTCCTGTTTTCAAAGTAAAACTAGCAAGTTTTTTCTGTCAAAAAATGAGACTGAAGTTCCGCTCACTGACATAACTTCTAAAAAAAGAATTCGCTTTAACACCACAGCTTTAGCTCCAATGTTTACATTATTTTAGTTATGGTAACTCTTCAACAGTTGACGCAATTAACAAATTCCAGCAGAGCTGGGACAAAATATTGGTATGGTGAACTTTTGCGATCTTTACACTCACGAACAATTACCGATCCTGTCTTTGTCTGAATACCTAAATATTCCACCAGGGGGCGCTTCACATGAGCAAGACTGTGAAGTGAGGATGCTTGCTGCGGCGGCGAGCAAACGGGTCCAAACTGTGTCTATATTTTTCTAAAGTAGATGCAGACAGCGCGCTAATGTAACAAACATGGATTGTAAGGGCGATTGCAGCAGTAATCAGTCAAACACCAATACACCAAGTTCTAGTGTAGAGGCGTACAGCGTCTGACCGTCCAAATGAGACGTCTAGCGTCGTTATTGATCCAACAGGTGTGTATGCTAGCGGTACACATGAGGAGCATGTGACTAAAGTGATGATTATCAAAGAAAAGTGAAGGAAGTTTGAATAAAAGGAGGGGAAATGAGTATGGATACAAGCACTGTAAAGTAATGAACAATAAACAATGACTAACAGGCTGAATAGTAACAAATTAGTTGACCTAAAATGTAAAATGATTTAAAATGTTTTACATTTTTTGTTCTTTAAAGTGAGAAGGTCATTTGATGTACTCTGAATTTTTGTTCTTAACTGGAGCTTTGTTTATTTTTTTCCTTAAAATATGTTATTATTGTAAAGAGACATTCATATTAATTGTTAATTTGATTTAAATGTTGGAAAGGGCATTAAATTAACACGTTTTGTTTTAAATTATTCAAAAAAGCGTTTTTGAAGAAAACAAAAATATATTTTTGTTTTAAAAATATTTTAGATATCATAGATTACCAAGGTAATATAATGATTATTGTAATGTTTCCCATATCGAGATACACCGGTATCGTGAGCCATGTATCGTGAATCGTATCGTGAGTTACCCTCAGATTCCCAGCCTTAAATTCCAGTGGATTCTGAAGCGGAGTAACGCAGCGTCGCACTGATATGCTGCAGATGTAATCAACCTGAATCCGCTGATTCTGTCGCAGAAAGAAGCGACTTTTTATACCGGATTCACACCAATACGTAATGCAAGGATGGAAAAACAGGAGAACATTTTCAGGTTTTGTAGTTCAATGATCAAAAACAACAATGATTTTTTATGTTGTTTATTTACTGCTAAACTTAAACAGAAGATCAGTTTTGTTGATTCTGATCTCCTATACTACGTAAAAGTATAAATTATGGTGATTTAATTAGTATAATTTCAATGTTCATACATCCAGTAAAAAGCTGCATTCAAGAGCGCGCTCTACAGTTTCATGAACGTGCATCCAGCCGGTGGTGTTCACACTAGACCAGCGGCAGACGAGCAAGTAGTGGCAGAGAGCGGATTCTTCTTCTTTTGTCTTTTTTACTCTTTCTTAGCGCTTGTCCTCCACCTGCAGTTCATAGAGCCTCGGTGCACTCAGTCAAACGGTGGAAATCCCTCAAATCTTGCTCCAGACTTTTTGTTTTCACAGATCTGTTTCTATAAAGTTCTGTCTTGGTGTCATATTACCGCGATCAGTTTCTCCTTTGTGATCATGTTTACAATCGTTGGTACTTTGTGTTTTGTGGTGGACTCTGATTGGTCACAGTGTTGTGTTGCTGCAATTAAGCGTCAAAAAGTTCAACTGGTTGAACTTTCAGCCTGAAATCAGTGAACGCTGGATTTGTATGTAGAACCCGTGACTCGACTTAAAAAGTTGTGTAAAATGCCCGATCACGAACATTCTAGATGGGGAACCCAGAAATGTCTATTCTATTTATTGATCATTTTGTTTTAGTGTTGCAAAGAAGGGTAAATGAACATTGTGTTTTCATTTGTTCTAAAATAAAATGTTTTCATGTACAGAGTAAATCTTAATGATATGATCCCTCATCGTTGGTATATCATAAGTGCGTTCAGTTTTCATTTACGTTATAAATACTTTGCAATTCACTAAAAACACACATGACAGAGGCATGTTTTCATTCAGACACGTCTGTGCTTTTAAGACAAACTCCAAAGAATTTTGTGTTTTTGGTGTTTTGAACATGTTGTGGCGTTTTTCTAATGATGGAGGACATGAATGAAGAAATCACTGAATCAGGAGAAGATGAAGAAGAAAGCTTGTGGTTGGTTACAATCTGATGAGAGGTGTTTGTTTGTGTTTTGTTGCTGTTTTGGATTTGCAATGAGGACAATCATGTACCGATGATCATATTTTTCTATTACAAATCGATCATTTTATGACGTTTTTATGTTAAATTTGACTTCTTGTATTTAAATCTATTTACTTTTCTGCTGAATTTTAAACTAATTGAAGTCCTGCTCTGGTTTTCTGTCCTTTAATTTCTGTGAAAGAGAGTTTGGGATTCAGTAAGTTTTGAACTTTTATATAAAATAAAAACCAAAAATCCATCATTTCTGATGTCTTGAGTGAGCATTAGTGGGAATCATGTAGAAACTGATGTTTTGCTCTGATTTCAGAAGTGATTTTCTGCTGGTGGAATCCTTCTCGGTTTTCAGCTTCTGATGGGAAAATAACTTCATGTTCTCCTGCAGAACGGCGGCGGCGGCGTGCTCTCTCTCCGTTTGATTTATCCTTAATGCCTCCCGCCGCGGCTCTTGTTTGACAGGACCGCGGAGCGCCTTGATTCATGCGCGTCATTGAATCCTCAATGTCCTCATTTGTGAGGTAGTTTTCTGGCGAGCATTTGTCCGCGGCGTTATTAATGGTTGTGTGGAGAAGCGGAGCGTGAAGCGTGGCGTGTGGACACTCCGCGGCGCCGTGTTACCGCTGCCGCCTTCACAGTAGCAGCTTAGGTCATTGAGAATGACAGAACTCTGATCTGAAAGCAAACAGAGGCATCTTTTGGCGAGCGAACAAAGCCGGAACTCTCCAGTAAACAGATCCTGTCTGGCTGCTGGCGATCGGGTCTGAAAACCTCTCGGATTCTCCCGAAGTCACAAATCAGCGCTGCTGCCAAGCGGGTTCCAAACACGCCGCGTTTGTGGTCTGGAGGAGGAGATGTTGACACTCCTAACATTATGCTGTTAGCGGTGGAAGCACGCTGCAAATGATTGACCTTTTCTCTCCGCCGATGTGCAGGAAAGCTGTTTTCCTCCTGCAGACCTGAGGAGAGCAAACATGCAGCGCCGCTCGCTCTGATCGCTGACTGCTCTGGGATGATCCTAAATGGCTGCTCAAAGCGCACCGCGGAAATCCGGAAGACTGGCTGCAGCTTTGGTTGAATGCATCCGTTTGGAAAGCTGTGAAATGAACATTAACATCCTCCTCTGGACTAATTCACCTTCTTCAAGAGGCTGTTTTTATTGTCATGGGGGGCGGAGCATGACATCATTTCAAGGAAAATATTTGAGTAATAAAGAGCTCTCATTACATATGTGAAAATGTTTTTTTTGTAACAAAAAATATGGCATTAGGTAGGAATTTGACATTTAATTCAATATTTAATCAAATGGTGAAATCTGAGAAGAATCTGAAATGTGAACTCGTCCCTCAGGAGTTTGATTTTCAGCCGTCTGTAACTTTAGCTCCTGTGTTGACGTCCTTTGAATTACTGGAACTTCTTCAACCATAATTCCAACATTATACATCACTTTACGGTAATGAAGTGTTTACGTAATTGATGTCAATCCTACATATTCTACTGCAGAGAAAAGCGGCGCAAGCTGCGCCGCTTTTCTCTGCAGTAGAATATGTAGGATTGACGTTAATTGCGCAAGCGGTCAAAAAGTTAGAATAGCTCATAAAGCGTGTCATTATATACGGTGACAGCTCGGATGTTAAAACGTTAAGGTGTTACAGTCTAATTTAAAACTATCCATCCATCCATTTTCTTGTCCGCTTCTTCCCTTTCGGGGTCGCGGGGGTGTCGGAGCCTATCCCGGCTACTGAAGGGCGAAGGCGGGGTACACCCTGGACAGGTCGCCAGTCTGTCGCAGGGCCTCAATCACACACCCATTCACCCTCACATTCACACCTAGGGACAATTTAGAGTCACCAATTAACCTATGAAGCATGTTTTTGGACGGTGGGAGGAAGCCGGAGTCCCCGGTGAAAACCCACGCATGCACGGGGAGAACATGCAAACTCCACACAGAAAGGTCCCAGCCGGGAGTCGAACCGGGGCCTTCTCGCTGTGAGGCAAGAGCGCTAACCACTGCGCCACCGTGCAGCCCGAATTTAAAACTACATTAGTCATATTTGTAGAATATTGGATATAAAGAATAAATCTTATCAGCTGAACGCCGACCAGTTAAAGGAGAGAAATAGGATACGTGCAAAAGCATCATGCCACAAACAAGATGAGACGCATATTTTGATAATAAAATTGGAATAAATGAATAAAATGGGAAATAGGCTGAGAAATTGGTCTTAATTTTTCATTTTCATGGCCTGAAATTTAACTTCAAGAAACTTGTTGGAGCCCTGTAGGAACCAACAGTTACATTTAAAGGATTTAAAGATAATTCTGCTTTGGGGTTCAAAAGAGGGATACAAAGAACCAATCAGTGGCACTGTGATAGAGTGTCCACCTTGAGACTGAAAGGTCATGGCCTCAAACCCCCAGTCAAGTCACACCAAAGATTCTACAAATGGCCTCCTGGCTTAACACTTGACATTGGGGGGTTAAACCGCCAACTGGTTTCCAGGTCTGGCTGTGTCTCCCCCCCAGGGGATGGGCCAGAGAACAACTTTCACACATCCAGGTGTGTGTCAACTAATGGGGCTTTACCTTTAAGAAAACAGACACTGCATGTGGTAAAAGGCATCAGCAGTGTGATGATCGTGTTGACCATGTTCCTCGTGGTTGACCATCAAACCAACAGGAAGCAGCTGCTGAAGCGTCACGCGGGATTTCTGTGTGTTCTCCGTGTTGTTGTTGATCCTCATGTTCTGCAGTCTGTGAGTCATGGATGCTCTTTCACGCTAAGCTCTTGATAATATGCTAATGCTATATCCTCTGTGAATGTTTGGCTGCAGGCAGATGTTTGCTGTGCATGTGCTGCCAGCAGCAGCAGCAGCAGCAGCAGCACACAGGCTTTCAGAGAAGAACCGCGTACAACCCTCAGATCTGTGTCATACCTCTGAGGCGTTTGAGGAATTATCAGGAGAAGCAGAGGAGAGCGGCGCCGCGGCCGTGTTTACCGATTTGACTTGGGAAGTCTGCGTCCACTGATCCCCCTCCATAACAGACTCTTTAGAGCACGTCTGGCAAAATCAAGGCCCGGGGGCCGGATCCGGCCCTCTGGGTATTTCTATCTGGCCCGGATGTTGACCCGATGTTATCTTGTGCTCATTTCTAACTTGTATAATTTCAACAAAATATATTTTTATGGAGAGTAAAATATTGAAGGTTATTTAAGGTTTAAGTTGATTTATTCTGGAATAATATTCCTGCCTTTTTATTATTCATAATTATGTTAAAAAGTTAAGGTTTTAGAGTTTTAAAAATGTATATTCTGCTAGATTTTTGGACTATTTTTGGCATTTACTAAGATATTTTTAGGCTGTTTTGAGTTTAGCCAATATTTCAGCTACATGCTAGCTGTTTTGGCTAATTTAGCCCTTTCTTTTTCATTTTTTTAGGCTGTTTTTGAGTTAGGCAAATAATTACACGCTAGCTGTTTTTTTCAAATTTAGGCTTTTTTCAGTTTTTTCGGCTATTTTGGAGTTTAGCTACTATTTCAGCTACATGCTAGCTGTTTTGGCGATTTTTGTTGGTTTTTTTTAATTGGTTATTTAGAAATTTAGCTATTTCTTTCAGCTACATACTAGCTGTTTTGGCTAATTTAGCCTTTTCTTTTTAAGTTTTTGTAGGCTGTTTTGGAGTAAGGCTAATATTTACGTTTTTTTGTTTTTTAGGCTAATTTGGCCTAATTGGGTATCAGCTTTAGCATTTTCAGTGATTTCAGCTATCAGCTCCACCGTTTTAGCTATCAGTTTCAGCACCTTCAGCTATCGTCACTAGCATCTTCAGTGGTCAAATTCATCTTCCAGCATTCACAATAGCATTATCACAGGTAATACTATATCTAGTTCATGATTATCGTAAAATTTCACAGTTTAAAATGTTAAAAATGTAGTTTTAAAGTGTTCAATAAATGTTTATCTTGTTCGGCCCGTAACCTACGGTGTGTTTTGGATTTTCCCCCCTTGAGCGATTGAGTTTGACACCCCTCCTTTAGACTGACTGAGCCCAGCGTGCGTCCTCCCTGCAGGAACGCCATCCGACCCTTTGACTAGAACCGGCGTCCACCTTCTCTAGCATGGCGCTTGGTGCTGGATAAACTTTCCGGTCAGTAATTGCAGAGTTCACCGTCAAAGGCTGGGTTATAAAACAAAGCGTGTCATTTGGGGCTGCAGGAACAGAGGAAGGAGGTGTCACTCGAGCTGTTGAGCTGCACAGTAATTGGTCTTGGGGCTCTTTCACGGTTGGGGGAAGAGAAGATTGCTTCATTAAAGTTCCTCCTCTGATAACCGCAGCTGCCACGCTGATAGAAAAGCAGATCGCGGCTGAGTGATATTAGAAGGAAAAAGGTGCCTGTGGGGAATGAACTGCAATGGCAAATAATGCAGATAATGGCTTTATTTGTGCTGCTGCACTGCATGTTTTATTTATCAGCCCCCCGATGCAGTTCCCGCGCTCCTCTGCTCTCAACACGCCTTTGATTGCATAAATGTGGGTTGACGTCTTCAGAACCGCACGGCGGCGTGGAGCTGGTCTGACTGGTCGGTGTGCAGGGCTGCAGCACGCCAGCGCGCGGTGGTTTTGTGGGAGTATCGCTGACTGCTTTCACTTCCTGTTGTCAGAAAAAGGTCTGCGCAGCAACCCCGCAGCTCTGCACGGCTGCAGGTTCACGCTGGAGCTGCCGGCATGCAGGCATTCCTGTTAAAGCCTCCAGATCAGAGCGCTACGCTCTCAAATACAAACATTATCCTGAATGAATCAAAAACTCATTTAAAAGTCTGGTACAATTTGATGTTAAAATCAATTAAAACTATGGCCCACAATTTTTTTGTCAATGCATTAGATTAGATTACATTAGATTAGATTTAGAGATAAAAGCAATAGAAATGTTTGCTTACATTTAGTTTCTTTTGCTTTTATCTCTAAATCTCAGATTTTCCACTAATAGAGATAAAAAAAGGTTTTCTCTTGTTCCTTTTTTTGATCTCTTACTATTTTCTCTTATGTTCAAAGACACTTAAAGCTGCTGTAGAAGGACATAAAGACGTAAACCTCTCTCATTCTCTAATAGTTTCTTTAGGATTTTGACGCTTCACATCTGAATTATTTACCAAGATTTTCACCTAAAATATAAACCAGAGAAGTTTGTTTTCTACAGCACAAACTGGATGAAAACAACACTAAAATGATCATTTAAAAGAGTTGATTATTCTATAACCAAGACCCCTTCAGTTGCATGTAGAACTCAACAGTTTCAAGCATTTTTCCTGCTTAGCGAGTAAAAGTTATACTGATTTGCACTGTAAATGTAGTGCTTGACGCACCTGCCGCTGACCAACCTCCAAAGTCTTTCATGAATTCATTTGTCGCCACATTTTGGAAAACGTGGATGATGTTGAGCGAGTAGCTTGGGTTTATATGTTTTGGAGAACTCCACAGAGGCGCCGGCGAGCACATCGCCATATCTGGGTTGACCCGATCCTTCAGTCTCTCTCCTGGTGCGGTGGACTGACGGCCGTTTTAAACGTTACTTCCGTCTGTCTGTGGCCCAGTTTGAGCATTAACCTGAGAGGGGGATAATACAAATAAAACTGGAGGATATTTCATGTTTTATTATTATTCTCTTGATGAAAATAAGAAAACCATCAAAGCCCATTTAGCTGGAGCGATTGCGCCGACTACCATAGCTCTCTGTCTGATGGGCAGCCGGTGAGGCAGCATAGCGAGGTCCACTGGGCGGCTGGCTAGCATAGCGGGCGCCATCATTCCAGCTCCATGGTCTCTGTGACAGGCTGGCGACCCGTTCAGGGTGTATCCTGCTTCACCCTACAGTAACCGGGACATTCGGTAACCGTCCGGTAACCAGCAGGTCAAGAAAATGGCTGGAAGTTCAGGACAAAAATCACCGCATTGAGCGGCCTCATTGGATGTTTTTTCTGCCCTTTGATTGAGTTACAAAGACTTCACCTGCCCAAAGCTGAGTCCCTGATTGTCTCTGTGTCCAACACCCAATTCTGCCTCAGACTTAACCAGATCCTCCAGGATTTCTCTGCAGATATCTATGATTGTTACAGCAACTTTTGTGAAAATCTGCATTTTGATTTTGAAAAGTACCTAGAAAAGGTTAATTATTAACCAAACTTAAAAATACTTCACCATCACCATATACAACATGTTTCATTTAACATAAATAGAACTGTGTAGCCCAGAATGGACTTTTGGTCCTCCCTGCTCACAATAATAGAAATGTTTGTGTGTTGGTTTAGACATACTTTAGAGAAAAATGTCATTCTGCAAGGAAAAAGAATCAACTTAAACATAAAAACAACAACAGCATGAGCAGATTGGACCTCAGGTCCTTGTAGTAAAGTTGCAGTGAAAATGTGAAGTTGCAGGGTGTGCAACAACTTGCTTGAATTTGCGTTAACATTGCGATTACTTTGCGATTAACATTAAAACTTGACGCCCCTGCTGCACAAATCACGTCCGATGTGAATGTACCATTAGAGGGTTACCCGCTACATGGCGAGAAACGGTTTGAACCAGATTAGTCATTTTTTAGCCCTTTTTTGGTAATTATTCATTATTTTATTATTAATGCTCGTCTTTTACACACATAGTTCACAAGCACACGCAACTTGAGAACACGAAAAGGACTTTAAGACATCGATAAATGCGACAAAATTAGTTAATGGAACCTTCATTAAAAACTGGTATTGTCTAAATATAGTTGAATTAATCGGTTATGTATACGACTTCATTAGCAGCATCGTTTCAACATTACAGAGATGGTGTAGATTTTTTTCTTTAAAAATAAATTAATAAAATATATTTTAGAAATATAAAAGGCTTTAAATGTTGGACTTAATCACAATACTTTGTTGTTTTCCCTAAAAAAAAGTTAAGTTATTGGTAGTGTTGGGTGATACACATCCTGTGGTGTGGGTCATAGAAAAGTGTCTTTGGTGCCATTTCTCTTCTATTGTTTCTATTGTTTTTATCATTTTTGTTTGTTTTCATTGCTGAACTTGCAAAAATGCATTTCCCTATTAAAAGTTACTTGAAACAGTTGTGCACTTTAGAAAAATGTTTCTCATTTGTGACAATTCAGTTACATGTTACTTGAAAAAATAAAGTCAGAAAAAAGTAACTGACATTTTTGTTCATTTTTCCAGAGAATACCTGAAAATATATTTTATTGTGGAATGTCGTGATATGTATCATTATTGTGATATAAAAGAATTAATATTATGATATATGATTTTTTTCTATATTGCCCAGAGCTATTTAGTGGATCAGAATGAGTGAAATAATACTTCTGATCCTCATCCTGTTGGTGTCTGTCTTGGAGCAGTCATTTCTGAGAGGAAAACAGTATTTCTGTCGTCATCCCGCAGACATGACGGACTTGTTCATCATCAAATGATGGTGTCTGTTCTCCTCAAATTCCTTTAAGCTCCTGAGTGGTTTTCTAGAAAAGACTTTATTTGCCTCCAGGATTACTGACCTCTCCTTCTGCTGTTTGCTCGTACAGATTTTTTTTTTTTGACAAATGAAGCTCCTTTTATTTGAGCTGACATCAGCTGTGTGGATTAGGCTGCAGATGGGCGGCAGCAATGATGTCTGAAGGTGTGTTTGGCTGAGAAAAACTGTGGAAACAGGAAGTGGCATCAATGAAAAACCAAATCCTAGCAGCTCATTGCCAGATCAGTTTCAGATCTGTTTTTCTGCTCGTCTTCTCACTAAACCTCATGTTTGTGATGGTTCAATCAGAATGACAACATTTAAATCAGTGACTGCACCTCACTGATTTAAATGTACAGGAACTTATGAACTTTATTCTTATTTTCCCTGTTTGACTTTAGGGGTGTGGTCTTTTGATTGACAGCTGAGAGCACTTACTGAAAGATGCTGTTTAAACTGCAGTAGATATAAATCTGTTTGTTGTTTTTAGTCAGTTCTGTCTTTCCACTGTAGTCATGTCGTCATGGAGACGACCAGATCTTCTTCTAAGGGAAATTTTCTTGTATTTCTACGTTTAAATGGTTAAAGTACAAACTACGTAAATATTCACATCATTTGTTTGATTTCTAAACTTTCAATGAGGTAATGATGTTAGCTTTGATTGTTTGTGGTGCCCATTAAAGGTTTCCACAGTAAAACCACTGAAACTTTTTTGTGATGTTGTTGAGTAATGTGAGGATCTCTTCTCAAAACTCCAGCCCTCATGCACATTCACGCTGTGGTCAAAACGTGTGATGCAGAAAAACACGCCGCAGCTGATGTTAACGTTTCCACCTGAAACTGTGATTTGTGTCTCGTTGCTGTGTGGTGAAAAAAAGCAGTTTTTTGGTTCCGTCTGTGTGATGTTTAGGAATAAATGTCATTTTATTGAGATGTTTATGAGCGATATTAAATGAAAAACATGTTTTCTGTTGTTAAAGACACAACAAAACAAATCAGGTCAGAAATTGTCAGTGAAATTAGAAATATCAAAGGACTTCCTCTTAAAGCGCCTGTATCATGCAAAATGAACTTTTTGAGCTTTTACTTGTATTATAATGTCCATTCCTCACTATAGATCCGCTCACGCATTTCTTAGTATTCCTCTAAATACCTGTGTTTTGAGTACCAGCCCCTCCCATACCTTTGAAAACGAGCGGGTTCTCACATGCTGATGTCACAAAGTGAGATCAGTCCATTTCAGGAAGAGTCTGCTCTGCCAGAACCGCCCCCAGGCTAACACAAACACCTAATTTCACTGCTCAGCTAGCGATGATCAGCCACTAACTTTGCCACACAACTAGCAGTGATTCGCCACTAACTCCACCTCTTAGCTAGCGGTGCTCAGCTGCTAGCTTTGCACCAGCGATCGCTACAACCAGTGTAGTGATCACCGGGGCTAGCAAAGGCAGATCTACGGTATTCACATGCATGTTTGTAAAAGTTTTTGTGGCTGAATCACAGACAGAATTCTGAAGCCGGCTCTAAGTTGGTGTCATGAAATGGGCGGCACCTAAAAGCAGTGAAAGGCGGAGCCTCAGAGATCGAGATGTCTTATTTCTAAGAAGAAAACTGACCTGCAAAAAGAACTAATATTTCATGAATAATGTTTGTTATTGTGCCAAAGGTAATGGTTTATGATCATATATATGAATATAGTTTACTCTGAAAGTCTTAAGAAAAGCAGGGCATGACCCCTTTAAGGTGGAAAGAAGGCTGAGTCCCTGTGACCTGGTTCTCAGACAGATGGAGCGTCTGTCAGGACTTGATGATCTGATGTTTGTCTGCGGCTGAGTTTGTGTTTCTGGTTCGGCTCCTCGGTTTGTGATCACATCTTTGAGTCTGTCTATCCATTTTCCCACAAAGGCTTTTTTTCCCCTCGCCGTTAAAGTGACCATATTTGATTAATTTCTGCGACCTGGTCCATGCAGAGGCTTTCATGTGCATCCATCAAAAATCTCCCGATCCCGGCGTCTGTGGGTATTGGCTCCGGGCGACAATGACGGTGAGAGATGTTAGCGATGTTATGGAGATTAGCCCGGCTCATGCTGCAAGATAAAGGTTATCTTTTGGCATCAATCTGCAGATTGGCCTGACAATGAAATAAGGCAGCGTGGGTGATTAAACGGGCGAGGAACAGGCCGCTTGCTCACGCCGCTCTGTATCTTTGGAGGGAAAGGTCACGGAATATAAATGGAAATTATTACTTCTGTCTGTGATCATGGACCGCCGGTTAGATGGCTTTTTAGGAAATGTGATTAAAAGGTAAAAACGAGGACATAAACCTGTGGAAAAAGACACAATTGCTGCTCCTCCTCCCCTCTGCACGGCGAGGAATCTGAGACGAGAAGCGTCAGGGGGAAGACAAACCCGGAAGAAAGGGAGCAGCGCCGGTCTGCGGCTCGGCACAGCTATTTTGGTGCTGTGTTGTGGGGGGAGCCGGCCCAGCTGTCAGTGCGGTTTCCTGTGTGAGTGTAATGTCGGCTGACAGGGCAGCGGCGAGAGTCTCAGACACCCGCACACTAATGCATCCCCGACCCCTGAAACAAATGACCCAAATAGTCAGTGAATCCCGGCGCTCGGCTGACGGTGAGCTGCAGATGTGGAGCCGCTCGCACGCAGGTCGCCGCTCCTGCAGCCCCCGCAGCGCCGAGCAGATGCGTTCGCCATGAGCTGGAACAGAGATTCTGCAAAACGGTGTTTACCCAGCATGCCTCGGTGTGTGGACGGGGACGTCTGGAAGTGAGCAGGTTCCATGCTCCGTGAGGAGAACGCGGCCAAACAAGCGGCTGCCGCGTTGGATCCACGCCGCAGGTTTCCCTGTGAAAGCTCATCCAGAATCTTTGTTCTGCTGCGAGACACGAATGTGCTCTTCCAGCAGACAAAAGGGAGTCAAACGAAGACGCTTTGGAAACACCACCAGCTCGCTTCACTTGTAAACGGACTCTTGGGGGAGGGGGGTACTCCCATGTAATTGCAGCAGACTGGGTAAACATGCTGTAATGAGAAGGTGGAGGTGAACAGAAGCTGCTGGTTTTCTTCTTCCTGCTTCTGCCTTTAATTGCCTGGCCGGAGCTTGTCTGCTGCCCCCAGCTGGGCGTCTGTGGAACTGCAGGATTTTTCCAGACGTTTTGTCCTTTTGTTCACTTCCATCTGCAAACCAGCGCAAATAAAGGCGGGAAATATCTTCCCAGCCTGTAAAGCTTCGTGTGTGAATGATGATCAGAACATTTATGGCATTTCAAAGCATCTCCAAGACTCCAGAGCAACAGATCTTCACCCCGCCAGAATCACCGCTGCCCTGATCATCTGTGAAGGAGCAGAGCTTCTGCTTTTGTTGGAGATACCTGGAAGAGGAATAACCGGCTGTCTTGTATGTTCTCACGGCGCAGAGACGCTTCAGCTCCACAGAGCAGAGATGATCACAAAGACTGCGAGGAAACGATGAATGAATAAATACTTTCGTTTGAAAAGCTGTTTATTGATCTTCACATGTGTGCTTTGGTTATGAGGAGCAGAAGAAAGCCTCTTTCAGAGGGAATTCCTGCTATCGACAGACGAGAAAGTATCTTTTCATTATTTAAAGTGACTTTTCACTTTGAGTTTCCCGGCTGCCTGTGAGCCGCCAGCGTCTCTCTGATACTCATTTCAGAAATACTGACACAGCTCTGCCGCTGCGTCTTCCTGATACTTCCTGGGTTTTTACTGCAAAACAGAAACAAATAAGGAAAGTAGAAAGAAGAAGAGGAAGAAATAAAAAGCGTGCCTCCTCTTCATCACCAACACTTACCCCCGTTGGTTAGATTTTAAGTTCAACCGGAGGCTTCTGCTGCTGCATGTCTGCTGTTTGCAGTTCAGTGCATTTTGAAACCTCTCCGGCAGAACTGGACACTCCCGTTTGCAACTGCTCCCTAAATTTCTCACGGCAGTAAATCTGCTCTTCGTCTTCGTTCCACTCCTCCGTTTTTCTGCCGGCTGCTATGGTTTTTTAAACGTGTTTGACGTTTCCTGCTTAAGACAGATGATCCTCTCTCCTCTGTCTCCTAAACTCTGTATTTCCTCCCAGTTTTGACCTTTGATATCACCTGAACTTCGCTAACTTTGTTCACTGGTGACATAAAGGATTTGGAGATCCCTGGACTGAACTCTTAAAGAGTTGGTTCCATTTGCAGGACAGGGGGTTTGGGGGTTCTGCTTCTCTCTGTCTGAGTTTCAGATGGGACGGTGTTTGAGATCATTCTAGTTTAGATTCTATCTCAAAGTGGATCTGCTGGTCCTGGTCTCATATTAGCACCACTGAGGATCTGGAGGGTTTGGCCCGTTCTGCTCTCCATCGTTTCTGTGTCGTTGCAAACATTCATGATGGATGTGGTCCATATGTGATGCTGCTAAATCTCCACATGAACAGAACTTCTGTGTCTGTTAACAGTCTACAGATCACGGGCATGATGGAAACTTGAGGTACCAAACTGTGTTTCTTCTTCTTCTGTGAAGACAGTCAAACACTCCTGGTCCCCATGGAAACAAAGTTCTCAGTTTGCTTCCATGTGATTCCTGGTCCGGTTCACTACCCTGTGAATGCAAACAGACGACCCGAGAGGATAAAGGAAGTGAGCTAAAGAGAGAAATGCATTATGGTCTGAATGGTTTGTATATGAATCAGCGTCACTGTGGGTTCGTGGTCAAAGACTGTGGCCTGAATCTGAAATATCACCAGCCTGCTTCATGTTGGATTTTGTGGTTTAACTTGATGCAGCAACACAACGCAGGGCTTCCCTCATCTGTGTTAGCTGGAGGACTAAAGCTTTAGCCCCCACGGCCCTTACAGGTGGGTACGGGGGTCTGTGGGTGAAAAGTGGACAAACCCGTTTGGGGCAGTCAGATGACCTGCAGGAATTCTTTTCTAGTCAAGGTTGTAGTGAACACTAATACAACACGTAGGGGTGAAGTAGGTGAGACTCAGGAGTTTGGAATCTTGCAGATTGCACAAAGAGCTCGTTAGTGATGTTCATATGATAAGTGTATTAAGCTGCATTCACACCAAACATGATTCATGGGTCAGAGGCGTCCAGTTTCAGTGTTGAGTCGATGTGGACACAGAGAGTTCCTCAGGCTGCATGTCGCCCTGGCAACAGCGCGGAATATCAAGAGTTTAAAAAAGTTTCTTTTTTCCATCAATAAAAAGCTCCTTTCATTTTATTCTCATTTTTATTTTTTCCCTAACTAAACTAATGTGGTACAGCAAGTCGTAAGACAGAAGTACTGCTGAAAGCAGCCATCATTCAGATCCAGCTCCTGCAGCAGGAGTTAAGTCCACCGTACTGGGAGAATCTCTCTGTATGATCTCATGATCCCAGAACTCTTTGAAATAAATAAACCTGATCTCTCAACATCATCCTGGTCTTCCATGCTTTTTAAATGTAGCGATAAGGCTAAAAACTTTAGGTAGTAGCTCCTCCCACATTCACCTGGAGCATCTTGTTTCTGAACATGTTTTTGGATAAGCATCCAGCAGCACATTTAACAGCATCCACTGTAAATTCTGTGGTAATCAAGGAGCCATTGTGACTGCAGAACATCAGTCAGGTTGGTCCACTCTCAAAGGCCTAATGTGAACGTCAGTTCCTTCAATGAAGGTGTGGAGTTTCTCCTCCCTCCTGGCAGCTTCTGTTGTAAAAAAGCAAATGTGGGTCAGACAGCAGATTTAAGTGAACTAAGCAGACCCCTAAAGTGAGCCTGACTGAGGCTGAAGCAGCTAAATGTCAAAACTCCCTTTAATTTTCCAGTGGGTGTTGTGTTCATCTGCTGCCCGAGGGGCTCTGTTCTACACAGCGGAGAATGCAGCCGACACGCTAAACCAGTTTCTGATGATTCCTGGAAGCTGATCGTCTCCGAGTTCAGCTTCAAACCCCCAAAACTGCTGCCAGATTGTTCCTGAAGCAATAAAACACCAGCAATCCCCCAAAAGGAGGACTTGGTTTGGATCGACTCCTGTGAACGCTAAGATGAACAATATTCTCCGTTTTCAATCACTTTCAATGCTGAACGGACTCAGAAATCCTCCTTTCATCTGTAGAATAAATAAAGATGTTCTTTGATGCAAAATCAGACTTCAAACAACTTCATTTTAATATGAAAAACAGTTTTTGCATAAATTATGTTTAAAGCTAAGAAAATAGAAACTTTTACAAGGAGAAGTTTGTTTAAAAAAAGTCTCTTAAAATATTTTTAAAGTCCCACTCTGATCATCTTTTGATCTATTTTCAAACTAATTATAATGATGCATTTTTTAGACAAAATTAAGAATCTCTGTTGTTTTCTTGGACATAGTTTCTGCAGAGCAGCAGGAGTTCAGTAGAAATTCACCTCTGTGTTGTGGGCGAAGTAAGCCTGACACTACTTCCCGTCATCCATCTGTTTACACTCTCTCCCTCTAGCTTACAGCCCCTCACACCTCCAACCTAACATTAGCGGTGCAGCAAAAAAGGCGGGAATATCAGAGCTATCCATCCATACAATTCTGATCCAGATTCCAGTTCAGAGCAGGAAAGCAAAGACATTCATGGATCTATTTGTCTGTAAGTGGATGCTTCAGAATGGGGCGGAGCTGAGAGATTGTGGCTCTGTCCAGGATATTTTCTACTTCACAGACTAGAGGAGTGACAAAATATCGATATTTTGATATATCGCGATATTTAGGCCTGTGATTGATTCTCGATGGGTTCTCAGCAACTATTGATCTTTATTTTGGTTTGAAGAGGTTGTAAAACCTTATATTCATCGTCCTTTGGTGAGACCATCCTTTGGAGGTCAATAAGGGGCGCACGTTTCAAGACTGGCTGTCCTGAGCACCAGTGTCTCTGCCAGCTACTTGAATTATTTCATTTTTGTTCTGTTGTTTACAACAATATAATGGCGCTGCTGTTCATGTTTACCATTGTTAACACTGAATTTTACAGATAATTCTAATTCAGTTGCTGTTAATGCTTGTCAAAGTCATAGTTTTACTGTTTTGCACAAAAGTGTCTATTTGTTGCACAAAATAAGACACAAGTTGTTTATTATGTTTGTGTTCAAGCTAGAAAATAAATGGGGATATATATTTCCTAAAAAAATATGTTCTTCTACATAATAGGAGATATTAGAGATTATTTTTTTTTACCAATTATCGCAGTATTGCAATATCGATATTGTGAGACATGTCGTAGGGCTGGGCATCGATAATAATTTTCAGAAACGATTTGATTCGATTCACAGGAGCCTGTATTGATTTGATTCAGATTTCTTTTCTTTTCTTTCAGTGTTTAGATCATTTAACCCTTTCGCTCTCTTTGGGGTCCAGATGACTCCTGCCACATATTGATGGGTGATTCCTTCCATGAGAAATGGTCAAAGGTGGACAGGATTTTATGTCTGCCTTGGACATTAGTGAAACTCAAGAATCAACGATAAAAAAAGTTCAGCGCGCTGTCTTGTGGGGTCCAGATGACCCCACTTTTAATGTAAACAAGCTAAGGAGAGTGGAAGGGTTACATTGTCCTGCCTCTCCTGGAGGGTGTTTCAGTTTGGCCACTAGGTGGCGATTGCGCGATAGCATTACACTTTGTTCCAGAAGAAGAAGAAAGCATCAGCAAAAAACTGTCTTAGACCACAAATGGTTACTTTAAAAAAAATTTCTTAATAGTATTCGTACAAAAATGTTCATTTAGTCAACAATGTGTGCTTAGATCGACCGAGCGTTAGCATTAGCCGTCCTTTGGGAAATCCCATTACACGTTAGCATCAAGCTAGCAGACTTTAGCTTTATGTGCTAAATCGATCTATATTTTTATGAAACAATTAAAGATCTGTTAATCTTAAATGATTCAGATCAGGTAACTGAATGTATCGCATTGTATTATGAGGTCCGTCCTCTGCTGTGATGTCGATCACATCCATGGAGATCTGATGCGTTCTCCTCTACTGTCTTCCTGATTCCAAACTCCAAGTTCTCAGATATCTATCTGTCAGAACTTCTCCACTCAGTTCAGACGTTTTTCTCCTCTTAAGAAAACCTGAAGATCCGAGCAGCAGAAGCTCTGCCGAACAATCTCCCAATCTAAATAAACTCTCTGTGTCCACGAATCGCTCACCGCGCTGGAGGAGGTTCCAGCAGCTCATTAGCAGAAGCTGAATCTCCGAGCAGCTTCAGCGAGTTTAAGGCAGCCGGCTGAGAATGTGGAGGAGGACGGGAGAGTTTCTATGAATAGAAGATAATCTGTTATCAAGGCCGTGGCTTTCAGGAAATCTCTTTTCCTCGTGGTGGTTGAAAATAAAGCCAGGCTGCAGCCGGCGCGTTTGTCTGCACATCTGCAGAGCAACACCAGGTAATTACACCAAATCACAGGGACGCTTCATTGTCCCGGCCTTTGTGATCTGGACGCCGTCCCGGCCTGCTGGCCGTCTGCCACGCCGGGGTCCTACCACCTACAGCGGGGCGAGGGGGGATGGGGCGAACCACTGCCTCCCTCAACAACAGATGTGACCTTCAGCCCTCATGCAGCAGAAAGGCTGGTCCTGTGAGGAGGCGGGGCTTGAGGTGGTCGTCACGTCATGTGACTGTTAGCTTTGAGGAACTAAAGTTGGGGCTGCAGCCGTTCCCCCAAACGCATCATTAACTCGTCAGCAGCTAACAATTACTGCCCCCCCCCAGCCCCCCAGGACGTCATTTCTGATGCAGCTCCTGATTAACATATGAACTCGTCTCTTCTTTGTTTCTGTTTTCCAGCGCCGGCCCCAAAGGGGACAACATCTACGAGTGGAGGTCGACCATCCTGGGACCCCCCGGCTCCGTCTACGAGGGAGGGGTCTTCTTCCTGGACATCGCCTTCACACCAGACTACCCCTTCAAACCCCCCAAGGTAGAATACACCCCCCCACCCCCGATGTGTAGAAATCTGCACCATTTACCACAACATGAGGAAGCTATCCACAGAAACGGCCGCTGAACCACAGCACGTTCGAGTCCCAAAAACGCTCAAAGACCGAAAGACCAAATTCACAGCAACACGCTCAACGAGAGGCTTTTATTTTGATAGGACTACTGAGACCCTAAAATCTGGAGAATGTTCAAATAAATGAAACTTAATCAATTTAATCAACATTTAATCAAACTGCTGTGCAGTGTTCTCACTCTAGACCTAGAACCAAATCCAAGTAGAAAATGAGACTTTTGAAAATAAGTTTTAAATAAAAGCTGAACCGTGACAATTGTTTTTTAGTTAAATAATAAAGATAATCTGCTGCAAAACGTAATAGAAAAACATTTTGAAGAAATAATGAATAAATAAGATATAAATTATACATATAAAGCCTAATCTGCTTAGTTTGTCATAAAAATAATAACTATTATTGGTCAAAAGGTTTCTTTGTTTTTTTAAGCACTCACTGATTTAATTTTGACTTTTTTTCTTTTATAAAACCAAAAAAGAAATCTTAAAATATGAATATTTGGACAAATAAAGTTTGCAAAGATCTTAAAGAGTTAAACTTTGTCCTTCTGAACTGTTTCCATCAAAGTGACTGAAAAGCTTCACAGACTCTGCTCTGTTTGACTTTAACTTTAACGATGAGATCTCCAGATCTATAGCAGATTATCTTTCTCTGTTTTTCTTCTCCTCAAACGTTCATGTCTGAGGCGATGCAGCAACACGCTGAAGCAGTTATGCAGCGAGCCGCGCATGTCGGGAGTTCCATCAGTCTGTTTTAAGGCGGCGTTGTGTTTGAGATACAGGTTCTCTTTCTGATAGTCAGACATTTCTGCAGCCGCTGCAGCTTCAGCTTCAATCCTGCGTCTCTTCTGTAATTATCCAGCTTCAGTTCCTGACGACTCCGCTTCATTTCCAGCATTGATCCTCAGACTCGTCGCTGCTTCAGCTCCTCCTGATCCGTGCGTCAATAACTCGTCCGGCTGGTGCTGCTGAGCGCTGCGTTTTCCCGGGACTTCCTGGAGATCTGAGCCCGTTCTGGAGCTTCACTTCCATGGTGTTTAAGACGCTTGTCTCCCCCCCCCGCTTTAGGCTGCAGGCCACGTTCTGGCAGGTTGCTGCAGAGCTCCAGAGTCGGCACTTTTGCAGCCTTTGCTCTGCATGCTGATGACTGCAGGAGATCTGCTTCCCTGTCGTGACGGGCGCGGTGTGTTCGCGGCGTTGAGGCGCTCTCGGGTCCTTGAGCTGCCCCCCCCCGCAGAAATGCAGTGGAGGGGATGCTGAGCGTGCTCAGATCAGAATAGTTCACCAGGTGGATGTTTGTGTAGCGGGAGGGATATTTATATCCCGGGGGGGGCTGAGGTTTCCTCCAGTGGGTGGGGGTCGGGGGGGTCAGGTGCTGGTGATTGGAGCAGCAGGGCAGACAGACGACCACACAGATGGTCGCCGCACAACCCCCTTACCCCGAGTGTTGTGCTGCATGAGTCACAGCTGGAGCCTGTGTGTGTGTGTGTGTGTGGGGGGGGGGTACTTTTACAAGTAAGCAAACTAATTGACACTTGGCTGCTGAGGTCCAGTGTTTGAACAGAGCCGTATTGTTGTGGCGCCGCGGCTCCATGCTGCCCTCTGCTGGCCGAGGAGGGAATCTCCTCACGTCTCGGGTTTCAAACCTCTCAGGATTTGTGCTGATTAAACAAGACGCCTTTTAGATTGTTTGTATTTAAGGAGTCGAGCTCATCCGGCAGCACTGACGGACAGGCAGTTGCCCCCTAGTGGAGCCGTAGTGCCCTGCAGGACTGAAGCTTTAATGTTAAAGATGAGGACAGGAAGGCCGAGGTCTCACTTTTACACGGCGTCCACCTTTACTGCATTATTATTCCAGTCCACCTTAAATCCCGGTCCTGATTTATTTATCAGCTGCGTCTGCTTATCCCTGCAGGCCAAAGAGGGAAGTGGCTGCAGAAACGGCGTTCTTCCCGTCTGACAGGAAAACATTTGCAAACAATAAAAACAAGTTTTTAGTGCTGAGACTCCAAACAAACTCTGATGTCTGCCAGATAATCTGCTCTCATCTCTCATCGGGTGTTTGCTGTGAGTCGTGTTTCTGTGAGTGATTAGAGGGTAAAGTGAGAGGAAGTGAAAGTGTTTTCTTCATGGCTTTGTTTCACAGCGTGGAGGCCGCCGCCGCGCTTGAATGAAGCCTGTTTGCGTTTATCAGAAGCTCTTTGTGTCTGCGAGCTGCGGAAGCAGAAACTGACAGAATAGGAAGTTTGGTGCAACTGTGATCAACAAAGCAGCTGCAGCTGTCGGAGTCCAAAGAGCTCAGAGGATCGTTTGAGGCTGCAGCTCCACCGGAGCAAACATCAACCAGAGACATTCCTGAACGGGAATCTCTCCCAGACACTGCAGACTTCGGAATGAAGTCCCTCTGGTATCCAAGAGGACATTTGGGGTTTTTCAGGGATGAATGTCGAGGGGTGGGGCTCTGGGAACCTTTGGTGGATTGAAAAAAAATTTGACTGGAAAATGTTTCTGTCCCGGTAGTCACGAGGTTATCACGGCGGCAGAAAACGCTAAATATCGTAACGATGATGCTTGTAAGAAATCAGCAATTTAAACTACATCTTTCTGTCTGATGCTGGAAGACTGGAGGTCTCACACAGAACCACAGAAGAAGAAAGAAAACGGAAATGCTTCTTTTTTTAAGACATTCTGCAGAGCGGCAGGAGCTCATCAGAAATTCTCATCTGGGGACTGTTGGGGCAGAAGATAACTCTGCTAAATTTCCCATCAGCCCTTTGTTTACACTCTCTACTAGCTTATAGCACCTCACAAGCCCAAGCTAACATTTGCATATGAAAAAAAAAATAGTGAGCAATTTCAGAGGTATCCACAGTTTTGATACAGATTCTGGCTCAGACAAGGAAAAAAAAATATTAAGCCCGATTTAACTGAAGAAACACTTTTCAAATCTTAAATTATTTTATGCATGTCCTCTATGAGAAAATGCTACACGAACATGAAAAAAAAAAGGTTTTCATTGGAATTAATTTTTAAGGATGTAAAACTTTAAAGAAATAGTCAATTTTAAGTGAAGTTTCAGACTTTTTAGATTTAAATTGAGCTCAAAACTTTGATGCATCAGTTCCACAAAAGAAACAAGAAAGAGCGAGGACCTCTGGTGGTCAGAGACAGTCATAGCAATCCAAACTGTTTCCATTTGTAGTCCTGGGAAAAGTGTTTCCATGTTCTGATGTTTGGAACAGAATGTAGTTGATGTCATTTTTTAATAAAGGGTTCTATAAAACTGTGAAAGTCTGTTTATTTGGGGGGTTTTGTAAAACTGTCTAAATCATTGGAGTGCAGAACCTGACTGGTTATAACTCCTTTTCCAGCCTGAAGCCCACTCTTTATCTGAATGGGGTGTTTGAAGTCTATTTTTAAATTATTTAATTAATTTGTCCGTGGTGTGCAGTACTTTTATAAATAAAAATTGACTTGATTTGAAAATATATTTTGTAATGGGCCACTTTTGCCAGACACCTAAATAACAGTAAAATGATTTATTGTTGGTTCCTGAAAATTCTTTTTTCTTTTAGGATCAATTAGTTTTTGTTTAACATCTGAACAACCACAGCACCAGCAGATTAAATCCACTACGAGAGGAAATATTAATTAAAACCACTTTTCTGCTTCTGTTGTTGGTTTGACTCCGAGATGTTCGTGGTTCTGCTCAGGAGTAGAATCAGAATTGTTGACCCGTTACAGCTGGTCAGACCGATGTGAAGAACCGTTTTGTTCGTGGTTCTCCTCCGCTCCAGGTCACGTTCCGCACCAGGATCTATCACTGCAACATCAACAGTCAGGGGGTGATCTGCCTGGACATCCTGAAGGACAACTGGAGCCCCGCCCTCACCATCTCCAAGGTGCTGCTGTCCATCTGCTCCCTGCTCACAGACTGCAACCCAGGTGAGGCGTCTCCTGTTTGAGTCTGAAAGGAAACGGTGAATCATCGAGGTTCTAATCTGGTCGATTAGGAACCTGGAGGACATCCGTTAGGTCACCGTCACACATTAAAACTGGATCTTTATGCTGCGTGTCTGATCAGATTACACTGGATTACATAATCCTCCCTCTTCCTTTTCTTCATGCTTGTGTCATATTTTATGGAATCCAGTCATGACTGGAAGAACTGCAGTCTTCTGCTGATGGTTCTGGATTAAATCAGACTTTTTATCTGAAGGAGATCAGACTCCTCTTTGGTTCAGATTACAGAGATCTTTGAATCTAACCGTAATCTGGT
>NC_050527.1:26264760-26265713 GCF_002922805.2 Oryzias melastigma | reverse complement strand
TGCGACGGACTGGCGACCTGTCCAGGGTGTACCCCGCCTTCGCCCTAAGTGGGCGGGATAGGCTCCGGCACCCCTGCTTCCCTCCGAAAGGGACGAAGCGGACAAGAAGATGGATGGATGGATGGAAACGGTGAATCATCCAGATTCTAATCTGGTTGAGTAAGAACCTGGAGGACATCCGTTAGGTCACCGTCACACATTCAAACTGGATCTTTATGATGCGTGTCTGATCAGATTACACTGGATTACATAATTCTCCCTCTTCCTTTTCTTCATGCTTGTGTCATATTTTATGGAATCCAGTCATGACTTGAAGAACTGCAGTCTTCTGCTGATGGTTCTGGATTAAATCTTTTTATCTGAAGGAGATCAGACTCCACTTTGGTTCAGATTACAGAGATCTTTGAATCTAACCGTAATCTGGTGTTTGGATGGAGACCTGCGAGTTAACGGGATTATCGGAGGTTTCTGTCCGAACTTCACGTGGAGGCTTCAGATCTTCACGTTCCGGTGAAGGTTTAGAACCTCGTCGCCTCACAGGACGCTCAGAAACGAGAAGCGGATGATTCTGAGGATGAAATCAAAGACGTTCCTCACAAACGGGAAGTTGGTTTCCGTAAACTTTCTCTTCATAATTCATCTGTTCTTTGTATTTTGAGAATCGGATTCTGTTCATTCTGTAGGCTGTTGTTAGACCACAGTCTAAAATCTGAGATTTAGAGACACCAGCTAACCCTCACAGCATGTTCTGGACCGTGAGAGGAACCCACAGAAGGAACCCACCCGGGATTTGAGCCCGGGCATTCTTATTGTGAGGCGAGAGTGCTAACCACTACACCACTAGATCTACTAATCTTTCTCACAGCAGGAACTAGTTTTATTTTTAGGCTTTTTAAAGCTATTTCCTCTTTTATTTTAATACATTTCTCATTTACATTTTTTTGTGGATTCGT
>NC_050527.1:26245032-26264470 GCF_002922805.2 Oryzias melastigma | reverse complement strand
GTTCCTTGTTGACTTGAAAGCTTCTTTTTTATACAGAGAGTAGATTGGGATTTTTATTTTCCAATATCTGAATGTTGGAAGTATTGTATTAGATAAAAAACACAGAATATTATAATTATCATACGCATCGTCCTCCAGCTATACAGTATGTATTCTCATTTCCTTCGTGGCGCCCGGAACAAACACGCCGAACGTGCTTTCCGTTGCTCTCCTGGGTTCTGGTCATGGGTTCTTCACCTGCATGGAACGGGAAGGCCGGCTTCAGTGGATTCTTCATGCTTTTTAACTTCCTCTGATTTTGTTTGTACTGTATGTATTTTTTCAAAGGCTTTTGAGGCAGACCACAAAAGTATAGGTCTGCCTGTGAAAGAGGCAGGACTTGTGTATTTACTGGCTACCCGCCACCCCTGCAATTGCAGAGTGGTTTGTCGTGCACTTGTATTTCTGAAGCACCCAATAAAACACACTGTGGTTGGCTTGTGAGAAAAAGTCCCGCTCCGTTTGTGCTCCTCGACGTTTACGGGCCCCCTTTTTCTGGTTGTTCGCTGCAAACGGCTCCCCCCGTTCTTGAAATGGTTCGATCCGCCGTTTGTAACCAGCATCAGGGAGGAGCCGTTCTCCAGCAGAGACTCCTGCATCCACCCGGGGTCAGAAAGACGTTTAAAACGATAGAAATGTGACTCGTGAAGGATCGCCATCCTTCTCCTTTCCTCAATAACCGAAACATTCAACAAGCTGAGAAAATGTAAAACTTTTATTTTGAGACATTTTATCTCATTCACACAAAATTAAAGTCAAATCTATGGCTGCCATCAGACTCTGTCACCATGGTAACCATTTAGGGAATCTCCAAAACATCTCGTGACCTCTGACCTTTCTAACATACATGGAAGGTATGCAGCTGTGGTGTAGCGGACAGCACGCCAGACGCTGTTCAAGCATCAAACGCACATCAACTGATTTAAAAAATCAAATCAAATCAAACATTTCTTTAGGTTCGTTGTTTAATACATTTATTTTTAAACAAACCAACTTGAATAAAAGTTTGACACCTTACAGACAACACTTGATTGTCTTTAGACAGGCTGAGGTCGCAGGTTTGAAGACACTTATTGTTAAGGGAACATTTTATTTAAGTAAAACTATTTTTAAAGCTACCAGCAGTTTTATTTTTTGTTTTGTTCAACAGTCTCAAACATGAAGTTAGCTCCGCCCACTGATCTGAAGATCAAAAGATCATGACCTTAACTAAAGACAAATTTGAGCTTTAATAATTTAAAAACTGATTAAAAAAAAGTTGATAAGCTTTCATGGATGTTGAGTCCTCTAGTGGTCATTGGAAGAACTGCAACATTTGGTTCCAAGTTTGATTTAAAAAAAACAAGAAAAAGGTTATTGATCACATGACAACTTTGACCTTTTCAAACGGTCTCCCTGCTAAAGACGCGTTCATACTCACCTGTGGTACCTGAAGGAATCAGGTACTTAAGAAATCCGGTGCCCAGGTGGAGTACACCTGGACGGGACCGCAGGAACCGGACGAGGTAAGGACTGATTTTCCTTTATTACTTTTTTTAAATCAGGTTCCAAAACTCAGAATTCCTTAAGCTCAGTAAAGAAAATAAATCCCATTACCTCACAGACCTTCTTCCCGCTGACTGCGTTGCCATGGCAACCTAAATGTATGTACATTTCTGATGTAATTAAAGCTTACACCCGCTTCACCTGAATTACATTTATTACCAAACTAAAAGGATATTTTTAAAGCTAGAAACTTCAAAAACAAACCAGAAACTTTCAATTATTAAATGATATTTCTTTAAACATTTTTTTTCTGTTTGCGTACTTAATGATATTGGAGTTTTAGGGCAAAATAAATAACTTTGTGTCGTTGCAATACATAAGATTAACATGTCCACATAAATGTGATCATGGAAAAAATAAATGTTGGAACACTAAGATTACTTCACAAAATGAGCAGCTTTGGATTTTCCTTTTGTAAAAACAAGTTAATTAATTAAGCTTTCCTTAATGTCCATCAGGAGAAATCTTTAATGTAGTTGAAAGATTGAACAGTGAAACAGGAATGCAGCGTGATGGTCAGCAGACTGTGGTGGTTGGGTTCTGGGCCAGAAATATCCTTTGTGCGTGGGATGGCCTCGGACCAAGTGAAGAGACCCCAGGGAGTTGTGGGCGGGGCCACAGAGTAAGCACGCCCCCTGCAAGTCAGCCATCACTGAGAGCTCTCTGTTTACATGCTGTCCCACTAGCTTACAGCCCCTCACACCCCCAACCTAACATTGCTGGTGCAACAAAAATGGGGAGGAATACCAGATGAACAGTTCTGATCCAGATTCCAGCTCCGACCAGGAAAACAAAGACGTTCGTGGATCTATTTGTAGATGCATCAGAATGGGGCGGAGCAGGGAGACTGAGGCCCCGCCCACCATATTTTCTATGTCACCAAAATGATTTTTTAAACAAAAATTTTTCACAATTCACAATTGAAATCAAAAGAAATACTGATCAATGCAATTCTTTGTTTTTATACGTGTCCTTCATTAGAAAATACACAAAAACATGTTAAAAATATCATTTTCATCAGAGTGGGTCTTTATTTGCACAGAACTGACCAAAGATTTCTGGTTTTGGGAGAATGACGGGGAATTAACTACTTATGAGACATTCTAGTCTAGTTTTTTTTATTTACAAGCGATTTGAGTAGTTCTTAAAATAATTTTGTATTTCTGTTTGCAGTGTCATGTAGAGTGATTATTGTCTGTGTGCTTTGTGACTAAAAAAATCTGCCCCATTGTTGGATGTAAACAAGTTTCATCACAAACCTGGTTTGAGACAATTCACATTGCAGACAGCTGAGAGTTTCCATCAGAACATCTCAGTCTGGTTCTACTGCATCCAAAGGAGGAGCTGGAGCACTGATGCAGTGTGAACAGAACCAGAGTCCAGATGGGGCACTGATGCAGTGTGAACAGAACCAGAGTCCAGATGGGGCACTGAACAGAACCAGAGTCCAGATGGAGCACTGATGCAGTGTGAACAGAACCAGAGTCCAGATGGGGCACTGAACAGAACCAGAGTCCAGATGGAACACTGAACTCTTCCAAAGGTCATTTTTGCTTTGAGAGATGAGCTTCTTTCTACTTAGAGGTTTTGCAAAACTAAAAGGAGTTGAGAACAGAAAAAGGTTTTGATCAAACAAACCACGAGGATCAGAACTTCTGCAGACTGGTGTCGTTTCCTCTGGTTTTGTGTGAATAACTTGTCCATAAAAATCAATCATTTCACTGTAAACTAATAAAAACCCTCAGTTACTGTAGGTGTGAATTGATCCAGAGTGAGCGTGCAGAAAAACAGCTTTCTTCAAAGAACTTCCTGTTGGCGTCATAAATAAGGCTGTTGGCGCTGAAGCGGAGCAGATGACGCCTCGGGCGTCTTCTCCTCACAACTGAAGGATTCCAGCTGGATCTCTGCAAATGTTATTGATCAGCAGCACACTGGAATATTAATGCTGCAATTAGCCTGCAAGATGAAAGCTGGAAGAGCACCAAAGCTGTTTAATTTACTTGAAAACATAAAAGCGGAGGCTAGTTTATGAAAACGGGTTTGGTTTTAGGCCGGAGCATCCAGACTTTGGACACAGAGGGTCAGATCTGGTGAAGTGAAAATCTGTGAGGGGCCGACCATTCATTCATGATCTCAATAAATCCAAAGGAACTATTTGATAAAAGTTATCTTTTTCCAATGGGATAATTCTCATCTCCTCCCATGGAGCAGAATTATATTCAAATTATTGTGTTTTCAGAGTATAAGTTCTTTGTTTTCATAGATGGTCAACGGACTTATACAGTACTGTGAATACAAATAATAATAATACTAAAAGTCTAAATCGTGCTTTATGAATTTGTTAATACATTTAAAATTTAAATACACTTTTGTCAACTTTAAAGCTGTGTTCACATGAAATGTTAAATATTATTCCCTATTAAATATTCACTGTAAACTTCTAATTTAAAGACTCCAGCAAAATTGGTGTTTTTAACATGTTCTTGAAGTTTTTTTTATCATGGTGGAGGACAAATATGATAGAATT
The DNA here is from genome assembly GCF_002922805.2 of Oryzias melastigma. NCBI lineage: Eukaryota > Metazoa > Chordata > Actinopteri > Beloniformes > Adrianichthyidae > Oryzias > Oryzias melastigma. The sequence goes on along the minus strand of NC_050527.1, from coordinate 26,260,359 downwards.
TAAGATTAAAACTGTGTTTCTGAGTATTTATTTTTATTCATACCTTAATAGATTAAAAAAAACACTTTTTAAACAAGTTCTAAGTTGTCACGCAGAAACCGAAATGGACCACAGTCTCCCGCTCCGCTCCATTCTGATGCAGACCGATAGATCCATGAATGTCCTCGTCTGAGCTGGAATCTGGATCACAACTTTACGGCTGGATAGAAGCATTTTTTGTAGCTTGAGGTTCTGAGGTTTTGTAAGCTAGCAGGAGAGGGTGTAAACAAAGGATGATGGGATATCAGTGGAGGGTTACTCCCACACCCACAACTCAGAGTGGAATATTTAATAAACTCCTGCTGTTCAGCAGAAACTAGAGCCAAATAGGAATTTTTTAACCTACACCTTCTCCCTATCCCTACATTGAGCCCTCCAAACGAAGAGATATGGAAAAAGAGTCTCCTCAAATTTGGACGTTACAAAGACATCCTCAGAAGTTGCCGGTCAGCTACGTTAGTGCTCAGAAATACATTATAACATCGCTGTAATAACATTTTTAAAAGGTCATACTACCTTAAAAAAAACGTTCCCTTTAAATGTCCCTTCGAAGTTCATCTTTAAACCATGTGAACAAGAAAACGACACAAATGGTTATCTTATTCAGAATTATAAACCATTGTGGTTTGATGAAACAAAGAAACCAGTACTTTTCATTTGGCCCTTAACCTTTAAACACCTGTGGCGTCGTCGGTGACGCTTAAGCACAAAATCTAACATACCGTAACTTTTCAACACGATCAACGTCATTCCAAAGCGCGAGCCGCTTTTCAGAATCTACTAGAATGTTGTTGATTGTGTTAACGGTTGAAAAGTTACAGTAAATCAAAGAAGGCCTCAAAGGGCAACAGGTTGTTGCAACAGGTTTACAACGGCTCAGCCAATCACAATCAATAAATCTGAGTTTTTAGAACACACCTGTCAAAGTCAAGGCCCGGGGGCCGGATCCGGCCCTCCTGCTTATTCTATCCGACCCTCCTGATCATTTGAACGTATGGTTTTTAATGGCTCGATGTTATCTTGCTCTCATTTCTAACTTGTATAATCTATATTATGTTAGATATATTTTTATGGAGAGAAAAATATTGAAAATTATTAAAGGTTTAAATTGATTTATTCTGGAATACTATTCCTACTTTTTATTATTGATAATTATGTTAAAAAGTTACAGTTTTCAAGTTTAAAAAATGGGTATCATGCCAGCTTTTGTGACTACTTTGGAATTTACTAAGATTTCTTTTTGTCTATTTGGAGGTTTAGCTAATATTTCAGCTACATGCTAGCTGTTTTGGCTTATTTAGGCTTTTTCCAGTCTTTTAGGTTGTTTTGATCTATTTTTTTCAGCTATATGCTAGCTCTTCTTGCTAACCTACGTTTTTAGTTTTTTTTGTAGTTAGCTAATTTGGCATTTAGCTAACATTTTAGCTAGCTATCAGCTTCAGCGTTTTCAGCGATCAATTTCAGCATCTTCAGCTATCAGCACTAGCATCTTTAGCGGCCAAATTCAGCTTACAGCGTTCACACTAGCATTATCGCAAGTAATGCTATATATCTAGTTCAATGTTATGTTAAAAAGTTAAGGTTTTAAAGTTTTAAACATTTATTTTACAATTATTAAACAATTATTTTATTTATGTCTAAGGTATGTTCTAGATTTTTGGGCCCTTGTGCGATTGAGTTTAACACCCCTGTTTTTAAAAGTCTTGAAGTTTTGATTTTATGACAGGAGTCTGCAGGCCAGTGGGAAATTTGAGCATGGCCACATTCGGCCAGACTTTGGACATGCCTACAAAGAGTTTCCCACATTCCTTCTGTCCTGTGATGCTGCTTCCATGCTAACATTCTGCATAAATGTGACATAAATGCATGTTTGACAGGATGCAAAGCTTCTTTGCAAAGGCTGTCACCAGGAGCCTTTAGAAAGTGATGCTGTTCTCAGGAGGATGCAGCCTTCATGAGTAATTGCGAGCACACTACAGGTTTCTGTGGTTGTTGATGCTCACTCATAGCAGGAGAAATATTAAATATGTCTAAATAAAATCCATTCTTTCATGTTTTGTGTTCCACGTTGATGCGTTTTTAAGTGTTAGTTCTTCAATTAAATGTCCCATCGCAGCAAAGTAACCAGTCAAACCAAAATGTTGGACCAAAAGAGGATTTATGAAGTTGAATAAAATAAAAGTATGCGCGGAGGAACTGGTGTTTCCACGGCGGGACCGGCGCCGCTCTGCGCTCTGCGGCCGCGGAAGGCTACTTCCGTTCCGCAGAGGGCGACAGGCAGCAGCCAGCCTCGACCGTGGCGGAGGTCCAGACACAATAGACTGGGTAAGTTGGAGAAGTTGGACGGCCCGAAGCCGACGTTTGGAGCTCAGGGAGGGGGTTCGGAGCCGCGCCGCTGCTGCCGTCCGTCTGTTTTTAGTCGGTGACGGTAAACAAGCGGCGGAAGGAGATAAAACACCGACGAAAAGGCGAGAGACGCTCGGCAGTCACACGGGGATGGGCTCCGGCTATGTGCTGGAGCGGAATGGTTCCTAGCCGTAGTCGTACGCAGTGACTGCCGCGTTCCTGGATTTATCTCGTTACAATTCGAAGTTCGACAGAAATAACACATTTATTTGTTGACAAAAGATCATTTAAACGGTTGTTGGTCAGAAATCCTCCCCGAACTCGTTGGGCCTGACTCGGATGGAGTTAAGTGAGGTGGTGGTTGTGGGGGGGGCGTTAGCAGGTATAGTGCGTTCATGAAGCGCGAGGGGGGCGGCTAGCTAGTCTTTACGACTTTATAATCGTTTTACGTGATGTGTTTTTACCATTTTCTTTCGGTAAAATTATGTTTTTTGGGGGGATGTTGCTTCGTATGGTAGCTAGTATCGTAGCTAGCTGCGTTTGCGTTAACCGCTGCGGAAAGCGTGAAGTTACGTAAATTTAAACAATGTATTATTCGTAACTCTCGCGAGAGTAGCGACCAGAGATGCGCTGACAGTCCAAAAACGCGTAAGCAGATCTCGTCCCCTGGACAATGTAATGTATTTTTAATGATAATAATTTCACTGATTAAAAAGTACTTATTTTGCTCAAATTAAAATGTAAAACTTTTAATAATAAAACGACAATTAGCTAACGTGATTTCCTTTAGGAGACTTTAACACTGCAGCTACAGCTCCAGTGTAACTCTTCTTTGACTTACCATAACTTTTCAACCATTAACACAAACTGCTTTTCTCTGCTGGAATTAGATTAATTGTGTTAATGGTTGAAAGGTTACAGTATGTTAAAAAGTTTATTTTTAAAGCACCGCCTGTGACATCTCAGGGGTTAAACGGTTATAACAGGACAAACTATTATGGTTAAAACTTCAGGTTTTGCCAGATTAGTTTCATCTGTGTCATAATTGCCTATATTAGAATCAACCAATTCTATTGATTGTTTTTGGTACAATTCCTAGACTCCCTCTGGGTAATCATCGGCTGTGAGCGGTTCTGATCCGAAACGCAAAGACAAACCCACAGGAGTCTGTGTTCTACAATAAAACAGACAATTTTGCTTAAAAACCAAAAGGTTCCCCGCCTTGTCTGTTTCCAGCTCTTCCTGCCCTGCCAGCTGCTGATTACCTGGATCGGGTGTGTTGCGTCAGTCAGAATGTGGAAACACCTGAGTCGGCAGTGAACAGGCGGGGTGGTGGAGCTGGAGAAGCAGAACCACGAGGAAAATCCTGAGTGGGATTTGTTATTGCGGAGTAGGAAATTCAGATTTTTGAGACAACGTCAGCCTTTGCCGTTTTACAGATGTCAGGAGAACCTTTGAGTTCTCACTTCTCTATATTTATTTGGGGTTTTTGAACATTTCTGGAGCTGCGGTTCTTCCTCACAGTGGGTTTGGTTCCTTCCTCAGGTTCCGACTCTTCTCCTTCAACAGCGGAATGTCGGATGAGGATTCCCGTGCCAGCACCAGCTCTTCTTCATCACCACCTTCATCGAGCCAAACCCGACAGAAAGACGCGACTTGCAAGAAGAAACGGGAGAGCAAAGTCAGCATGAGCAAAACCTCCAAGCTGCTTTCCACCAGTGCCAAAAGGTGACGTTGCTTTCTATTAAAAGCTTCACTTTAGACCACAAGGCTAACCTGTCATTGATGCTGCTTATTGGCTAAACACACCTGAACCAGGTAATCAAGCAGACGAGGCTGGATTTCTTAGAAACAGCTCTGGAGATCTGGAGTCTGACACTTCACATGCAAAAATATGGACAGTTATGGTTTGAAAATTTGCTCCTTTAGTTAAAAAAATAAACATTTTAAAAATGTACAATTTTAGGTGTTAACATTTTGATCAAATCTAATATTTCCAGTAGAGATTCAAATGTTCAGTTTAGAAACAAAATCCAATTTGATGAAAACGTATCATTTACATAAAATGTACTTTTGGACAGTTTTCACATTTATGACTCGAGTGCTCAGGATGACCACAAAGAACCAGCATGTTTCCAGATAAATCTTTTTAGTTCCTATTTCTTTTCATGCTTTCTGTTACTCAAGCTAACAGAGTTATCGTCTCCACACTCTGAGATCTGATGGAAAGTTTGTTTCATTTTGAAACAATAATATCTCTGTCAAACGTCATCATTCTGATTAAAACCATTAAACTAAAGGTTAAATTCATCTTTCAAGTTTCTATTTTGAAACACAAATTGCTTATTTATAAAAAAAAAAGTCTTTTAACATGTTTAATTTAATTTTGCAGAAATGGTGAGCGGTATCGGATGGAAATTATATTTAGCTACAATCTGGTGTTAGCATCTTTGCTTCTTAACTTAGCGTGTTTGCACGCTGCCCTGATAAATTGATAAACTAAAACTATCCAGCCGTACAGTTCAGATCCAGATTCCAGCTCAAACCAGGAAAACAAAGACGTTCATGGATCTATTGGTCTCCAAGTGGATGAATCACAACAATTTGAGTAAAGGAATACTGAGAAATGCAATTTTGATCTTAATTTTCTTTCTCTTGGAGCTGTGAACATTAACGTGTTAACGGATGCGATTAATAGACCCTAATTAACACGTTAAAATTCATAAACGCATAAGAATCACGCCTCATTTCAGCACTCCTTTGCTTTGCCGGTTTCTGCAGCGTGTATTATCACTCTTCATCTGCTATTATCTCACTAATACCATAGTTATTTACAAATTAAATACATATTCATTAGTTTTTTTAGTACTTTAATCTTGTTATTTTTTTCCAGGTTAGATCACTTTTTCACAAAAAAACTGACTCTTTGATTTGTTGTCACGACAACGGGTCACTGAGCCCCGACTGAAGCAACAGAGAAAAGCGATATAAATGTTGATCGTCACAATAGGTTAAATAAAGCGTCAGTTCAGAGAGAAAGTTCATCTTGTTTTTGTCCAGAAGATGCAGGAAAAGTTGTTTTTTTCTGCCGGTTTGTTTCTTTTGGCTGAATGTCAACATCTCTGTTTTCTTGTAGTAACACTGCAGACATAAAAGTCTTTAGAGTTCTGATTATCTCACTTTTGATGTGTTTTGTGCTCACAATTTACTCTTCTAAGTCAACGCTTGATAAATTTAAACATTTCAGAAGATAAAAATGAAGGAAACATTTCTTTCTGGCCTGTTTTTGTACAAAAGCCACATAGAGTGATTTATCGCGACCCAAAAGTGATTAATCTGATGTATTTTAGTATAAGTTAATGTTCTAGATGTACAGTTTTGTGTGTGAATTCATTTTAATTATTCACGGATAATAAATGGTCACCAAATACGTTACTTAAACAAAAGAAATGTAATCACGATTAATTAGTTAATTTTTTAAATTGATTCCTGACTCTACTTCTCTATATCTTCTCCATCAAAAAATGCCACAAGAACATGTTAAAAACACAGTTTTAATCTGAGTGTGTCTTAAAATGCTAAATTAACTCTTTGATAAAATTCTGAATTCTCATTTTTAGAAGCTTAAAACTTGTTTTTCTTTTTTTAAACATAAGTGTCACTCAAAGTAATCAACGGATGTTAATAATTGTGTTGCATCTTGTGATTAATGAATGATTAAATTCAATAGATGTTCTTGTAATGAGCCTCAACAGTCTGGAGCATCAGTCAGTACGCTGAGTGTACTGACTGATGCTCCACTGATGTTTCTAATGTGTGTCACAGGTTTGCAGTGAGGACAGTTTCTATGACCAGTTTCTTTTCTCGCCGCAGCGATCCGTCATTACCTCTCTGATAGTTTGTGGTTCGTTTGCTCTCCATCGTTGTAGATGTCTAGAACGTTCCTCGTTTACGCCACGCGCAGCCTTTTCAGTTCTGACCTCGTTCTGTCTGTTCTGTTGAGGATCTTCATGCAAATAGTTTTCCAAAAACAATGGTTCAGACGCTCCGTTTCCTGCTTCCCTCACTCAGGTGCAAACATTAACCTCTACACATGCGTGTGGAAGAACCCTCGGGACTTTAGATGTTCAGATGGAATCACAATCTGCAGTTCTTTCACTCCAACCTTATAAAGAAGTTCTGTGATGATTTTTAAAGATCGTCTGAATCTTCTGTGGAGGTTCAGTTACATTCTGATTCTGAAGAGACTTCAGGGAGTTTTTGACACACAAAGCATCAGAGAAACACAGTAATCTATAATGATTCAGAGGAAAGACCCTTCAGAATATCTCCAGTTATGCTTTTGAGGAAATTATGCGAGACTGTCTTATTTTATTTCTGTTCTGAACTGATACTGAATCCGTTTACGTGTGAATCAGTGCTGATTGTGTCATCTTTGTGTGCAGGATTCAGAAAGAGCTGGCAGACATCACTCTGGACCCCCCGCCAAACTGCAGGTACGTTTGAGACTGAATGGACATTTGTGAAATGAAAAACATCAAAGGAGAACTTTAAAAAGAAGCAGTTCCTGCGGCGTCTTTCTCCATTAACTCTCCTGTTTGTCCTAAAGTCTCTTTCTGACTGTTGGATCATAAAACCTGAACCGACTCTTTCTATCTTCTCTGACGGCCTCCTGCACGAGTCGTGTTCTTGGTCACATGTGGGTCAGTCGGTTCCTCGGTTCTGCTTTGGTCCAGGTGTTCTCCATGTGATGATCTGTGATTCTCTGGAGCCTCAAAGCTGAAGGATCCTCTGGTTTCAGACGTTGTTTCTCAGCTGTTGGTTGGGGATGGGTACCGTTTGGGTTTATCCAGTGTCAGACTGTCGGGCAAAGGTGGGATACACCTGACTCTGAGCGATCTGATGAACCCAGACACGACGACGTGTTTACTGACAGCTCTGTAGAGTTCTCTGAACATACTGTAGATACTGAGATACTCGCTCAACATCATCCATGTTTTTCAGGATGTGGGAACAAATGAAGTCCAGAAAATCAGGCTTGAATCCCTGATGTGAACATAACATGTGATGCTCTATGTCCTCTGCACTGCAGCGCTGCATCTCTGTTTTCATACCCCTGAAGTAAACGCTATCGCCATGACAACGGTCTGTTTTCAGGGCTTTGTAAACGTCGCTCTGATCCATCGGGTCGCTGAATTACAATGTTTTAGCGTGGAGTTCTGACAAACTTTTGCTCACTGCCCCTTTGACAATTTGACTGAAGCTCCGCCCACCCTCATGGCCACACCCATTTTTATATGAGCCCCCCCCTCAATTGCTGGAAAGATCAAATGATTTGCTAGAACGGTTTCACCAGAACTGAATAGAAATAAGGGATTAAGAAATCTGAAATGAAGCACCAACATCTGCATTTTTATACAGTACCACTGGTACCATATGTGTCGGTACCAATTCAGCTCTGAGTTTTGGTACCCGTCCTCAACATCACCAGGAGTTTTTTCATTTCTTCGTTCTTTAGATCAACCAGAATAGTTTCCTGTAGTTTTACTCCTGAAGTTTCTATTGTTTCTGTGTCGGTTCTGAAAACGTAGAATCCTGAAGTTCAGAGACCGGCAGCAGAACAGACGTGTTCAGAACCGCATGTTCTGCAGGCCGTGAGTTAAAATCAATGAATGCAGACAGTCACTGCAGGGAGGGGAGCAAACGTTTTTATTTTCTGCACGTCTGAGTCAGAACTGAACAGAACCTGCTGGAGCTAAGTCGGTTCTGATCTCTGCATGTCTCTGCAGCGCCGGCCCGAAAGGAGACAACATCTATGAGTGGAGATCCACCATCCTGGGACCGCCGGGCTCCGTCTACGAGGGAGGAGTCTTCTTCCTGGACATCGCCTTCACACCAGACTACCCCTTCAAACCCCCCAAGGTAGAAGCTTCCGCTCTCTGGGTTTCCTCAGAACCTTCTGGTTCTGTCTCTGTACTGGAATGAGGTTGGACTGAGCCGTTCTGCTGAGGCTTTCACACCGGGCTCTTCTCTTCAGACTTGGTGTGACGAGAACATCTGCTGTGCAGCTCTTTTACCAAATTCTGACTTCTTATGACCCGGTCTCTTCAGATTTGTGCTGCGGTCCGTTTTCTGTTCTGCTGTTTCATCTGGATGGTTGGCGGCGAGTGAACCGGGCTTTAACCAACACTGATGCGCTTTCGTACTCAGAGGACTCAGAACCACAGCGGTTCTTTCTGCTGGTCGGTTCTTATTTCAGAACATAGCAGTAGTTGGACCTGCAGCCTGGTTCCTCTTGTTCTGATGGTCACAGGAGGTTTGGGTCACTCCTTCCTCTGACCCTGCAGGAGAATTTCCTCATCTCCTCAAGAACAGATGAAAAAATCCAAAAATAATAACTTTGCCGTATTCTACAATCATGGGAATCACAAGTGTCTGGATGGTCCAGTCAGGTGTTGGATCGGTGCAGGAAACCTGGGTTCACCTCCAGGAGTGCAATAAGCCTAAAGATCCAGGTGTCCTTTGGGCGGAACCCTTCACGCTGCTGCTTCTCTGGGTCTCCTAAAAAATACAGGAACAACATCAAACTACCGTGTGAATCAGTGAAAGCTGGTTTACTGCGGCGTCCTCTTGTGGGATCAACGTAAACAACAACATTAGAATCCTGTAAACAAACAAACAAAACATCCCAGTCAGAGTTCAGCTTTCTGGTTCCTGCTGTGGAAAATGGAGACGGTTCATTTCAAGAGATCAAAGCAGAGATGATACAAAAACAACAAATGTTGTTAGTAGTTCTGGAAATTATTTACAAAATTATGTCTATTTGTCCTAACATTGATTGGAAAATATGCATGTGCTAAGTAAAGTAAACAAAAAATAAGTTAATAAAAGCCTTCAAAAGGATTTTTTAAGTCACCAACAGAGAGGATCATGGGTATAATTTTGTTAGCTCCAAACTTTACTATAACTTCAGCCTAGATTCAGGGTAAAAGAATCGATTATCTTTATTTCTATGGCTCTTTTCTTAGAAAGAATCACAAAGTATTTTATTAAAGGAACATAATTAAAATGAAAACTCAAATAAAAATACTATAATAATAATATAGTTTTTGGAATGCTTAATAGATTTTGGTTGGAAGACTTCAAGCATCGGGATGAAGATTATGGGGTTGAAGGTCAGAGATGTGCTTCAGGGTTAGACCATGCAAGAAACTAAAGGTAGAATTTTAAAATCAGTTTGAAATGTGACAGACGACAGTGGACTGATGTGTGTCCGTTCACTGGCTCCTGTTAAGAACCTCGCAGCAGAGTTTTGGACGAGCTGCAGACGGTTAAGGGAACGTTTGTTAAAACGGGAGTTACAGTCATCTGAACGAGAAGGAATGAAAGCAGGAATAATCGTTTCCAGGGCAGGTCGAGACAAAATACTTCTTTAATTTTGACACTAAAATGAGATGAAGACATCAGACTTAACTCGCTAATAGACGTTCGCATTTTTCTGAGATCTTCAGATCTCGAATTCCCAGAAGTCTCTGCAAAAAAACAATAAACATCGATGTTCACTAGATCGGTGAATATAGACCACAATGCATTGCGTTTGAGCAATTTCTCTTGGGCGATATGACGATACGCATCATGTGAACGATAGAAGTGTCAGTTGTGGCATTTCTCTACTATTGTTTTTGTTTATTTATATTAATGAACTTTAGTGCAAAAATGTCTTCTTCTAAGAAACTCCTAAAAATGTTTGTCATTTGTGACTATTAAGCTTCATGTCACTTAAAAAAATAAAGTGATAAGTGAGCGATGACATTTTTTCGATTTTTATTAGAGAATAACTGAAAATATACTTTATTGTGGTATATTGTGATATATATTGTTAAGATATAAATAACTGATATTGTGACGTACATTTTTCTTCCATATCGCCCAGCAGTACTCAGAACACAGAGGATAGATAAATAGTCTTCATAAATTGTTCATATTTGTTAGGTTTTTACTGAGAGAAATTTGTAACTTTTAGCATTTTAAAAAGACACAAATATTGAAAGGAACTGGGGAAGTGCCGTTCAAACTGAACACTGATTGGTCCTGTGCTTTATGGTCTTTTTGGGGTTATTTAAGGGAGAGAATTTGGACATAATCTCTATTGAAGAGACCAGATCTGTCTGAAAGTGAACTGTTGGATTCTGGGAGATTTTCTTTTCCACGTGTCGACCTCCTGATGTTTTGGGTTCCTCCATCAGCTGTTTTTCTGCATGTTTTTATCCGTGGGACATAGAACCTGACGGGTCCTCAAAAAGGCGCTTCCTCTGCTGACCGTCTGAGGTTTGTTACTCGCTGAGGCAGAGATACACGCAGACCCCCCCACACCAAATGACAGCAGGTTTGTTTTTTCCGCTGAGCTGAGCGGCGTTCCGAGCGCTCACATTCCTGATTGATGGGTTTCCTCCTCCTGCTGCTGCAGAGGGACGGACGAAGTGCAAACGCCGTCCTCGTTTTCTGCTGTGCGCCGATGATGACCTGAACATTTGGCCACGCCTCCTCAGTGAGAGGGTCAGTAGGAGGAGGCGTTCCTTTGATTCCACGCTCAAAGCAGCACGGGGGTGGGAAAGGTTCCGGCCCTTTAAACCCATCCGGACCGTCGCAGGATGGAGCGGCCTGAGAGGACACGGTGTTCCCTCACGGTTCTGCATCAGGAACCAGAATCCTCCTGATGTTTCTGGACCGGTTCAGAGTCTCACCTGAACCAGACGGGGTTTTGAGGAAGAACAGCTGACTTCATGCAAAGTGTGAGGTCAGGTTTTAGGAGTTCTGTCCTCTGCCTTAAAGGAGTGTCTCTTTGAGCATTGGGGGATTGAACCGGTCGTGCAGAGGGTGCAGCAGACGAGGGTTTGAGTCCTGCTTCTGCTGTCCTGTCGTCCGTCTGTGGGGTTCAGTAAAAACCACGGAGGCGTAAATAAATGCAAGTCATTGAAGATGCTGAAGCTTTTTGCTGAAAATGGCGACGCAATTTACTTTATTTGCTGAAAACACAAAATCTATTTGCAAAATGTTACATTTGCTAAAAGACTAAATTTTGTTAGAACTATGAAAGAGCGCTGAAGCTGACCTAAATTTGTACTATATTTATTAAAAACCCCTAAAACAAATATATTAGTGTGTTGTTTAAATATTAGCTAAACTCCATATCAGCCAAAAAACCTCAGTAGATGCCAAATTAGCCAAAAACCTCAGTAGATGCCAAATTAGCCAAAAAAGCTAGCTTGTTGCTGAAATACTAGCTAAGCTCAAAAATAGCCCAAAATTCCTCAGTAAACTAAATTAATCAATGACATTAGCATGTTGTTAAAATAGAAGCTAAACTCTAAATTAGCATAAAAGACCCATTAGATAACAAATAAGCCAAAAACGTCAGGAAATACTAGGTAAACTCTAATTTTATGAAAATGACTATAAAAGATGAATATATTTAAAGGATTGTTGCTAATCTGTTTAATTTTTCAAAATATGAAGACGTTGTCATTCATTTCCTATGGGGCACATTTTGCTCAATATTTCAAAAACTATGAAGTTTATGAAAACCAAAAAGACAAGCAGTAATATCCTGAACGAGCTGAATGTTTTAATACCAAGATTGATGAAATCTTTGAGTTTTTACGTGCCCAAAAACCTGATCACTATAGAGTGAATTCTCACTAAACTTCACATAATTTTCAGCCCTCTGCTGGTGGCAGTTCCTCTCTTCAGCCACCAGAGGGCGCGTTTCCCTCACAGCTGTTGAATGAGAAGGACCAGCGGCTCCTCTTCATGTTGTGTTGGTTCTCCTCCGCTGCAGGTCACATTCCGCACCAGGATCTATCACTGCAACATCAACAGTCAGGGGGTGATCTGCCTGGACATCCTGAAGGACAACTGGAGCCCCGCCCTCACCATCTCCAAGGTGCTGCTGTCCATCTGCTCCCTGCTCACAGACTGCAACCCAGGTGAGGCGAGCACCTGAACACCCACTTTACCCTCATCTGTACCCGCCTCACTCTGTGGTTTATCCGTTTGTCCTGCAGCTGATCCGCTGGTGGGAAGCATCGCCACCCAGTACACGACCAACAGAGCAGAACACGACCGAACAGCCAAACAGTGGACGAAGAGATACGCCACATAAGCCCACGGGACGGCAGCGGGAGGGGGGGTCCGGTTGTGTCGCAGATTTTTAGAATTTTGTCTGTTTTTTTGTTTTGTTGGATTCTTTTTTTTTTTTTTTTTTTGCTTCCTTATTAAGTTAAATCAACAAATACGGTAATAAAGGAACAACATGCAAACCCTGTCCTGCTGCTTTTATCTAATGATGCACATCAAAAACAAGCGTTGTGTCGTCCGGTCTGGACGGTCCGGCAGACCAGAACCTTCAGGCTGGTGAATCCCGGCTGTGCACGAGCGTCTGCAGCCCACAGGAGGTCGATGCTGAAGCTCTGAACTTGGTGTTCCGTGTTTGTGCTGATGAGACACTTCAGGGTCTCTGCGGTTAAGATGAGGAGCTGAGATAACCAGACCTTCAGCTTCCCACCACCACACTTCTGCTCAACGGCTTCAGTTTCATTCATTTCAACATTAAAGTTTATAGTTTCAGTTTCATTAAACCGAAACTCAAAATTATAATATTGATTGTATGGAGTATTTTTCAAAAACTAAATATAATTTCAGGCAGAAAAAAAAGAATTCCCGTTGGTATTTAGAGAAAAAATAAAGTTTCAAAGGAAAAAAAATTCAAAAAATATCTTTAAAATAGGATTCTAACCGTTAAAAAACTGGTTTGAACATCATTTTTGGGTTTCATCATTGGAAACAGAAAATTAAAGCAGATTTGTGCATTTTATGTGCCATAAAACCATTAAAATATGACATCAACTCATACTAATTCTACAAGCTAGAAGTGAGTACACACACGACAGGTTTGAGGAACACTTTTGTGTGTTTGTACACAAAGTTCAAGTGCAGCAACAGTGTAGTAATGACAAAAAACGTGTTTTAATACATTTGTGACTATTTTATTTAGAGTAAAATGCATAGAGAAAGAAGTTTTTATGAATTTTGTTGCAGGTTTATCTTTTTAGACAAACTATCACTGCACACTAAAGTCACAGAGACTGCACTGATCTTATTGGTTCCCATCCAGATAATTAGGGATATTTAGTTTAAACATTTAAACATTTCTGCAGCATTAGGACATGCAGGAACGTTTCCAACTCATCCAGGAGGCCATGAATGAAGTGCAAACCTCACTTTGACCTTTTAAGGTTTTACAGTCAGAAATAGACTTTCAGACAAAACTGGATCCACGTGAGGATTCAGGGTATACTGCGCAGCAGCTCATTGTAGATGAGTAATAGTACTGTTATAAAGGGAAAAAGTTCAATAAAAAGAGTAAAATATTAGAAGGAGTGAGTAAAAGAGAGCCACGTGACGTAAAACGGGTCTGATTGATGGTCCTGATAAAGACTGAATCAAAAAAAGTGAAGTAAATGAGGATGAAAATGAGGCCTGATGGGTATTTTTGGAGGAATTGCTTAGTGAAAGATGTGCACATGCGCAGTTATTATGAGTCTGAATTAAAATGAAAAGTGTTTTTTAAAAACAACAGACTGGAATGTCAGCTCGCGCTCGGACACTCTTCACGTTGTGCTTTGCAACGTGACTGCCGTGTTACTGTCCCCTGTTACGTCGACGTGCCGCGTGGCTCCGCCCACTTCTGTCTAGAATCTGTGTCACTGGGTTAAAGTGGCCGGCTAGGGGCGTGGCCGACAAATGGGTCACATGGGCGAACCACTGTATTGAGAACATTTAGTTCTCTTGAATAACCCGCAGTGAAACACAACAAGGGGGAGTCCTTTCGCTTCAGCGGCGCAGCGCGAACACTTCTCCGTCAAACTCAGGACGCGTCGCCGAGCCTCTGCCGCCTTCCGCGCCGACTCTTCCCGCTGTTTGGAGCCGCAGCTCCGCCGCTGCCTTTGGGTCTCCGCTGCCGAGCTTTGGTCGCCGTTTCCCGTCACGGAGTTGGATCAAGTTCGCTGAGTGGAGGTTCTGTTCGCGGCTCAGAGATGCCTGATGACATCGGGACCGCCAAGCCGGGTAAGACTTGACACTTTAGCGCGGGACACTTTGTCTCAAAAACCGGGGAAACATTTTCCAGGTTTTCCATAAGAATCTGTTTTGTTTATAACATTGATATAATCAATACAACAACATTTATGTGGAAAATATCAGTGATATTTTGTGGTGTTTTGGGTGGAAGTTGTTTTTTTTTTTTTTTTTGCGTGAAATGTTGTGGACTTGTGGCGTCACTGACACAATGTTCCTGCTCCAAAGACACAACAACACTGCTCCACTTCCCCGCGCGCCTCACATGGACGCCGCAGCCTAGCCATGTGCTACGCTTCCCCGAACGCCGCTCTGATTGGCTGAGGGGCGTTCCCCTCTGCCAGAAGAGCTCTGCTCTGATTGGCTGAGCGGGGGCCCCTGACGTAGAGCATTGCATAATCCGGCCATGTGCGCCGCGTTTTAGGCGCGTGGTCCACGTGAGACAGTGACCCAGATTCCCCGGCTCTCGCGTTGCCAGTCCACAGACTTCGTGACAGGTCCACGTGTGGGTGGGCCGTGAAAGAGAACAGTCATGGTCGGGGTTAGGTAATCGTTGCAGTGGCCTCCAAAATAAGTTTTTCCACGAAACGAAAGATAAACAAACTTTTTATTTTGTAATAGTAAATTTAAACCCCAAATAATTTCCACTTTTTAATAAGATTTTTGAGAAATTTTGGGCTAAACTGGTCAAATTAAATATTATTAATGGCAAAAATAATCAGCAAAATCATATTTAAGATGTTTAACCCTTTGACTACACAAAAAAGTATTTTATTCTGCTGCTTGTTGCCTTGGTACAGAACCCCT
>NC_050527.1:26202449-26244737 GCF_002922805.2 Oryzias melastigma | reverse complement strand
AAAAAATAATAACTTCTGATTAGTAACACCAGACAGTAACGTTTTTTTCTCTCTAAAAATTGAGTTATATATATTTTTTAACTTTGAGGCAATAAGCAGCAGAATGAAATACATTTTGTTTTGTTATTCTTTTTACAGAAAAAACACTTCCTTTTAGTTTGTGTTATTTAAAAACATATTTTATTAATAAAGTTTCAGTTCAAATACAGAGTTTGGCAGTGATGCTTTGCTGTAGGAATTAAAATAAAGTCAGTTTTCAATTCCAAACAGCTGGAAAACAATTTATTTTAAAGTCAGATCATTAGAAGAAGGAAATAGATTTTTTTTGGAGTCCATGTGAGCCCACTCCTGGTGGAGAAGGCTTACCAAACATTACGTAAGGCGGAGGTGGATGTTTTCCCTTCACACCCGTGTGTTTCCACGAGTGTTGCCCTGGTGCTTCACTGACCCGTCTGGTTGTCATGTCAGCAGAGCAGGCTTCATGCACAGGGACCCGGCCTGTTATGTAACCGTGTTATCCAACGTGAAGTTAGAAGCAGGTCAAGGCAGCAGCGAGCACATGCACGCCGAGCTGCAGGGCGTGTCTGCTTTCCATGAAGCCTCTGTTTGTTTGGCCCACACTTCCTCCAGTTACTCTTTAACCCACAGCCTTCCTGCTGCACAGCAGCTTGGCACGCTTCAGCAGCAACATTCCTCTCGTAGATTTCACAATCACTCAATAGTTTTTACTACCTTTTGTTTATGTCTTTAGTTTGTTCTTCGTTTAGGCTTCCAAACATCGTAAAAAGAGGCGAGAAAATGAAAAGCAGCTCCATCATTTTCTCTGCTCTCCTCTCTCCACAGCAGGAGTCATCGCCTACATTTCCTCGGGGTCGGGCTCCTCCTCGGACTCCTGCCTGAGCAGCAGCCCCCCCAGCAGCAGCTACATGTCGCCCGCCCTGACCCGCCCCTCGCTGCCCAGCCGCGCCGTGGGCATGGTGGTGGACATCGCCCCGCCGGCCAAGCGCAGCCCGGCCACCGAGAAATCCAGCCGCGCCTCCGCGTCGGCCAAGAGCAGCATCACGAGTAAGAGCGCGAAGTGCTGGACGACTGATCTATCAAAATAGTCGACAACTAAGTTAATAGTCGATTAATTGTTTCTTTATATTATATGGAGTCAGAATGAAGTAAAGTGGAAGGAAGTTATGTGCGTTCAGCATCAGATTAAATTGTTTTGTCGTCTTGAGGGGCGGGGCATCTGTCAAAACGAGTTTGATGGAAAGTGCATTCCTTACCTCTCTCATTTGATTTAATCTCGTTTTAATACCAGAAACTAATGATGGACAGAAGCTGCATTATTTATTAAAAGTTTAATAAACTATCATCTTAAAAGTTATTAACAAAGTGGATGTAAAACACAAATCTAAACCATCATTACCTTTAAACTAACTAAAAACTAGATATATAGCATTACCTGTGATAATGCTAGTGTGAATGCTGTAAGATAAATTTGGCCACTAAAGATGCTGAAATTTATAGCTGAAAAATAAAGCTAATAGGTTAAAATGCTGAAGCTAATATCCAGCTAATATATTAGTTAAACACCAAAAAAAGCCTAAAAAACTGAAAAAAGCCTTATTAAGCCGAAACAGTTAGCATGTAGCTGAAATATTAGCTAAACTCAAAAGCAGCCTAAAAAAAAAAAAACCTTAGTTAGCCAAAACAGCTAGCATTTAGCTGAAATATCAGCTAAATTCCAAAATAACACAAAAAAGCCTGAGTTCGCCAAAATAGCTAGCATGGTTCTAAAATAGCTAAAATCCATATGAGCCTTAAAAACAAACAAAAAAGCCTAAATTAGCCAAAAAGCTATCATATAGCTGAAATATTAGCTAATCTCCAAAACAGTCTAAAAAAACAAAAAAGCCTAAATTAGCCGAAATAGCTAGTATGCAGCTGAAACATTAGTTAACACGCTGACTCCATATAATGTAAAGTATCGACTAATTGACTATCAAAATAGTGGTCGATTAGTCGACTGATGACATCATCATTCGTGTTCGCGCTCCGTTCCTGACTCTCCTCCTGCCTCCTCAGAAATCAACGGCATGGTACTCCTGTGTAAGGTGTGCGGCGATATGGCCTCGGGGTTCCACTACGGCGTCCACGCCTGCGAAGGCTGCAAGGTGAGGCGCGCCCCTCCACCGCTGCGGCGGCGCCACCACCCCACAGTCTGCCCAGTCGGGACACTAACCCCCCTCTGATCCGCAGGGCTTCTTCCGGAGAAGCATCCAGCAGAACATCCAGTACAAGAAGTGTCTGAAGATGGAGAACTGCACCATCATGAGGATCAACCGCAACCGCTGCCAGCAGTGTCGCTTCAAGAAGTGCCTGGCGGTGGGCATGTCCAGAGACGGTGAGCCTCCACACACACAGACGGGGTGGGGATGTTCCTTCAGGGGGCGGGGCTTCATCTGACGCTTTGCTTTCTTCTCAGCTGTGAGGTTCGGACGCATCCCGAAGAGGGAGAAGCAGCGGATGCTGCTGGAGATGCAGAACGCCATGAACAACATGATGAGCAAGAGCAGCCAGCTGCACAGCATGCTGCACGGACACCAGAGCCCGCCGCTGCCCATGGAGGCCAGCGACACCCGCTCCTCCTCCTCCTCTTCCTCCTCCATGTCGGCGTCCGGCTCCAACCCCCCCTCCCCGCAGTGCCCGCAGGACTCTGAGTCTGTGGTTTCCATGGACACCAACTCCAGCTCCTCCTGCGCGTCGGACAGCAGCGAGGACGAGGGCGCCCTCACCAACAGGCAGCACCAGGACGCCTTCAGCCAGCAGAGGCCGGAGGGCGGGCCCTCGCCCTCCGCCGACGCCCCCTGCGCCCTGGAAACAAGCCACGACAGCCGCATGGAGGAGCAGCAGGAGAACTGGAACAGCTGGAACGAAAACACAGCCGTGTCGGGGTACCAGGGCTGTCCGTACAGCGGGCGCCACGTCACCAACTCGGCATACAGGGAGGAGCAGCAGCTCAGCAGCGCCCCCGGCGGCGAGACACGAGACCCGCACGCACAAAGCTCGCCGTCTAACAGAGCGTACCTGGTGAGTCCCGTCTCCACCTGCCACTCTCGTCTCGGTTCTCCCGGCGTTCCGGCTGACTGTTTGGCTCCGACAGGTTTGTCCGATGAACACGTCGCCTTACGTGGATCCCTGCAAGCCCAGCCAGGAGGTCTGGGAGGAGTTCTCCATGAGCTTCACTCCCGCCGTGCGGGAGGTGGTCGAATTTGCCAAAAGGATCCCGGGCTTCCGTGACCTCAGCGAGCACGACCAAGTCAGCCTGTTGAAGGCCGGGACGTTTGAGGTGAGAGGTCACGCCCGCTTGCCTCCCGACCACCCGGAGACGCCGCCGCCAGTCTCACTAAAGGCGTTTGTGTTTCTCCAGGTCCTGATGGTCCGCTTCGCCTCCCTGTTCAACATGTCGGAGCGAACCGTCACCTTCCTGAGCGGCAAACGCTACAGCATCGACACGCTGCGCTCCCTCGGCGCCGGCGAGCTCCTCAACTCCATGTGCGAGTTCAGCGAGAAGCTGGCAGCGCTGCGGCTCGACCCGGACGAGATGAGCCTCTTCACCGCCGTGGTGCTGGTGTCAGCCGGTAAGACCCAGCGCAGTGGCGCTCCTCTTCCTCTCCCGCTCCTCCTGGACTGCGGCGCTAACGCGTTCCCTCCCCTCCAGATCGCTCCGGCATCCAGGACCTGGACTCGGTGGAGGCGCTGCAGGACAAGCTGATCCGGGCGCTGCGGAACCTGGTGATCCAGAACCACGGCGAGGAGTCGGCCACCACCTTCACCAAACTGCTGCTCAAACTTCCCGAGCTGCGCTCGCTCAACAACATGCACTCGGAGGAGCTGCTGTCCTTCAAGGTGCATCCATAAAGACTTCCTGACGGGGCCTCGGAGCCTCCTTCCAACCTTCACCAGGACCTGCCTCTTTCCCCTCGTGTTCGACCAACCCGGTTCCTGTCCAGAATGTATGAAGTTGTTTTTTTACCGGGCCGCGGCGGCCTGCAGACTGTACTGTATCTATAGACTTAGCTTTGCTTGTTGCACACGAACACACGAGAGTTTTTCTATCGTCAGGAGGGAGAAGAAACCTTCACCGGCTTTGAGGAACAATCCAAACAAACTGGGTTTTTACGGACGCTCGGCGACAGTTCCTCCAAACGCCGACAATTCCAAAGTGAAGAGCGGGCGAATGTGTGTCACGCCGAATGTGAGGAGGGCTGACACGACGTGCATGGCTGTCCCTCAGCGGGAAAAGCATGACTTCACTGTGTTGCTGTACAAAGTGTTGTAGGTTTTATTTAATGTCCTTGTTGTGCTCATGTTGATGGGAGAAGCCGGCACGCCACCGGCTCGCCGCCGGCTCAATTTGTTTGTTTTTTTTATATTTGATGACACCTTTTAACAGAAAAAAAACACTACATTTGCACACAAAAAAGCAAAAGTCCTTGAACTGTGCGTCTCGGCATGTACATTATCAAAAAGAAAAAAAAAGTATTTTATTCCCCCCATTTTTTTGTTTTTTAAAAAAATAATCCAACTATTTTCAGCTCAGCACTGAATCTGACGCCTGTTTTTCTCGTCGACTTTGTTTGGCTTTTCCTCCTGGCAGCACTGCCATATGTAAATAGCTCTATAAATCTCTATATATATGTGATATAAATATATATATATAAATCTGATGGACATAGATGACTATAAAATAGTGTGAATAAAAACAAGTGAAGAGTACTCGGTGTGTTTGTTTTCATTAGGAGCGATGACTGTTGTTGACCACCAGAGGGAGCCAAATCTCTGCTGCAGGTTTGACATGCCAATGAACAGTTCTAGTTTCTGTGTCTTCCTGGAACATTTTTCACTTTTTCATGCTGTTAAAATAAAGCAAACATCTCATGATGGACCTCATATCTTCATTCATTCTCTGCCTACACAAAGTTTTGTTTTTCTAAAAGCCGAAAATGTGTCTTCTCAGTTTTATGGGTCATAAAAGCTTCAGAATCGCAGTTTGACGGTTGTTTGAGTTCTTTTCAAGGCCAATTGGCTTTAATCTGAAATTTTTAAACTCCTCTTCAAGTTAGAAAAAAACTATCTGCTAAATATTTACTTAAATTTAAATACATGAAAATATATGTTTGAGTAGTTAATCATTACTGCTATGAACAAAGAAAAATCTGACAAAAATGAGGTAAAAAATCCCCTAAAACATTCTGTCATCCATTGAATCAGCTGATTTCATTTTCAGTGTAAAAACTGCATAAAAGCAAAAACATTGTTTAAAATCTATCAGAAACTTCTAGAATCACAGATTTCTGTACCTCATCACGTACGATGAAATGACTACCCACAATTCCTTCATGAGCCTTTAAGTTTCCCAACATTAGATCATTTTTTCTTCTCATTCTCATCATCAGATTTAAAGAGATTTCATGTTTTTTTTAAAACATAGATAAATCTTTATTTAAACTCCTGAACTTACAGCAGAGGTCTGTAACCTGAGGCTCCGGAGCCTCATATGGCTCTTTTATCCCTCCATTAGGGCTCTTTAGCATTAAAAAAAAGGCGAATGACTTTTATAAATGGGTTTGATTGTTGAAAGTGAGGTCTTAAATTTGTAAAGTAACATTTTTTGTATTACTACAGACATTACACTATATCAAGAGGCCTTGTGTGTTGCACCACTCCTCCAAAATGTGCAAAAATGATACTAAAAGGTTTTTTTTCTCATTGTTAGAATAAATGTAAAACTCCTTCTGATCTTCTGCTGCAAAACAATTTAGTTGCTAATCTGCAACAAAGTTCTTAATGTAATTGCAAATTTTTTTATATTCATATTTGATACTAAAAGGATGAAGACACACCAATATCATACTAGAAAGCGTCTTTTTTTGCATTTTTAAATCAAGTAAATATGATGCAGCTGATGGATTTAATTTAGTCTTTTATTTTGAAAAGAACAGGTATGTAGTGTTGTTAGAATGAAAAGTTAAATTAAACAGAAAAACATCCTCATTTAGTTATTGTTTAGTTCAATGCAACATTTTATAAATGAGTGTCTTAATGGTCACAAAAGTGTATTTTTTCTGTGGAATTTTGCGGCTCTCACTGGGTTTTGGTCGGCAGGAAGCTGCCACGAATGACTCTTTTAGTGATAAATGTTGCAGACTCCTGTCTTAAAGGCTTCAGGACGGAGGGGGCGGAGCTAAACTTACCTGACAACAATACGATAGAATCTGTTTGTTCCATTAATACATACAATGAAAGGCTGCATTTTTCCTTGACTGGGATTTGAATGGATCAGCTGATCAGCCGGCAGTTTGCATTTCACCTCAAAGTCAGTGAAGGTGAAGCTGAACAACAGGAAGTCGCCTGGTGGAGCCTCAACTACAAATCCTGAGACAGAAAAATGAGAAAAATCTAATTTAACAGTTTGAGATGAAAGAATTCCCTCTGAGCAAATGAAACAAACATAAATATTTTAACTAAAATTCATGTTTATTTATGTAATAAACAGATTGTTTTCAGGGCAAACCTAATCAATCCCTTTAATTTGAAGCAAGTTAACCAAAAAATATGCAGAAAAGACGCATTTTTTAAGTTCTGGAGTTCTCTAGATAGATCTGAGTTTGTGCCACGCCCCCATCCAGGTGCTGCTGCTCCGATTGATGACTGATCGGTAGAAAAGAGAATTGAACCATCATAAGAGTCTGTTGTTGAACAGTATCAAATCTCATGGACTCGGTTATGTGGAAAATCCTTTCCTCCTGTTTCTGTCAGCAGGAAGTGTGCAGGTTCGTTACTTTTATTTTGTAGGTTTTTAAGGGAATTCTGTTTCTTTTTTGTATTTAAGTGATTTGTTGGACTCTGCTTCCTCCCGAAGTTCTATGGTTGTCTCAGTTTTGTTGTTTGTTTTTATTTATTTGCCCTCCTTTTGTCCCTCCAATCACATTCCTGAACTTATTTCAATTATTATTTTATTATTATTTTCATTTTAGATTTCAAATTAGATTTATTTCAAAACAATACAAAAATAATCAGTACCATCTTCAATGTTTAAGAAAAACAGGTCTGTTGGACTAAATTCAAAAATAGATGTCTAAAGAGAGGATACATCAATGCTTATTTACTCTTATCCTTTTATCTACTTTTCACATATTAATTAACAATATTTCACATAACTATATTTTCTCTTTTTCCACAATCACTAATTGGATATTTCATAATTATGTTCATTCATCTTGTATTTTAAATGTTCTGCTTAAGTTTGACAGTAAACTGTTTAATCTTCGGACATTGTTTGTATTTGTTCTCAAGACGATTCCTGTTTAATTCTACACACATACTTTTCTAATAGTTCTATGGACCGGGTCACACTGCCAACATTTTCTACATATTGCATGGATGAAAATTGGTAAAAATGGGAAAAAGTTATCTTTTACATGAAATTTTCACAGATATATTGCAAATGAAACATATTAAAACCATGAATGAAGTACGAATAAACCTCCTAAAGAACACGTGAACTCTGGCTTCATTGAATTTCTTCACTTTAGAGAACTGGACAGAACTCATGTTGCATCAGCACAGTGCTCAGCACCCACGCGGCCCTCGTGATGCTTCGTTTTAATTAAACAGTCGGGTTCCCCAGCCCCGCATCAGTTCCAAGTCAGCTGCTAGGCAACAGCTGAGCCAGGGGACCCCCGGCCCAACAAGGGTCCCCTGGCTAGGGAGATCCGCGAGGAGGGCCCGGCACACGTCTAGAGTTGCGTTCACGCCTGCCGTACCCAACCCCCTCCTGTGACCCGCCTTCCAACACTGTCCTGTGAGAGACCTGACCCCACCCCGCCAGGACGAGCCGGATGGGGCGCCGAGAGACCTCCACTTGGTCCAGACCAGGGGTCCTCAAACTACGGCCCACAGGCTGGGTCCCTTGACCCGGCCCCCCAAACTGTTTCGGCTGAAGTAGACAGGTTAGCTGTTTTGCTAATTTGTCCTTTTCAGTTTTTTAGGCTAATTCTGAGTTTAGCTAATATTTTAGCCTTATGTTAGCGGTTTTGGCTAAATTAGACATTTTTCCAGTTTTTTAGGCTAATTTGCCATTTAGCTAACATTTCAGCTACATGCTAGCTGTTTTGGCTAATTTGGCACTTCGCTAATATTTTAGTCAGCTATCAGCTTCAGTGTTATTAGCTATCAATTTTAGCATCTTCAGCTATTAATCTATAACAGGTAACACTATACATCCAGTTATTGAAATGTTTTAGTATTTTTTTTTTTTGTGAAGATTTTGGAAAAGAATTATTAGAAATTTGTCCATGTGATAGATTTCTGAAAAACCATAAATCTTTACGTTTAGGCTGTGAATATTACTCTTCTTCTGTTAGCCTACAAACGACCCCGGCCCCCCATCAGAGAAGGAAACAGTTATGTGGCCCTCACAAGAAAAAGTTTGGGGACTCCTGGTAGAGACAGCTGCAGGAATTCCCCATAGGACGGCTAATGCTAACAATCGGTCGACCTAAACGTACATTAATGACTAAATGAACATCCTTATATGAATTTTCCAAACTCTTTTAAGGAAATATTTTTAAAGTAACTATTTGTGGTTTAAAACATGTTTTTTTTCCCCTTATACTATCTCTTCTTCTTCTTGAATGAGATGCACTTTTACAGCATGATCACCACCTAGTGGCCAAACTGAAACGTCCTCCAGGAGAAGCAGAACAATGTTTACAATGTTCATGATCTGAACATTTAACACTGTATGATATTAACAATCTCATTATTTCACTAATTCATTTTACAGAATGTAAACTGGATCAGATTAATAAAAATATATTCAAATTATATAGTAGATTATTAATGTCTTTCTAAACAAATGTGTAAACTTAAAATTGAACTGAATCGAAAAAAATCCGAATCGATTCAGGCTCTTGGGAATCGAATCGTTTCTGGAAATGATAACTGATATCCAGCCTTAATTAGCACAACAGCTAACTGGAGCTAAAGCTTAGATGTTCAAGGGTTCAAAATACTGTTTCCCTCAGAGAGTTATCTCTTCTGCTTAGTTTAGTTTCTGAATACCCTCTTTATAGCTTCATAGGGGAGTTTAAATGTATGCAAGTAAAATAAAAATAATCTAGATAAAAGAAGTAATAGTGGGGTTTGGAGAAAATCAAGTTTACAAATATTGTACTCACTGGAAACCACTGGTTAATTATTTATACACACTACCTGCCCAAGAAGTTCTGTCTGTTCCTCCAGCGTCCCACAAGTGAGCCGTTACAAGTCCTCATTAACCTTCAGCTGAGAGGATTTGAAAGTGATTAGATGTTTACATTTCATTTCTTCTCGTTTTCTTCATTTCCTTTCTAACTGATCATTTCACTCATTTCCTTGAGAGTATTTGAGTTGCTCCACCTTTACACTTCATTCGTTCTTTGGGTTTTTATGATTGTAAAATCTAACATTGTTTTGTATAAAGACTTGAGACTGTTCCATCAGGAAAAGTTCTTATTACACATTCTTTGAAGCTTGAAGAGGAGATGTTCTTCATCCTTTCATGACGTTTCTTTATATCTGCTCTTCTCAGTCCAGATGAAACCCCATCTTCCTGCTGATCCCTTTAGTTCTAGCTGTCCCCACCTCTGGAAGAACCTCCTGATCTTCTAGGAAAGTCTTTCTGCATTCCTGTCCTGAACCCCCAACTTCTCCGTCTCTTCCTCCGTTTTCTTCATGTCTCATCTCTCTTTCCTCTCAAAAGGAGACTTCTCCTTCCAGAAGTTCTCCTCCTCTGTAGCTCACTTCTACCTGGGGGGTCATCACCACTGACAGTTCCCACCTTCATGTTTCATCTTCATCACCTTGTGTAACTCTCCTCATCTCCAGGACATTCTTCTAAAACTCCTCCTCTATTCCTTTCTCCATCCACTCCATCCTTAAACATCTTGAGCTTCTCTGAAACAGAAGCTCCTCTGATCTTCCTTTTCAAGAAGTGGGTCATCAGACTTCTGGATTTGAATAGCATCTCCAGAGAGCTCCGAATGCAAACAGAGATTTATCCTCATTCCAAAGAATTTTCCTGAATGTCCCGAGGGCAGGAAGGCCGGCGTCTGGACTCTGAGGATGGATCAAGTCTCTCCGACAGGATTTATGAGGTTCAAATTCAAAAAGGTTCCTGCTGCTCAGAATGAAGGAAAGCTTTGAGGATTCTTACAAAAGTTCACTTTTGGGGTCGTGGCAGCAGTGGATGCGGTTTGTGGTTTTGCTCAATTTTACGATAAACAAAACTCCTAAAAAACAAAGTTGTTGTTTATGTTGTTTAAGGTATAAGACCCACCTGATGAGTGAGTTAGGTTTGAATTTAGTTTGATTTTTACACTAATGTAAAAATTAAATAAACTTAAAGCGACTTATAACATGATCTGAAGTTACAAGTTTCATACTGGAGTTAACTTACATTCTTCTAAGATGAAGTTTGTGGGTAAAAACAAAACATTTACAGGATAAACAGAAAAACCACAAGATGCAAAAACAGAGACTTAAGGTGTATTTAGACACATTTAGTTTGCTTAAGTTCACAGAGTTGATCAAGGGTGTATCTCTAGGCAAATTCCTTTAGTATTTAAAGTCCCCGTACGACAATTTGTTTTATTTAAAAAAAAAAAAAGGTTCCCAGTAGTGCTTTTAGTTATGATTATGAAGATTTTAACCAAAATCCCACAACCTGAATGTCTTAAAAAGACATTTTTCATGTTGATCTAAAGCTTCTCCTTTGATCAGCTGCTGCTGTTAGGAGTCACCAGTCCAACCCTCAAACTCCAGTCCTTGAGGGCCTCGAGGGCTGGAGACCTACACGTGTTCTAACTCACCTGAAACACACCTGATCCAGGTAATAAGCAGTAAACTCTCATACCCATCATAGTTTTATATACCAACATTTTACTTTATTTAAATGTATGTTTTATTTGTTCTTTAACTGTACAGTGTCCTTGAGAGCTCTGAAAGCACTTTAAATAAAATGTATTATTATTACTATTTAAGTAGAGCCAGCAAACACGTTTTTTGGGTCTGCAGTAGGGTGGAGGGTCATCGAGTCCATCAAGAGGGAAGAGTTCCAGCTGAAGTTTCAGAACATTTCCGGTATAAAATGTGTCTTTTGAAGATAGAAACAACAGTAGGTTACACCTTTAGACATCAAAAAACTGATTTTAAACAGTTGGAGAGAATAAAAGAGAATTGAGTCATGATAAATATGTGATCATGCTGATCTGAAGATATCCAGAAGGATCAAAGAAATAAATTTATTATTTACTTGTTGGATTTGATCAAATTCCATCTCATTTTCTTGAATAAGTTCTCATGAAGGGTGAACAAAACAAAGATTTTATTTGACAAGGAGCTAAAAATTTAATTTTTAGAGGTTTAATTGGACATTTTTTATTTTAAATATTTTTTTGTTGGAAATCCCCTTCATAAACATAGTAAAAGTCCCAAAAAGCATCAAAGGTTTTAGATCAAAAGATTTTTTTTATTATTATTTTCTTACAGCTAATTAGTTCTCTGTTCCATATTGTTCAAAAGAGTTGGGCTGTAATTATAACTCAAGCTTCAAATTATTTAAAGACTTTATAGCTTATACACCTATTTTTATTCAAAGAAAAGCTCAAATTTCAGAAATGTCTTTATTGAAGCTCCAGTCTAACAAACAAACTTCTCCTGGAGGACGAGGGTTCAGGTCCAAGAGAACCTCTGCAGGAAGTCACCAGGAGTGTTTTGCATTGTTCAACATGGAGGGTTGGTTTTACCAGGAAACCAGAGGAAAGAAAGAAGAAAAACTGATTTTGATTTGCAACAGCCACCCCGTCCAAAAAAGCCTCTCTAAAGGTAAAAGTTTACATATTCAAATGCTCCACATCAGGCTTTCAGGGTGAAGCTTCTTCATCCAGTTTGAGATTCCAGCTTCAGGGAAGCAGCTGCTGCATGAAGATCTGTGAGTATTGATCCGAGCTCCACTGGACTTTTACAGTCAGATAAGACCTGGACAGGATTTTAGAGAGGGTCAAAAACACAGATTTGGACTCGGCCATCAGACCTGTGTAAGTGATACTATTGTCATTTTTTATGAAACAAATTATTGTCAACATGAGTTTATTCACTTTATCATTGACTTAGAAGAATTTAGCGATTAAAGCTCTTCATTTTGGCATTGTGCTGCAGACAGAATCAACATAAATGTAAATTGTCATATTTTGTAAACAGATTTCCTAAAAGTTTTATCCCCAGAATGCTGAAATAATTAACAATATCTAATGTTAGTATGATAACATTTTGCAGTTTGAGTTTAGGTTCTTCAGAAGTGTTTTAGTCGTATTCTGTCTCCTGTCAGTCTCTTCAGGTTCATGTTGATCATCTGCAGCTGTTTTCATTTCTGTTAATTGTCCTCGGTGTATAAATGTTTCTGATTTTCAGTTGTCATGTTTAGTCCTTTCTGTGGGTTTTTGTCCTATTGTAGTTTATTTCTTAAATCTTTAAGTTTCTGCCATAAATCCCAGTTTCCTGTATTTTGGGTTTAAACATCTTTTCCTGGTTTTGACAGATGAATCCAACGTGACTCCGGCTAAACTCTCTTCTGATGTTATCCTCTAAAAACAGGATTTAGTTCTTTGTTGGGACTTTTTTTTGTATCACTAACAAGAGTTAATTCATATTAATACACACAAAATAAAACAGAGCACTGGGTACTTTTTAATATTGTGAAGCAAAAAGTGCCTGTGCTCACCACCTAAATTACAATATGAATGTATGCTGTTACGCGTTGTAACATGAACTTTATTTTAGAAGAAGTAACTGGACATTATATTTAGAGAGAAAACAAGTTTAATATTAATGAAACAATTGTCATTTCTTTGTAAATCGTCTAAAAAACATTTGATTTAGTAACATTTTCTCCAATTGAAGAAGGAATGAACACTCAGGAAATAAATAAAAGTTTTAAAGATTGAAATTAATTCAGTCCAGATCAAAGTTTGAATCATATTTTTAAAAATTTTAAATCAAGTGATGAATTACCACTAATATATGGAGGGTAAATAAAACAAAGATACAAGTATGTTTTGTTTTATTGAGTTTCTGATATTGCTTCTGTTTGTTTTCCTTTTGTTTTTAAACCAGGTTTAAATACTATTTTCAAAATTTTAGTGTATTTTTTTTTGTTGTTTTTTAATTTTTACAAATTCATAGCCAAACTGTTAATCCATCAAGAAACATTGTTTTACTTTTGATTCTTTCACCAGAATAAATTCAATTTTTATGGAAATACTTTAAATCTTTTCACAGAATCTTTTCAAACATATTTTTGTTTGCAGTCAAATCAAAAATGGATCACTGGAGAACTCTCCTCTTCTTTGGTAAGAGTTTTATTTTTTATACATTATATTTGTCTATTTTTGAGTATCCAATAAAATACAGAGGAAAACGCTGCAGACGCTTTTATTTTGTTAACATTAATCAGAAACATTTCTCAAAACTTTCATGTGTCAAAAATCTCAATACTTTATTTCTGCTAAAAAGTTACAGATTAAAAAATCTTAAATGTGAATATTTGTAGATTTTAATCCATTGTTTGTTTCTGGAAAACAAAGTCTGACGACATCACTTTCAGGGAAAAGTCAGAAAAACAAAAAGACTTTTCAAAAAGATCCAACTGAGGGAACAGACTTTGGATGGGATGCACCATGGAGATGTTTAATAGAAACGTCTGAGTAAAAAAAAAAAAAGAAATCTACAATTAGGTCAAATTTAAAACAAAAAAAGGTTGGGGGGGGGGGGGTAAACTCAACCTTTTAACTGCAAGCTCAATCAACTGGTGGGGCACATCAAGAAAACATATTATTTAAAAGATTGGGTGTGTATATTAGTCAATAAGCAACAGAAAAAAATATTTAACTGATTTTGTCTTAATTGGAAATTTAAAGGGAATTTCGGAATTTGCAAGCTGGAGAAGTTGTGACAATATTTACAGTTAACACAGTTTTATTTGCTGCTTCCTGTTTGTTTTGGGAGCTAAAACCACTTTGAGTCGTAAGTTTCTCAGATCAAGCATTTATTTATGTTTCTCTTAAATATTTTAAATGTAATTGAAAAATACTAGATGAAGGACTAGAGCCAACTTACAAATGAAAAAAAAAATTACAACTTTAATTTTTTTATGACTTCTTTATGTTTCGTGGCTCTAATTCTCTTTAAAGATCATTTTTCTATCTTAAAATAATGTCTGACAAATAGTTTATTTTTATTAATCTAACTTCTTTTGGTGCTGCTGCTGTAATCTGGTTTAACTTTTAAATAAACAATAACAGCTTTTATTTTTCTAACTGCAATAGTCACAGAAAGTTTTCTTCAGAGATTATCTTGCATTTTATTTTGAAAGTCTCATTTCTGCTATTCAGTGTTTTCATGAGCTTCCTGACAGGATTTCCTGACTCTTCCTGATCCATCTCGTCTCCATCAGGATTTTCTCTGAGCTGCTGCTCAAAGGTCCCTCTGCGCCAGTACCACTATGTGGACTCGGTCCTGTCCTGGTACGAAGCCCAGCAGTACTGCAGAGAGAACTTCACCGACCTGGCTACGTTTGAAAGCCTGGATGATATAAGCAGGCTGCAGCCTACCTTCGCCCACAAGCAGGCCTGGATTGGGCTTTGGGACGATCCGAACGCTTGGAAGACGTCCATGGGCAACCAAAGCAACTCCTGGAGATGGTCGGTGACGGAGGAGACCACCACGACCGGGTACCAGGCCTGGTCTTACCCAAATCTGGACTTTTATGGAGGACTAGAATCATGCGGGATGATGAGGAGCGGGGGAAGTTGGGGGGACTATAACTGTGCTGCTGCCCTGAGGTTTTTATGCTACAATGGTAAGAAAAGATTTGGGTTTTTATGTAGATGAATAAACTCAGACCAAGCCGCCTCCTGTAGTCCACTTAGAGGCGGTGAAGCCCAACAAAAGCTGTGAATGGTAGGACTTGAAACACAAAAACAAAGACGGTTATTTCCTACGAGTCGCATGGACTTGTGTGGGGGTTTGTATGGATGGTACAACCCCCCCACATGAGTGCATGGGTCGTCTGGGTCCATGGTCCTCGTTGCATCGTTGACTACGGTCACATATCTCAAAATTCGGCAGTAGGCCACGCGGCGGCATTTGTAGTCGGGAGGCGGAAGAACCTTTTTTCACACCTTGTATGGTCAGGAAGTTTTAAGAAAAAGTTAAGATTTTATGACGATTTTTCTCTAAAAGTAAAAATGGGTCAACATTTCAAGGTCAGGCGGTGATTATGAAACAAGGCAACAGCTGGGCAGCCACAGGGCGGAGTCAACTAGAAGCAGCTCTGATTGGACGATTTACTGTCCCAGTGGTCTGAAACCTGCAGCTCCAGAGCCAAATGTGGCTCTTTTAATAAAGAAAAATAAAATAGTTTATAAATGTTACAAAGTAGCTATTAATAAAGTAGTAAAGAGCAAAAACAAAAGTAAACTAGGCCAAACTTTAACTCATTTACTAACAGTTGAAGGACGGTGCGTACACAAGTTGAACTACAACATTTTGACGCATTTTTGTGTGTCTTGTTTGGTACTACAAAGAATCAAGAACCACAACCAGTATTAAGGCACATCAATTTACTATTATTATCAATTTTCTATTTTTGAAAAAAATATTGAATTTTAAGTGTGTTAGAAAAATATGGCACTGGTCACTTAATTAGCTCGGATTTCATTTTGGTTTGTTAGATTTACATTTCTGGCAGAGATGCACCAACAACAGTGAAGTGAACTATTTTTATTCAATCACTGCTGACATTACACTTGCTGCTACTACTTTTACTGCATTGAGATGATCATATGACAGGGCGTCTTTTATTTTGAAAGGGACTTCTGTCAAAAGTTAAAAAAAAAGGGCTTTTCTTATGTTTGGGTTTTTATTTATGTAATATGAACAACAGTTCAATAATGCTTATCATATTAGTAACAATCGCATAAATACAAATCAATGTCCAATTTCTTAGGGTTGTAGTCGACCTGAATGGCTCGTTCAGAGTTGAAGGTTGCAGACTCCTGGACTATCCATATCAAGCGCCGCCAGCAGGCAGCCCAGGAGGGGCATTAAAAGCAGGTCACTCTACATGCCTGATGGCCTCCGCCGTTTAGGTGCCGGTGGCTCAGGTGGTTGAGCAGGTCGAGAGTTCAATCCCCGCTCCTGCCAGCCAACTGCTGTTGTGTCCTTGAGCATGACACTTCCCTCCCACTTTGCCTCCAGTGTGGCTCCACTGGTGGGTGAATGTCCGGTGAGGGTCAGACGGGCCGTAGGTATTTGAGGATACACTATTGAATAAAGTTGTTCCGTTTGAGAAACATGAAGAGTTTTATTAAAAGCACAGAGGTCAGAGCACTTCCATCATGAAAACAGATATACCATCAAATGTACTAAAGAATCACACAGAATCCTGATTTTAAATTAGGATTCAAAGTAAATTTGACCTTCAATCTTTCCTTCCAGTTAAAGTCTGTCCATCCATCCATCTTCCTGACCGCTTTGTCCCTTTCGGGGTCGCGGGGGTGCCGGAGCCTAACCGGCTACTGAAGGGCGAAGGCGGGGTACACCCTGGACAGGTCGCCAGTCTGTCACAGGGCCTCAATCACACACACATACACTCTTACAATCACACCTAGGGACAATTCAGAGTCACCAATGAACCTATGAAGCATGTTTTTGGACGGTGGGAGGAAGCCGGAGTCCCCAGTGAAAACCCACGCATGCACGGGGAGAACATGCAAACTCCACACAGAAAGGTCCCAGCCGGGATCCGAACCGGGGCCTTCTCGCTGTGAGGCAAGAGCGCTAACCACTGCACCACCGTGCAGCCCCAGTTAAATTCTTTCCATGTTTTCGTTCTTCAGTTATGTATCGAGCACCAAGATACAGTTTGTGCCCAGCGCTGGGACATGGTACCGGACACAAACCATGCGCAGTAAACGGTAGGACTCGGTACCGGGTCAAGGTTGGGGTTACCGGTATTGGACGCGTCCTGAGGACCAGTGCACATCCGGTACTGCGTCCTGAGGGTTGTGGACCCTTGATTTTACGAGCTGGGGACATCCAAAACGTCAAAAAGTGACGCAGAGGGGTCCTTAACCAAATGTTAATATGTGTGGACTTGAGGATGAGAATGTGTTGGACAAACACAACAACTGTTTGTTTATAAAATGAGTAACCACTGAATCCTATGAGAGAGTGAAGATGTTAGCCGATGGAAATGTCATCAGCATAGAAAAGATTTCTTCAATGAACATTAATTCTACATTTTATGTTGCAGTAACAGAACAGAACCAGAAAGTCTATTTCTACATTGAAGAGACGATGGCCTGGAGTTCTGCTCAGCAGTACTGCAGGAGCCACTTCTTGGACTTGGCAACGATTGAGAACGAGGCGGAAAACACAGACGCGAACAACCACAGATCATCCTCCGCTCTGGTCTGGTTCGGTCTGTACCGGGAGCCCTGGACCTGGTCTGACCAGAGCCACAGCCCTTTCCGGAACAACAACCCCGCCGGCCTGACCAACCCCAGCGGCGGACACTGTGTCCTGGAGGACACCGAGACTCACCTGTGGGACAACCAGGACTGCAGTGTGGAGACCGGGTTCATCTGCCATCAAGGTGACGATTCAAACAACGTTCCACACAGAACCCTGACTCTGCCGTGTGACCGTTTGTCCTGTGTGGCTCAGTTTCCAGGTTAAGAACCACCTTTAAGGTTAAAATCCTCAGTGAGGTGGACCTGAGCGACCCAAAAGTCAACGCCCAGATCCTGTGGCAGGTAGATCTCTGTGACTCTTTTATTTTGTCTGAAAGAGTCCTCCTTTCTGAATGTTTCGTTCTCTTTCAGCTTTCTGATTTGCTCGCAGAGGACGGATGGACCGACTTCAACCTGCAGTGGACGGTTGAACTCCAACAAAGTCCAGAGTGACCCAGTGACCCGGCTGACCTCCACGTCTTCATGCTCCTGAATGTGTTAGATAAACATGACATTTTATTAGTTAAAAAATGAAGATTTTGTGTATTAACGATGATCACAAAGCTTTCATTTACTTGGTTCTGTTTGTTTCTATTTTGTTTTCATTTAGAAGAAACGGATAGAGAAACTAGAATTAGTAGAATTTGAATTTTTACAACAATCAACTTTGGTTTGATTTTGATCCAAAATAAAAACGTTTCTGTGTTAAACCAGATTACCTAGAAATCACATAAGTATTAGGAGTGTGACCATGAATTTAATTATTAATAAATCAATTTCTATTCCTACGATCCGACTGGATTGATCTGTCTGAGGCAGATATTTATCGACTATAAATTCCTTGTGAAAATGAAATGAATCACTCATAATTAATATTGGAAAATACCAATTGGAATGAAGCATTTTGGGTTTTTTCGGGGGTTTATTTAACCGTATTATGTGGTAGAATGTTCTAATAATTCTGATGTGGATAACAACAGTGGAAATAACAGTGTTGCATGAATAAAAGTCTCTTCATTCTGGAGACGGATCGTGTTTTTTTTACATAGATGTTTCTTGTGGCTGATTTTGGACAAACCTAAAACTATATCTATTTTATGTGCTCCAGTAAAGGGTTACGAAATCCTAAATACAAGTTATTTAAATGTTAGAAATAGCTTCTCTTCTAAAAGAAAGGCTGTTTTATTATTAATACCGATAATAAACTCGTCTGAAATACAGTGAGGCACGTGAGTATTTGAACACCTGAGAAAATCAATGTTAATATTTGGTTCAGTGACCTTTGTTTGCGGTTACACATGCCAAAGAGTTCTGCAGTTTTTCACCAGGTTTGCCCTGCAGGAGGGATTTTGGCCAACTCCTCCTCACAGATCTCCTCTAGATCAGTCAGGTTTCTGAGCTCCTTCCAACGATTTCCTATTGGGTTTAGGTCTGGAGACTGGCTAGACCTCTCCAGAACCTGGATGTGGTTCTTACAGAGCCACTCCATGGTTCTCCTGGCTGTGTGCTTCATGTTGGAAGACCCAGGCACGACCAATCTTCATCTTCAAACTGAGAGGAGGAGGTTGGTCCCAGAAATCTCACACTTGGCCCCGATCATCCTCTCCAAGTACAGTGCACTCGTCCTCTCCCATAACACCTTGGTACCATGATGCTATCACCCCCATGCTTCACAATAGGAATGGTGTTCATCGTTCTTCTTCCTCCAAACATGAGTGGAATTGAGACCAACAACTTCTATTTATATAGACCTTAAGCCCAAATATTATATGCGTTCTTGGGAAAAAAAAATACAATTTTGAAAAAAAAAAAAAGTTCTTTTTAGGTCTCATCTGATTCTCTGGATCATCCATATGGTCAAACTCAAAGACGGTCCTGGTTATGATGTCTATATTATTAACAGTAACCATGGAAACGGTGGTCCCAGCTATTTCCAGGTCACTGACCAGCTCCTCCCGTGTAGTTCTGAGCCGTCCTCACCTTTTCTTTATGATCATTGACACGCCATGAGGTGAGATGTTGCATGGAGCCGCAGTACGAGGGAGATCGACAGTCATGTTTAGCTTCTTCCATTTTCTAATAATTGCTCCAACAGAGGATCTTTTTCCACCAAGCATCTTGGCAATTGCTCCATAGGTCTGTCCAGTCTTGTGAAGGTCTACAGTTTTTCCTCTGGTGTCTTTGGACAGCTTTTTGGTCTTGGCCATGTTAGTAGTTAGAGCCTTACTGATATATTGGGTGGACAGGTGTCTTTATGCAGCTAACCACCTCAAACAGGTGCTTCTAGTTAAGGATGATATAGTGGAGGTGGACTATTTAAAGACAGACTACCAGGTCTTTAAGGGTAAGAATTGCCAAAGAAATGACCAATCACTGCTTACTGATGTCATCTGGCTCCAACATGGCGGCATCCATATGGCGACTGAATTGATTTCATTTGGCTGGAACTGGAAGTAAACCATTTTCTATGGATGAGATCACACTCACTCAGTCCAGTTCTTGTATACAGTCAATCGGCACACGTATCACGTGAACATCACGAAGGTCTCCTTTCACAGTCTACACTCACATGGATCTGAACCGTACCGGAGTTCAAATGCAAACATGCCAGTGTCCAGGTGAGTGTTCACATTGCAAAATGAACCCTGATCCGGTTCAGATGAAATGAGCCGGTGTGAAAGGTCTCATGTGTGATCAATTCAGAAATCTGGTTTACCAAATCCTCCACCGACTCATGGAAAACAGACAAATCCAACATATCTAAGCAAATACTACATGTAAATACTCTCAATTTGCTTTATCAAGTAATCGAGTTCTTTAATGTCCTGCAAACTTTATTTCCATGATCGGATTAGAGGAACAAGGACACCTGATTTCCCTAAGAAGACTTTTTCCCTGGAAAATCTGCTTTTTCCGGGAGATCATTTGCATATCGAAATCTGCAGAAACTCTGCATCTGAGTTTCACGAGACGCAGCTAAACGAAATCAATGAAAAAGATTCTGCAAGGTAGAGAAAACCCAGTTACTTATAAACTTTTCCTGGATCAGGAAAATGATGATGTACTTGTATGCACTTATTATACATTTAAACTACGTCTAAATATATAATAAATGCATGGAAGTACATCATTTGGTTGTAAAAAATGTATATATTTAATTTGCAGCTTGGAAATTAAAAACAAAGTTACACAATTAGAGTGTTAAAATTGTTAAAACCAGAAAAAATATAAATATAAACAAAGCATCACTTAACCACAGAGCAGTGAATTTTAAAAGCAAAGACATACATGGATCTATTTTCGGCATATTTTCTACATCCCCAAAACATTTTTTTTCCATCTGATCCTGATTCACAACAATTTGAATAAAGAAATACTCAGAAATGCAGTTTTAATCTGAATTTTCAAAATATGTTCTCCATTAACAGGGAAATGCCACAAAAACATGTTAAAAACACCAAAAGCCCAATCTTGTTATTGGCTGCCATTATAAGGTCTTTGCAAAGGTTGATTTTTAAACTGTTTAAGAAGCAGAGAAAACAGGCAGCACATAAAAACTAGACTCGTCTCAGTCTTTGTCTATAAGGGAGTTTTCAAAACCTTTGAAGAACTAACTAAAGCCTTCGACCTTATAGGTGGATAAAAAGTGGTCAAACTTGTATTGTTGCAGGTGGCCAGCAGGAAAAATCTACGGGTATGCTGCAGGCGAGAGGTCGAAGTGAACTCTTATGACATAAGTGCGAGGAACTTGCATTGTCCTTAAAAATATTTCACGATACACTTACGACACGTGTGACTATGGCAGATTCCATATTCATGACGTGACCTTGAGGTGGTCGTACGAGCCTCAAGGGAACTCAAAGACACGCCTCCTCTCCCTTTAAGATGCAGATCCTCCGTTATATGACCCTCCACGGACAACCCAGAAACATTTCACTGAAGTGCACTGAAAAGTGAAACATTGGATCAATTATCAAACATTCTGTAATTTATTACATTTAAATTTATTAGTTTTCATCAAATTAAAATTTGAGTTAATAGTTTACTCAACTTAAAAATAGAATTTGATACAAACTAATATTTTTTAAATGTAACAAATTACAAGAATTTTGTTAATTAATTCAATGTTTCACTTTTTTACTGTGTAATTTACATTCTCCTTCACACGTTTTGTCATTATGTCAAGTTTATTTTCATCAAAATGACAGTTAAGTAAAAACTTTGTCGTCAAATCAATAAATCCTTCAGAAAAAATACAAGAGGTAGAACCAGTGGGAACAATAACCTTTACGGAAATACAAATGTAGATGTTTTTAAATGTTTTGACTTTTTATTCTAAACAGAAACATAAACTGATGTGTGAATGTTATGTTTTATTTAGATTGTGTTGTCTTCTGTTTTTGAATTGTCGCTGCAAACTAATGTCGTTGTAAATGATAAATTGTTCCCAATCGACCAACCTGGATAAATAAAAGGTTTAACAAAGCAGCTTTTGCATATTATGGAAATGATTCAAGCATTAAAGTCCTTTAATCAGATCCAAGTCTCAGATCTCATCATCAGAACTTCTGTGAGTACCATCATATTTACTGAATATTTCAGCTTCTGTTACAGGAATAAACTAGACAAGATGTAGTAAAAATTTACATTTTCATGTGATTAAAAATTCTTGTTTGCCTTAAAAATATATATGTTTAAATATTTTTACTTGGCCTCTAATTATTTCTATTAGTATCCAAACTGACTGCAATATTTGGCGCTTTTCCACACAATTTCAGACGCATTTTCACATTTTACTTTTTCCAGACATGTTTGGACAGCAGTGAATTTCTGTAAAGATCTCAAACATTTAGAGTTTCATCTCCGTGTTTAATCTCCTGCAGTGAAATCAGAGAATGGATAAGTACGCGCCGCTGATGACTCTGCTCTTTTTGGGTAAGTTTTACTCTCATTTAAAGCCATTAATGCTCTTTGAGAGATTCATATTTGTTTAAAATAGTTTGCAAATAAACGTTCGATTGCATAGAATGTGCTCACATCAGATAATGTGACAAACACCTTCATGTTTAAATGTTCCGAGTCTTAACATATCAAAATACAGAAGAAAAAGTTTATTTCTGAGATTCGGCAGGATTATTTTTTTCAGAAAATTACATCTAAACACAAGTTTTTCTCATTTATAATCTGTCTTTTTACTTTGTGTGTTTTTGAAATCTCTTAACTTCTACACTAAAGTTTATTTCATGGGGCATCAGATTTATAAATTAATTTACTTACATTTTCTGACAAATTTCCCACACTTAAACATTTCCTTCTACATGTTCTGCAGTTTCTACACATTTTTTTAATATCTGAAATAAGAATTATTCCTGTGATTTGAAGATATTTAGATGCTAAATTTATTTTAAAAATAATAATGATTAATTATTATAAGATAAATTATGTGCGTGAAATCTGTGTGAAATGTAAAATTGTACATAAATAATACATGTAAATATTAAAATGTTAAATATTAACCTCAAAGTTGAATTTAAATAATGAATCAAAATTTAAATGTTAATGTAAATGGCAAATATCTGTTTAAATGTTATGAAGTGTTCCCCTGTGTATTCACGTTTCTTTGATTTTTTTTCTTTTGTTTTTTGTTTGTTATATGACTCTTAAGTTGCTCACAAAAGCTCTAGACACTTCTCTGAAATGTTTGTGTTTGAGGAGGTGCTGCGATGCTGAAGTGTATCGGAGCCCCCACAGAGGAGGGGCGCTCCTGGCATCAGCTGACTCAAAATAATATATTAAAACATTTTACAAGGTATGATCAGAAGTGTTTTTGATGAGTATGGACCGGTGACAGACATCCTTTTCCATGGGGGCGGTTCTCCTTATTCGCGGATTTGACATATTCGCATCTGCTGAGCTGCCTCTGGTCCCTCGCCACAACAAATAAGGGCTGAACATTACTATATCTAAATGTAAACCTAAATAATATATACGAATCTAAAAATGTTAAACCTAAATGTTAATTATACATAGTAAATCCTATATCTTCATCTAAAAGAAATGTTTAATTGAAATCTTAAATATAAAATTTAAATGTTCAGTTTAAATGTTGAATATAAATATTGCCTTTTTGTTTTGGAAATATGCTAATGTGACCACATGGGGCTAAATTGGGGGACAATATTATTTGAAACCCAAATAAAACAAATAAAAAAAAATGTTGGTGTTTGACCATAAAAAAAAAAACAAAAAAAAAAAAACAGTAAAATGTCAGAAACTTGTTTCCAATCTAAAATTATTTTAGGCTTCAAATGTTCTATTTTTTAGGTTT
Source organism: Oryzias melastigma (assembly GCF_002922805.2). Lineage (NCBI taxonomy): Eukaryota > Metazoa > Chordata > Actinopteri > Beloniformes > Adrianichthyidae > Oryzias > Oryzias melastigma. Next base: position 26,220,800 of record NC_050527.1, on the reverse strand, counting down.
CAAAACATTAATTTTCTTTTTCAAAACTTTTTTTGTTTTTTGAGACGGACAATTTCAGTTTCTAAACTTTTTGCCTTTTTAATGCTAAATCAACTCTTTGAGCTTTTCAGTGTAATACAACACCAAGTGGTATCTTGAGCAATTCAAGCATCTCTGAGCATTCCTCTAAAAACCTGCTCTCTGGGCACTAGTCTCTTCCAACCCACTAAAATGGGTGGCTCCTCACATTGTGACATCACAAAGTGGGGAACAGCCCCTCCCAAGAAGCCTTTATACTGCCAGCACCCACCCTAAAACTTACACACACTTTCTCTGCGGAGCTATTGGTGATTGCAAAACACTTTCATTTTATAAGCGCAATCTACGCATCCAACTTTGATAAAGTTCGGACGTTGCTTGTTTTCGCGGGTGAAACGTAGACACATTGTCGAGGTCGGCTCAAGGATGATATGATGTCATCCTTGACATCATGTCTAGGATGACATCATCCTTGGCTCCTTGTGGGAGGGACAGGCAGTTTCTCAGACACCAACGTGTCTTATTTCTGGATAGGAAAAGGATTTACGAAAATAATTTACATTTCCAAAAATTCCTTCTTCAGTGTGCCAGAGGTAATATATGATCATATATATGGATATAGTTTACTCTGAAAGGCTAAAAAACGCACTGCAACGAAAATGTTAATTTTTTTGTGTTTTTAACATGTTCTTGTAGCATTTTTCTCATAATAAAGGACCATTAAAAAAGACTTAATGATAAAGAAGCAAAAAATCCATAAAAAAGAGATTAAAACTCTGTTTCTATTAATTCAGCAACAATTTATAATGATATTCCTTAATAGGCTTATTAACACATTTAAAAACAATATTAACGTGTGTGAGGTCGTATCAAGACATTTATTAGCACAATAAGCCAAACAAGGGTTTTTTTAACGTAATAAGAATTATTAACATCTAAAGTAAAACCATTGTCTACATAGTACATATTAATAAACTGGTTATTAGCTTAACAATGTATTAACTGTGCTTGTCAACGTTATATTGAGTGTTTTGAAGCACCTCATCTAAAGTGTTACCCTTAATTCAAATTGCTTGTTGTCCATTCACCTTCACCTGTTGCTAGAAACCTGATCTGATAGGTGAGAAATTAATAAAAGAAATATAACGAACTAAATCAAATCAAAATAATGGAAATGCTCCTTAAAAACGACCTTTTTCAATATCCTTAGGTTATTTCAAAAGATATTACTAAACTTCCCTTTAGGGTCGGACTGGGGGGAGGAGCTTGATCACATTATCATATTTCCCAAACATTTAAACTGAACATTTAAATTTATACTTACCATTTAAAATTCTTTAGTGTTTAGATTTAACATTTACTTTTAGATGTAACACATACAATAAAGGATCAACAACTTTCTATTCTAGACTGAGTTAAAATTCATATTTAGGATTTAGATTTGTGTTTAGACTTAATATTTATTATTGTGTACATATAGCTTTACATTTCACACTTAAATTTTACATTTAAAATTGATTTGGCTATGGCAGATTTACAAAAGTACATACCATAACTTTTTTAAATTTGTGATGAATAATAACAATATGAGTTCATAAAATAAAAACTGCATAGGGAATATTTTCACTTTATCTTCTCCATCCAGGCTGTATGTCCTGCCCAAAGGTCCCCCTGTATCAGTACCACTATGTCAACCTTTTACTGAGCTGGAGTGATGCTCAACAATACTGCAGGGAGGAATACACCGACCTGGCTACGTTTGAAAGCATGGATGACTTGATGAGATTGAAAGCCAAGTTTTCCTACTCCGTGGCTTGGTTTGGTCTTCATGATGATCCAGCAGCTTGGAGAACATCCATGGGAAATGAGAGCAACTCCTGGAGATGGTCAGCAACAGGACAACACAGCAGAACTGGATTCCAGTCGTGGGACAGTAACAATCCAGATTACTACCTGGGAGAGGAAACATGTGTAATGATAGCAGGAGAGGAAAAGTGGCAAGACACCAACTGTAATTCCTTCCACACATTTCTGTGCTTTAATGGTAAGAAAATGATTTACCTTCAGGTTTTGAAACATTTGATCTGGTGAACATCACACTCCCCAAATTATTAACTAATTTGAAAAAAAAAAAAAATGTGTTCCATCCTCCAACCAACAGAGAACAAAGGCCTTGACCTTCAAAATAATTTAGTCGACTTAAAGTCAAAGATTTTGGATTCAAAAATATTCTGTTTCAGTTACAGATCACAACAACAAAAGCTACATTTTCATCAATCAGTCGATGTCATGGAGTTCTGCTCAGCAGTACTGCAGGGAAAACTACACGGACTTGGCTATGATCGAGAACCAGGAGGAAAACATGGAGGCTCTGAATGCTAAACCAAACAGTTCTATGGTCTGGATTGGTCTTTATCGAAAACCCTGGACCTGGTCTGATGGAACCCTGAGCTCCTTCAGAAACTGGTTACCCTCTGGTTTAAACAACAACAATGGAAACCAACACTGTGGAATCGAGTTTTCCACCCATGGTTGGGCCGATGAGCTCTGTAGTTACAAAAGAGTTTTCATATGCCACCAAGGTGACCTTCAAAAGAAATCCTGAGATGTTTTACAAGCAACATTTTGAAAATTTGTGACATTTTTTTCTGTTCTGCTCAGTTTCAAGGATGAAGACCACATTGAAATTGAAATTCATCACTGATTCTGACCTGACTGACCCAAAAGTCAAAGCCCAGATCCTGCAGCAGGTACATCTCTGCAACTATTTTCTTTTGGCTGAAAGACTTCTATTTTCTAAATATTTTTCTCTCTTTTAGCTTTCTGCTTTGCTCACAAAAGACAGATGGACCGACTTCAGCCTGCAGTGGACGATTCAACCCCAAAAACCCTCAGAGTGATGCAAAGATGGTCCTCCAGCTGACCTCCACGTCTTCATGCTTTAGAAGATTTTTGAAGATGCATTATAGTTGTGTCAGTTTAAAACAAACTGAAAAAACTAACTGATATATTGTGTGTAATAATTAATGTCACAACATCTTTTTGTTTCCTTCTTCTCGTTTTCTCTTTATTTGATCTTTTCTTTGACTGAATAAACTGGTAGAGAATGAATGAATGCATTTTCACAACAATAAGAAAATTTATATACACACACTAATGTTCATTAATGTAATTGGCTTGTGTTGATCAGCATTTAGTAAATGGTTATATATTGTTTAAATATAAATATGTCTTAAGAAACACAAGAAGATCACTGCTGTTATTCCCATCACTGCTACCCTGTGTTCTAAGGCGGAGGTCCCCAACTAATTTAGCAAGAGGTCCAGTAACCTTGTCAGCTTGGGGGGGGGCTGCACCCAGAGAATCACCGCGCTGTGACAGAACAAAACGCTCCTATTGGATTAGTATTTAGTATTCTGATTTGTTCACTGAAAATGTCGCATGCCCAAAGCTGAGTTCCTGATTTGCAGATGCGACGCAGCGACCTGTCCAATTCTAGGTATTTACATTTTGGTTGCACCGCCTGATTCACGCCTGGCCACTCGCACATATCACGCCGCGGGGCTTCAATTCACCTCAGAACACACCTTGACCATTGATTAGCATTGAAACTAGCCGCTGTGTGAAGCGCGTTTGGCGTGAAAGCACCTTGACTTTGCTTGGCACCCACAGTCCTTCACTGCTCTCAGCTCAGAAATGAAGGAGGCGCTGTTAATACAGACATTTGAAACTGAATAAACATAATTAGTTTTCTCTAGTCAGTTAGTCAATATGTGGTTTCTTCAGTCGTCTGTATCTGCTCTATGGTCATTATTATGATTTTATTTATTTACTGATTGATTTATATTTTTATTCATTATTTAACTTATTTAATTCATTACTTTGTGTTAAAAATAAAGATATTTGAGAACGTTGGAATGTTTTGTCAGTGCTTTTCTTGTGGAAATCCTGATGAGGCCCAGCCTCGCCCAGACTCTGCCTCCAGTGGCCCCCAGGTAGATTGAGTTTGAGACCCCAGACCTATATGTTCTTAAAACAGATATCGTTTTACAGCAGGAGACTCATTTGAATAACACAACAGATCATCTACTCTCCTCCCCACAGTTTCAATTCATACACTCAGCCAGTTATAACTCAAAGCAAAGAGGTATTACTACACTGATCAATAAAAATGTTTCAGTCATACTGACACTGTCTCAAGTCCAGACCAAAGATATGTAATTATAAACATTATAATTGGAAATACAAAATATTGCATAGCCAGTATACAGTACGGTCCAAATGTTGCTGAGCCCTCTTTTTTCACAGATTTTTCAATTTGCTGTCAGCTCACTCTCAGGCCCCTTCCGGGTCATTTAGCCCTCCAAATGGAGGGTTATGAAAAAATAGTGTCTAATAATTCGGACTTCACTTTTGTTTGATGACATCACCTATATATATATATATATATATATATATATATATATATCCATCTTCTTGACCGCTTCTTCCCTTTCGGGGTCGTGGGGGTGCCGGAGCCTATCCCGGTTACTGATGGGCGAAGGCGGGGTACACCCTGGACAGGTCGCCAGTCTGTCACAGGATATATATATATATATGTATATACATACATAACAACATTGTTTTTATAACTTTAAAAACGTCATGCTACAAAAAATGTCATTACTTACATTTAAATGTAAACGTCTGTGGTTCAGAGCGTACTCACTTCTCAGCGCAACGCGGTTTATCCTCGTGACAGGATTTTGTATCACTCCACTTGGAGGATCGGATTTAAAAAAAAAAAAAAGAATTCTGGAAACACTTGCGCTAAAAATGCCCCTTTGAATGGAGGGTAAGGGGGAAGGGAAGAATTTGGTCTGGGCCTGAGTCCACAATTCTTTTAGGAGGAGACTTCAACCTGGCCCTAGACCCTGAACTCAACAGACTCAGTTCAGTTGTACTTTTGGCATTACTAGTTGGGCTTAAAACAGCCTGATATCAATTTCATGATACAAAGGCTTGTCATAAACATGCTTTTAACTTGGGTATTGTGAGAACATACTTGAAACTACAGACATTAAATTCACATATTATAGGTTAAAAGCTTCTGATTCAAACAAAGGTTCAACTTTTTTGTGAAAGAGTTTTGAAGATATAAACATTTGTCTGGTGGTAGTGTATATTGAATCTGTGGCATTGGATAACAAGTTTAGCTCAGCAGAGAGAAAAAAACTTTTCTGATCAATTTTACATAAAGACTTTGTACTTGAGACAATGAGAATGTGTAACACTGGATTCCTCAACTTGTGTATATACTGTCAGTCACATTGAGAGACTTGTAGCTTTTCAAACTATATGTTTTTTTTTATTCAAAGCTAAAGCTCATAAATTACCACAAAAATACAAAATGTTTTCATTAAGAGGAAAGAGTCTCAGATCTAAGAAACACAAACTTTTAATCTGCATGCAGGACAACTAAAGAAACAAACCCTGGAGGAACAGTTTTTAGGTGAAAGCAAACGTCTGCAAAAAATCAGAATCAGGAGTTTGTTTTGGATTCTCAAGCATGAAGAGGTGGTTGTACCAGACACCAGATGATAGAAAGGAACAACAACATGATTTCAATTTACAACAACCACCCCCACCGGGAAAAAAATCTTTGAAGATAAAAGTTTACATATTCAAATTCTCCACATCCAGGATTTAAAGGTGATGCTTCTCCATCTAGTTTCCCTGAGAAGCAGCTCCTCCATGAAGATCTGTGAGTATTGATCTGATTCTACACTAGACTTTGACAATGAGACAGTAAAATGATGAAAATATAAATGTTTGAGTTCTAAAAACCCAAATATATTCAATTTCTAAAAGATACAAATTAAGTCCAGACACAAAGTTCTAAATAATATTTTTCATTTTCAGCCTCATTATTTTACTGCATTGAAAATTTTGTGCCGATTCTGTTTGGTAAAATATTGCAAATTATCATTGCATTAGTTAATCTGAATGGTATTATTCTTGATTTAATAACTAAGTAAAATTACTTTTATTTTGGGGAAAATTTTGACTGACAACATAAGAACCAAGAAGAGGGATGGATTTTCTCTAAGGAGAATTCTAAAAAGTAAAAAAGTAAACTTAAGTTATAGAATACCATCAATTTAGTGTAGTGTAAAACTAACTTGTGTACACTTTCCTTTTCTAACTTTTTGATTTTGCTCTTTATTTAGTAGTTTGCTTTCTTTTTATTTTGTTTTATCACTTTTTTATGATTTTGTATTCACATATATGTATGTATGTATATATATATATATATATATAATTATATATATATGAAGGGGGGTAATTATTTTGTGGAAACAGACTTACATTTAAGCACCAGATTACTCAAGCAAATCCTAAATGTAAATATCCTTAATTTGTTTTTTCAGGTAGCCACGTTTCTTAAATGTGATGTAAAGCGGAAGCTTTATTTCCATAATCAGATTAAAGGAACAAAGAAACTGCATTTCCATACGTAGATTTTTTCCTTGAAAAACCAGCTTTTTCCAGGAGAACATTAGCATGACAAAGGCGGCAGAGACGGAATGAAAGAAAATAATGAAGTTCCTGTTCAGTAGTTGAGCTGTGAAAGCACTGTTACTTGTAACAGTTTTTTTAAGGCTTGTGTCTGCAAAAGGAGAATAAAACACTGCAATTTCTAACCAAAAAACTAAACTTTCATTGCTTAAGTAATCGTGTAGAAAAAAAATCCCCAGATTTCCATTTTTTTAGATAAGCATGTTTGACTTGAGGGGTGAACCTGAGGGACCCAAAAGTCGACGCCCAGATCCTGCAGCAGGTAGATCTCTGTTTCTCTCTTTTCTTTTGTCTAAAAGAGTCCTGCTTTCTAAATGTTTTTATTTATCTTTTAGCTTTCTGCTTTGCTCAGAGAAGACAGATGGACCGACTTCAACCCCAAAAAACTCCAGAGTGGAGCGTTGATGGCCCTCCAGATTTTTCATGCTTTTGAAGATAATGTTTCATCTAAGCTATTTATTACTTTAAAGTGAAAGTAGAAGCTGCTATTTTGTGTATATTAACAATTGTCACAACTTTTATTACTTTGTTCTCTTAGTTTCTGTTTTCTTTTCTTTGTCTAAAGAAAAAAGCAGGGAAACTAGAATGTGTAGAGTTTACAATTTTACAAGAATAAGAGGCTGGTTTAAATTTTGTCCGAAAAAATAGAGTTTTAAAATCCAACTTTAATCATCTTTTCTTTTCAAAGTCTTCCCAGTGGTCTTTTAATTATGATGATTCCATTTTTAGAAACCTGTGTTCTTTTCTAGTAAATAATTTCTGCAGAGCGACGGGAGTTAATTAGAAATTCACCTTGAGTTTTGGATGCGACCGTTGGCCCAGCGATACACCTCCATTAATATCCCATCATTCCTTTTTTTTTTACACTTTTTTTTTTTTACACTTTTTTCCCAGCAGAGTGTCTGGACTCTGCTCTCCTGCTAACTACCTGACCAGTTCCACCTGTGCCTCCCCTTTCTTAAGATGCTCTCTGTCTCCCACTATACCAGAGTGTAAAGAGCCTTTTGTCTCATCTCCAGCCCTTTGTGAAAATTCTGTACAAATTTGTTTCCTGTTCCTAAGTGTTCGTTTGTCTAGTCCTGCTTTCTGCCTTTTTTATGGTTTTGGATTTACTGTCTGTTTGGACTCAAGTTGGATCATCTCCTCAAGCCAAGAATGGACCTTGTCTGGAATCCTACTGTTCTCAGTTAAGGCTTCTACTACAACTTTCTGTGTCCGTTGCCTCTACTGGTCAGGAGGATCCAGAGGTCTCCTCAGCTCTTCAACATTTTTCATTCTTCTGTAAAAGCTCATTATGAAATAAATACGACGTTCTGAAAAACAGTAAAGTGAAATTAAAAAAAGCTACTATGGAAAATAGTGGTTTATAAATCAGAGTTTCTGGAAAAAAACACATTATTATAATAATATTCAACATAATTAAAAAATAATTATTATGTTAAATGTTTTTTATTATAAAATGATTTTTAAGCATGTTTTAAAGCAAATATTAGATATATTTAATGATAAAATGGTCAATTAAAATTTTTTGTGCAGGTTTTTTGCAATTTCATGATCTTTTTATTGATTGAAAGGACTTTTATTGGAGTGTTGTTTGATTGAAAAAGGTCGTATTTATTTATTTAATTATGAACAGTTTGGGCTTCCATAGGGAGGAGCCTAAACCAGGTAAATTAGGAAATGTTTGCAGCTGCTGACTGTTTGAAGAGGAGTGTGGTCTGGATGAAGCTCAAGAAATGACCTTCAACTTCACCAAAAAACACCAGCTGATGGAAGGTTTAGCAGGTAGGATTTGTGAAGCTTTTGTGGCATTGATGCATTTACCAAGTTTGGTGGTTATTTGACATTTGGCAAAAAGTTTTGTTGTTTTTCTAATGAAATCTTAAGGTGCTTTTCCTTTGTTTTCATTTCATCATCTATTTTTTTTTGTCTTTTCTCTGAGATTGCTGAAGCCAAAAAAGTTCAATCTGGCTTATTTTATTATTATTTTTTAACTGAATTAAATATAAATAATAATTTAATTATCATTGCCACTGGTTCAATAAGAATTTAATGGGGTGCTCTTCAGTCAGAGCAACATTCATACATTAAAACAATAACTGAGTGTGATTAAAACCTATGTCTCAATATATAATAAATGCCTAAAAAAGTGCATCATTTGGTCATGAAAAAGTACAACCAAGCTAGATAATTAAAAACAAAGAAACACAATTAGTGTTAAAATGGTCAAAACCAGAAAAAAAGGAAACAAAATGTCACATGACCACAGAGCAGTTAATTTGCATTGCACACTTCTTTTATAGGTTCATATTTAATCTTTTTAATTTTTTTTATTCATGTTTGACATATTTATTGCAGTTGGATTAAAAACTGTTCAATGTAATTTTTTTTCATATTTTCTTACTCTGCATTTACACCAGACGCAATTTGTGCATCAAATTTACACACCATCCACTCGTCTTTTAAAGCGATTTCTTGTTTTTATTAGGCAGAGAAATCTTTTGAATTAGTTCATTATGGAGATCCGTTCTAAAGAGACTCTTTTTGTATTTATTTCCTTTTAATAAGCAAGCCGGGAGCTTATTTGTTTTATTTTGGAAATTATCACATTCATGGATTTTTAATGTATCTATTTGCAGACTGCAAAGAAGTTGTGAGTGCTGTTTACGTGATTATTGTGCGCTCGTTGCCCACAACCTGCAAGAATTTAGGAAATAATAAGAACGTATTTTGTTTGGGTGTGCTACTGCGTATCACGTGCACACACCATGTGTGCGGCATTTGCACGTGCTCAGTTTGCAGCCAGTACCGATGCATTTACCCCACGCACGACAATGGTACATTCCATATTCATGGCGTTTCTTGAGGTCTCTGTACGAGCTTAAAGGGAACTGAAAGACACACCTGTGCTCCTCCTCTATATGACCCTCCATGGATCTGGACACCCCAAAAACCCACAGGACAGTGCAACCGACTAAGGGTTTACTTGGGTCGCAGGTTGGAGAGTCATTTCCGAGTAATTTACGTTCCGCTTTGCATACAATACACAACAGCCTTATATTGTCAGGATTATTTTCATCAAAATGACGGTAAATAAAAAACTTTGTCTTAAAATCAATAAATCATTCAGAACAAAACTACAGGAGATAAGTATGAATAAAAACCCTCTCAGAAAAAGCAGTTTTGCATATTATGTAAATGTTTTTGGCAGTCAAGTCCCTGTGACGGGTTCAAGTGTCCGAGCTCATCCTCAGAACGTCTGCTGCTTTCAGAACTGTGAGTACCACTATATTTACGGGATATATCAGCTTGTGTTACAGGAATTAACAAGACAAGATTTAATTAAGGTTTGTAATGTGATTACATTTTGTGTTTGCCCTAAAAAATAAATATTTTTGAGAAATTGTCTATTCTTTATGCAAAGTAGAGATAATATCTAGATATTTAAAAAAAAATGACTACAATATTTCAGGCTTTTCTGCGTAATTTCAGACACATCTATACAAAACTTTTTCCATCATCAGATATGTTCGGACAGCAGGGAATTTCTTCAAATATCTCAAACACTTAGAGTTCCATCTGTGTTCAATCCTCTGCAGTGAAATCAGAGAATGGATAAGTACGCACCACTGATGACTCTGGTCCTTTTGGGTAAGTTTTACCTTTTGTTTAAAGCTGTAAAGGATCATTGACAGATTGAAATTCATTCGAAATGAGTTTGCAATAAACGTTCAACTGCATAGAATCTGTTCACTGTTCAGATATTGTCACAAATACTTGCATGTTTTAACTTTCTGAGTCTTAACACATCAAATTATTTATACATCCCAAAAACACTTTAGCCAGAAAAAAGTTGATTTTTGAGAGTTCTATTTTTCTGATCACTTGAATGACATAATTCATGTTTCATCAGTACTCCATAAAACCAACATTTAACTTGACCTGAAAAGTACCTCAATGCAGAAAAAAAATATTGAAAACATTTAAATCTATTTTCTGGTGAGCTGAAATCTATTCAAACTCCTATAAGAATACAGTAACTTCACCTTGTCCCTCTCCATCCAGGCTGCATCTCCTGCTCAGAGGTCCCCCTTCGTCAGTACTACTATGTTAACAAAACTATGAGCTGGAGTGAAGCTCAACAATACTGCAGAGAGAAATACACCGACCTGGCTACGTTTGACAGCATGGATGACTTGAAGAGACTGAAAGCCAACTTTTCCTACTCCTGGGCTTGGATTGGTCTTCATGATGATCCAGCAGCTTGGAGAACATCCATGGGAAATGAGAGCAACTCCTGGAGATGGTCAGCAACAGGACAAACCAGCAGAACTGGATTCCAGTCGTGGAACAGTTACAGTCCAGATTACTGGAAAGGAACGGAAACATGTGCAACAATGGATGGAAGGGGGCAGTGGAACGATAATGTCTGCACTTCATCCTATACTTTTCTGTGCTTTAATGGTAAGGAAAATAAATTAAGTTCATTTTGAACATTATGTTTCCAGAATTACTGTATGAACTAATTTAAACTTAAACAAAAATCAAAGAGGGACTTTCCAAAACAAACCATCAGAACTGGAATCCAGTTGTGGGACAGTTAGAGTCCAGATTATGAGCTGGGAGTGGAAACATGTGGACTGATAACAGGGAGGGAAAAAATAAATAAATATTGGTTCTGGTGAATGTCACACTCTCCAAATTATGAACTAATTTGAGCTTTAATAAAATCATTTGGGGAAAGTAAACCCTAACCCAACAGAGAACGAATCACTAAACAATAAAATAAAATGACTACCATGACTCCTGTTTACAGCAGTCAGCACAGCACTCCTTCTGTCCTCTCTGTCTAGGCTTTTTAAGTAATGAGATCTACCCATACTCAGTCAAAAATGTTTTTCTCTTTCAGTTACAGATCAAAACAAGAAAAGCTACATTTTCATCAATCAGTCAATGTCATGGAGTTCTGCTCAGCAGTACTGCAGGGATAACCACAAGGACTTGGCGATGATCGAGAATCAGGAGGAAAACATGGAGGCTCTGAATGCTAAACCATCCAGTTCTAAACCTTGGATTGGTTTGTATCGTGAACCCTGGACCTGGTCTGATGGAAGCCTGAGCTCCTTCAGAAACTGGTATCCCTCTGGTTCAGATAACTATGGAGGAAACCAACACTGTGTTACTGAGAATACTGACCATGAGTGGGGAGATGAGCGCTGTAGCATCGAAAGAGTTTTTGTCTGCCATCAAGGTGACCATCAAAGAAAGGCTGAGATGTTTTACAAGCAAAATATTGGACTTCTGTGACATTTTTTTTTCTGTTCTGTTCAGTTTCAAAAATGAAAACCACTTTGAGGATGAAATTCATCACTGATGCTGACCTGACCGATCCAAAAGTCAAAGCCCAGATCTTGGAGAAGGTAGATTTCTGTGACTCTTTTGTCTGAAATAGTCCTGCTTTATGAATGTTTTTTCTCTCTTTTAGCTTTCTGCTTTGCTCACAGAAGACAGATGGACCAACTTCAACCTCCAGTGGACGATTCCACTCAAAAATACTCCAGAGTGACGCAGTGATGGTCCTGTAGCTCACCTCCACCTTTTGCTTCTGAAGATAATTTTATGTTAGCTACACAATATATTATATTAGTTTAAATGAAGCTGTTATATTGTATACATTAATGATAGTCAAAATAGCTATTATCAATTTGTTTATAAGAAAATCTCAGATAAACTCAAATTACTAGTTTGTATTTTTTACCAGAAGTGGAGTCTTTGGTTTGATTTTTGTTTTTAATCCCAAAATAAAACGTTTTAAACATTTCTGTGTCAAACCAGATTAGATTATTTTTGCCAGACGCCGGAGCCAAGACGGGGCACTTTTATTCGGGTGAAATTGAGGCTATAAACAACATAAACCAGAAATCATGCAACCTATTTTCTGCTCACTGTGTTTATTGTGTCGTAGATATGTCATTGTGACAGCCAACCCCAGTCTCTCCTTTTTACACAATACGTGTAACACAGATATGTACATTTAAGTCCACATGAGACAAAAGTATGAACACACGTTTCATGCTTAGTCATTGTATGAAGAGACGAGTCATGCAGAAAAAGTGTTGTGAATATATAATTCAAACCCATGGCAGAGTGAAGGTTTGAATACTAGTACTTCCTATATAAATGGTGGGTTATCGCATGAACGTACGTGAGTTCGGAGTCTTGCTAGATCGGCAGCAGAGTCTGAGAACACAGTGAGACCGCGGCTATCTGTGAGTCATCTCCCATAGCTTCACTGCTTTGGTGTCCACACCGAAGCCGGACCGGATTCAGTAAGGACGGCAGCTGACAGCTCCTCATTTTTTTTTTTTTTTTTTTTTTGGAGCATAATGGTTTTATTTTCTGAGGCAAAACATACTGTGTACAGTCATGGCCAAAAGTTCTGAGAATGACACCCCCCCCTAGTTGGATCAAAACACAGTAACTCCATACTAGGTCAGGATTTGACAGGGAATTCGGCACACAGCGAAACAGTAGCGCATGGGTGGTGTCCGCCAAAGAGCGGTGCGCAGCTGGTGTGCGGCAAAAGAGGGGAGGGGGCATCATTTACGGCTCGGAGGTCGTGGAGCTTTGATTTAATATGAACAATCAGCACGTCAAAAAACATCAATTTTTGATACCGAGGTCTTGACCATGCGTCAATATGTGACTTGGGGATGTGTTGATTTGGGGAGATGTAGGCATTACTTTTATTACCAAAGTACAGAAATTGGCAACAATTAGGAACTGAAACAGAAACCAAAGAACTACGTTGGCACCGGAACCGCATAAAACCCAATTGGCGCCCAACACTACTTATCATTTACATTTACTATTTACTTGTAACTTACATTTCACACTTAAGTTCAATGATAAATCTACATTTCAAATTAACTGTTAGTAAGTAGATTTATATCCAAAACTGGATGTCATGGATAACTCTTTAATTTGTGATAAATACTGACAAATTGTGATGTCAATTCAGCACATTTTGATAGAAAGGTCTAAAAATTGTAAAACTGTCTCATAATTTCAATGAAAGAAACTTTTACTTAAATAACTTTAGTTTAAGAATGACAGGATATTTTTATTTTTGTACATAATTGTACAGTCATGGTCAAAAGTTCTGAGAATGACACAAATATTACATTTCCACAAGATCTGTTCCTTCAGGGATTTAGGTGTTTGCCAGATGTTTCTATCAGTGGCGGGCCGTGCATTTCACACCTAGGCCTTCAGTAGTGCTCCATCTGAATCAACTCAACCCTCAATAACTATTTTATGGCTATAAAACTTCTACTGCAGGTACAACTGCGACACACATAAAAAAGCATAAAAAAATAACCAGATAAAATTGCAATAATATTTAGGTATATAGCAAAATTTTACTCACCAAAAATCCGGATTATTTGTACACAAAATCCATCCTTTCTATCCTCAAGAAGATTTCAATCACTCTGTCGTGCAGATTATCCGTGCGTTTTAGTTCCATCAAGAAGTCCTTTTCTATCGCCATGGAAGCTAATGCTGAAAGTCGAGCCTGCCCTGACGTATTTCTGGCATAAGTTTTAATTCGCTTCGGGGCTGAGAATGTCCGTTCAACAGAAGCAGTGGACACGGGGCTTGCTAGCTTCGGAGTTGCCCGACCCCGCTTAACAATGTCCAGCTTTTCTTGAAAAGTCCGTCTTGAAAACGGCTTTGACAGTAAGTCTGCAACCAAATCCATTTCTTCTCCTCCTTCAGCCATTGTGGATTGACAAACCAGCTATTAAATTCGATATATTTGCCTGTGCAGGTCGCTACAGATTCAGTTTATCAGGTCTTCCTAGTACACTCTCCGATTATCCAATCACAGCGCGTGAAAATCCTGACGTTTCCGTGGGCCTGCTAGCTGGCCTATCACGTGGTCTCCTCCAGATCTGATTGGTTGAAGCAACAGTTTGGTGGACCATTATTTTATGCTACAGGGCCCGCAAAACTGATTGTGAAGGCCTTCAGGCAGATTTCTTTGACCCTAGCAACAAATGGTGCTGCAATGTGATTGGTTAATGCTTAAATAGGAAAATACACGTCTGGAAGCAGCGCAACCAGGGAGACAGCAATGAAAGGACGAAGACAGAGCATTTGGAATTATAGAATACGTATTCACGGAAATAAATAATAATTAATATCAGTCTGTGATTCAGATATTTTTAGGCCAGCAGAGAAGGCCTTGCAGGCCCTGACGGCCCGCCACTGGTTTCTATAGTATAATGACATACAATTAGAAGCATTTCACAAGTATCAAAAGCTTTTATTGAGAATTATGTTAGCTGGTCCTTTTGTGGCAGGGCTGAAATGCAGTGGAAATGTGGTTTCAGTGATAGAGTTCATTTTCAAGGCAAATAGGGACTATGCAAATAATTGCAGTTGAGTGGATCACTTCTCATAACATTCTGGAGTTCATATAAATTTCCATGAAACTGGAGACTTTGGAAAAAATAATAGTTATGTCATTCTCAAAACTTCTGGCCATGACTGTATTCCAGAGTCTAGAAATCAGCTGTTTACTTTCTCGGAGACTCTGTCCTCCATGTCTATTGACCTTGCTTTGTGCAGTGTTGGAAGACGGAGATGAAGGGGGCCACTCCAAACTGTTACCACAAGGTTGGAGCCTTGATTTGTCCAAAATGTTTTGGTGTCCTGAAGCATTAAAAGTTCCTTTCACTGGAACTAAGGGGCCAAGTCCAACTCTTGAAAAACAAGCCATCCTCCACCAAGTTTCACACTCGACACAATGCAGTCTAAAATGTACCATTCTCCTGGCAACCTCCAAACCCACAATGGTCCATGGGATTGACCGATGGAAAAGCGTGATTTATCACTCCAGAGAAGGCATCTCCACTGCTCTAGAGTTCAATGGAGGCAAGCAATTGCATCCAACGCTTTGCATTGCACTTGATGTGTGACTTGGATGCAGCTGCTTGGCCATGGAAACTTGTTTCATGAAGCTCTCTGTTCTTGGGGTACTCTGAAGGACACACAAAGTTTGGAGCTCTGTAGCAATTACTGTGAGGAAAGTTGGCGCCAAGTGATAAGAACAGCTGATTGTGATTATTTGGATGGATGAGCCAATACTTTTGGTCAGACATTTGTCTTCCATTAAAAATTAAAAACACCAAAAGAAAAGTTTTCATTGGAGTGGGTAATCTGTTTGATTGGCACAAAAACATTGCATTCCATTTTCGTGACAATTAAGGTAAATATAAAACACACCTGCAGTCTCCTGAAGATGTGGTCTTTCCTCTCTACGATTCTTCACCTATAAGGATTAACCTCCTGTACGGTTGCATGTGACTCAACTTTAACTTTGTTTACAGGATGAAAACCCATTTCCGCTCAATTTACATACCAGTTTGCATGTAATATACAAAACAGCCCCAATATGTTGAGTTTATTTTATAAAAAATTATGGTAAATTAAAAATCTCAACTGTCTTGAAATCAACAAATCATTTGGAACAGAATTACAGGAGAAAAAATGAAGTGTAAAGAACAAACTTGACTAAGAGACAAAGCAGCTTTGCATATTATGGAAATATTTCGAGCAGATAAGTCTCTTTAACAGATTCAAGTGTCAGATCTCATCCTCAGAACCTCTGCTGCTTTAAGGACTGTGAGTATGATTATATTTTGACAATTTTAGCTTCTGTTACCGGAATAAACACAAGGAAACATTTTTGTGAGATTACATTTTTTGTTGCAATTCAGAATTTGTTCTTTAAATGTTATACTTTTATGGTAATTTCTATCAACAACCAAAGCAAATATTTTTTTTCTATCAACGATCCAGCTCCAGGAAACTGAAATGTATGCTTTTAAAACTACTTTTATAAATCACACTATCCAGAAAAAAAATCTTTTCTGAATTATGTTGGTCTTTTCCACAAAATTTCAGACATAGCGTTTCAGCTTTTGTCCTTAATGAAGCATGAAGGCATATATTCCAGGTTAAGACATGTTTGGACAGCAGTGAACTTCTTCATAGATCTCAAACGTTTAAAGATTGATCTCCATGTTTTTAATCCTCTGCAGTGAAATCAGAGAATGGCAAAATATGCACCCCTGATGACTATGTACTTTCTGGGTAAGTTTTACACAGTAGAATGTTTTATGGGGGGGGACAGAAAGGGTAGCAAGTGAGTATTTTAAAGAAATAGATTTATACATATACGAAATGGCTTCTATATGTGTCTGCAATCGTCAATGAAGCATGTATTGGTTTCTTAATCTTTACTATTAATGATACAAATATTGACTCATAAACTCGGGGAACTTTTGTAGTCAGATTCAATAGCATTAGAATCTGTTCAAACTAAATGTGATGACAATACCTTGAGGTTTTATCCCCTGAGTATTGCCAAAGATTTAAAATTACTTTCCGCAAAGAACAACACACCCCTAAAAGTATGTGTTACCAGGAAGTTTATTTTTGAATTTGCTGGTGGATTCAGCAGATTTTGTTCGGAATATTTTAAAATGTGATCCGTTTTTTTTAATCATTATTTTTATCAGCTGAAATCAGCTGAAATTGTTTCTTTCCTTTCAGGGCTTTTATAATCTTTTAAATACTATACTAAATTTTATTTTATGAGGCACCAAATGTGAAAATTCACCTCATTTAAATTACGTGATAATTTTACCACATTTAGGCATTTTTTTTCTTCTGTACTGAATTTATGTCAAAATTTACTACAAATAAAACCATCTATTTCTATAACATTTAAATATTTTTGATTTTAACATTTTAAAATTATTATTTTTAAATATTTTAATTTTGTATATAAATGAAAATATATAGATGTTAAATGTATAGTTATGAAAGTGTTACATTTAAATGCAATTGTTCATTTTAAATGTAAGTGGTCATTTAATATGATATCAATCTGAAGTCTTATTTTAAAAGTTAATTCAAATCAAAACATAAATTTCAATTCTAAATGGTATATCTATATGCTTAAGAAAATTAAGTGTAAAATGTAAATGATATATACAAATGTTGTATTGAAATGTAAACCTAAGTGTTAATTATACATGGTAGATGTCTACCTTAGTCTTAAATCTTACTCTAAAATTAAATGTTGTATCTAAATGTATAGGCTATTTTAAAATTATAGTAAAATCTAACTTATAAATCTACATGTTAAATCAAAATGTAAATGTTGAATGTCAGTAGTAAATATAAATGTTTTAAATGTAAACCTAAATTATATAAATTATTAGTGTAAATGTTCAACATTAACGCAAATTTCAGGTTTAATTTTCAAAATTAAATGTACATGTTATATATAAATGTTAAAAATACCTATCTAAATTTTATATCATATGCTTAAGAAATAATAAATGTTAAATATGCCATAACCTCGCCACCTTATTAGTGCGAGTTAGGGGCGGGAGACATCCGCGAATACACCGAATCTGTGGAGAACCACCGTCTCAGCCCACCTCCAGCCAGCAGTTGAAGAATGTCTGCTACTGATCAATACTCATCAAAAGCATTTTTTAAAACATGCTGTATAAGTCATTAATTAAAGATCATTGGAGTATTGCTCAACATAAAGATTTTATTTTTAATTCAGAACTGTTGTGTACTTTATGACACAGATGTGGAGTGTCACTCTGTCTCTCTGTGCCTTAACACCAGGAGTATGTGCACTTCCTCCTTTGTTAAATTATTAACACCTGCCGTGGATGATAATTA
>NC_050527.1:26191754-26200848 GCF_002922805.2 Oryzias melastigma | reverse complement strand
AGGATCTGAGCTGGAGTGAAGCTCAACAATACTGCAGAGAGAAATACACCGACCTGGCTACATTTGACAGCATGGATGACTTGAACAGTCTGAAAGCCAACTTTTCCTACTCCTGGGCTTGGTTTGGTCTTCATGATGATCCAGCAGCTTGGAAAACATCCATGGGAAATGAGAGTAACTCCTGGAGATGGTCAGCAACAGGACAACACAGCAGAACTGGATTCCAGTCCTGGGACAGTAACAATCCAGATTACCATCATGGTATGGAAACGTGTGCATTTTTGGCCGGAGGGGGAATGTGGTTCGACACTCAATGTAGCGACTCCTACACTTTTCTGTGCTTCAATGGTAAGAAAATATGTTACCTTCAAGGTTTTCAAACATTGGTTCTATTGAACATACTTCCAAAATTATGAACTAATTAAACATTTAATAAATAAATGGCTTTTTGCTGGAAGAATAAAAAACTTATTCTATCCTCCAGCACACTAACAAACAAATCACTAAATACTGAAAGAAATCTTGAATCATTCATTTCACGTTAAAATAAGTCCTATTTACAAAAGTCAGGACTAAACACCTTGTATCCTGTCTTGCCTTTAAACTCATTTACTTTACATTTCAGTCAAAATGTTTTGATTCAAAATTTTCTGTTTTAGTTGCAGATCAAAACAAGAAAAACTACATTTTCATTAATCAGGCAATGTCATGAAGTTCTGCTCAGCAGTACTGCAGGTATAACCACAAGGACTTGGCAATGATCGAGAGCCAGGAGAAAAACGTGGAGGCACAGAATGCTATACCGTCCAATTCGATGGTCTGGATTGGTCTGTATCGAGAACCCTGGACCTGGTCTGATGGGAGCACGAGCTCCTTCAGAAACTGGTATCCCTCTGGTTTAGATAACTATAATGGAAACCAACACTGTGGAACAGAGAATTCTGACCACGAGTGGGGCGATGAGCTCTGTAGCATCAAAAGAATTTTCGTCTGCCATCAAGGTGACCATCAAAGAAAGGTTGAGATGTTTTACAAGCAAAATGTTTGACTTTTGTGACATTTTTTGCTGTTCTGTTCAGTTTCAAAGAGGAAGACCACTTTGAGGATGAAATTCATCACTGATGCTGACCTGACCGATCCAAAAGTCAATGCCCAGATCCTGGAGAAGGTAGATCTCTGTGACTCTTCTCTTATTTTCTGAAAGTCCTGCTTTCTCAATTTATTTTTTCTCTCTTTTAGCTTTCTGCTTTTCTCACAGAAGACAATTGGACCAACTTCAACCTGCAGTGGACGATTCAACCCGAAAATAGTCCAGAGTGACTCAGTGATGGGTCCTCCAGCTGACCTCCACATCTTCATGGGTTTAAAGATGGCTTGATACAAATCCTTCCCTTCTGCGTTCCCCTTAGCCCATCCCTTTCGTTTATCCCTCCAGGATAAACTCCAAATGGAGGGTGATGAAAAAATAGTGTCAAATATTTTGGACACGACTTTCGTTTGATGACGTCATCAATATCACCGGCCCGCTAGCCTTAACCTGGAGCTTCCAGCGCTCAAATATACATAACACAAATTTTATATCTTAAAAACGTCGCACTACAACAAAAAGTCATTACTTACATTTAAATGTAAACATCTGTGGTTCAGAGCGCATCCGCATGAAGAAAAGCACTTCTTTGCGTGACGCGGTGTACTCTCGCGATAGTGGATTTTGGACCCCCATGTTTGGAGTGTGAAACTTAAAAAAAATAATAATCCGGACACGACTTCGACTTCAACTGCCACTTGAAATCAAGGAGAGGGGAGAAGGGGAGCACTCGGATCAGGCCTAAGATTTCATGTTAGCTACACATTATGTGATATTAGTTTAAAATGACATAGAATCTGTTAGATTGTTTAAATTAACAATTGTCGCAACAACTTTTATCATTTTGTTCTCTTTGTTTCTGTTTTTGCTCTAATTCAATTTATTTGATCTTTTCTTTGACTGAAGAAACTGGCAGAGAAACTACAGAGTTTGCATTTTTACAACAATAGGAGACTTTGGTTTGATTTTGATCTCAAAATAAACAGTTTTTAAAAACATATCTTTGTTTAACCAGAGTAAATAGAAATCATGTTGCTATCCATCTTTAAAATGAACACATCAACCAAAACCCAAAAAATGTCAAACACAGAAGGGTACAGCATTTTGGTTTTAATATGGTTTAGTGAAATTAAAATCAGCAGACTGTTGTTGAAACATCCTCAGCTGATTGAAGAAAGAGAATGGTTTCTTAGATCAGCCTTTGTAAGGCAGATGACGGCTCCTATTCATGTTTTTTTTTTCTTTTAATGTTAGAGCATCAATGGTTCAGTGTTCTGAGTCAGAACATACTGTGTATTTCAGAGTCAAGAAATCAGATGTTTTCCTTCTCATGGACATGAGTTGGAAGCTATGTTCACACCACCTTCAGTAATGTGCATTCATGTGGCAACTTCCAAAGATGAGTTTATATAAATGACTACAAATGCATGTTTCAGACCCTTGTGTTCAAAATTCTCATGTTCACGTGTAAGTACACAAGTTTCTACGACTATTTTCAGCACCATGTAAAACAATCAGCAATGAACATTTTAGAAAAGTTATACCGATGTGTAATTTTACCAATCAGGAAACTGGATGTGCAGTGATGTATGGATGGAGTCCTGTTTAATTTACGGAAGTCATGACAGTCTGAAAATTGTTCATGGAGGAAAAATTATTGTGATTCAGTGCAGCTGGAACTGTATGACATAAAGTGTTTTATATTGTGAAGAAGGTTGTGTAGCTACACTGTATTTCTTTTTATTGGAAATGGTCATTTGAACGTGCTTTGCCAATGGCGGTGTGATTGTAGCTAAAGGGTTCAAATGACAGTAAATTTTTAAAACCAACCAATTTGTTACGTGGTTATTTTCGCAAACAATAAACGTTACAGAACATTTCATTGGAAATAAATTTGCAAAAATTTAACCGCTTATTGAGAGTTTTTGGACGCTGTTAACGTTTGAATATGGAAATAAACCAGACATAAAGCCTCTTTAACAGGCTGATGTGTCAGATCTTTTTGTCAGAACTTCTGCTTCTTTCAGAACGGTGAGTATGTTCATATTTACTGAATATTTTTTAGCTTTTTTACAAAAGCAAAATATAATAGTAATGAAATGATCTCAGGCGCAAACCGATGTGCTTTAAAACAGAATCACACCCTCAGGTTTAGAAAAAAATTCTTCATATGTGTTTTTATTATAGGTATATGTTGTTATTTTTGTGATCATTCATGACTGATGCATGCTTTTTTTCTTTAGACTTGTTTAAACTTTCCTCTTTTACTAAGCATGAAGACACTTCAGACATTTTTGGACATCGGTACGCTGATGACTCTCCACTTATTTGGTATGGTTTACTGTCTATTTAGAAAAATTCTGTTTTTCTTTAAAGTACTTCAACACTCCTTAAACACTTTATGAAGGAAACATTTCATTAAAAGTTGTTCATTAATGTATAACTTCACAGAATCTGCTAAAAAGAAATATTCTTAAGTGTATTCTGAATTTTTACACAGTAATAATTATTTTTATTTTTGTTATAGACAATAAAGACAGAACTTGCATAGAGTAAAAAAAGGTAAAAAAGAAAAAGTAACTTGTTTTGTACATGTTATATTTTAACAATATCCAGGCTGCATCTCCTGCTCAGAAGTTCCCCCTCGTCAGTACTACTATGTTAACAAAGCTCTGAACTGGAGTGAAGCTCAACAATACTGCAGAGAGAAATACACCGACCTGGCTACATTTGACAGCATGGATGACTTGAAGAGACTGAAACCCAAGTTTTCCTACTCCTGGGCTTGGATTGGTCTTCATGATGATCCAGCAGCTTGGAAAACATCCATGGGAAATGAGAGCAACTCCTGGAGATGGTCAGCAACAGGAGAAACCAGCAGGACTGGATTCCAGTCGTGGGACAGTAACTGTCCAGATTACTACAAAGGAGAGGAAGCGTGCGTAACGATGGGTGGAGGGGGGCTGTGGAACGACGTTAACTGTAATACCTCGTACCCCTTTCTTTGCTTTTATGGTAAGAAAACTTTTGTCTGGAAGTTTATTCAAAGACCTTTTTATCAGCAGTTCTTTTTTCTGTTGTTCTATTTGGTCTAAATGAGATAATAATTAAAATGCTTTATCTTTTTTCACTTAATTTATTCTGTCGCCTGCTACCTGCTGGATGTGGTCATGGTACCGTGCACAAACCTGGTTACAACCACAAACCCACCAACCTATCAAAGGCAAACTCTCTAAATTAAAATTTAATTTGAGATTTAAAAAATATAAATTAATTCCATCTCCTCATTAGGGTCAGACACCATAGTTCGGTTCCAAGTAGAATCAGTTATTAAAATCCTAATCCAATACCAGTGTTGGGGTAACGGATTACAAAGTAACGAATTATTGTAATTACATTACTTTTGTCAGTAATGGAGAAACGTAACGAATTACAGTTAAAATTTCGGTATTTAATTACAATTACTGGACTGCAGAAACCCTCGTTACTTTGGTTCTGAAGATTCCAACATTTTCTCTCGGTTAAATGAAACGAAACGGGAAAAAAATGGGCACGCGCATTCCTCTGCAGAGTTGAGGTTATCGGTCAAAGCTCCTTAAAGGCATCATATATTAATTCTTTAACCTGTTCTTTCTTTATTCTTCACACTGAGCTGCACGTGATCTGTCAATATGAGTTTGCGCCTTGACTGTAAATGGCGTATACTAGTATAGCGCTTGCTACGCTCCTTCGAGGGCCCAAAGTGCCTCACGGTCACAGACCCATTCACCCATTCACCCATTCACACATTCACCCATTCACACATTCACACACTGGTGGTGACTCCGCTGCTGAACACTGGCGCCAACCTCCCACCAGAGGCAATTCGGGTTTCAATGTCTTGCCCAAGGACACTTCGACACATGGGCGGGCAAGGCGGGAATCGAACCCGCTCGCTTCCGATCAGGAGTCGACCGCCCTACCGCTGCACCACGGCCGCCCCACTGTCAATGATTTAAAGTTAATGGTCTGTGCCATTAATGGTTTGCGCTGAGAAGAAGTGGGAGGGGCGATAGCTCGCAACACCTGCGGGTGCATAGGATCGTGCGCGCAAGAGGGAGAGAGAGATACAGCAATAAGTTGTTTCACTTTAAATTTAAAACAGCTAAAAATGTCAATGTCTCACGTCAAAAGTTAAATAGTAATAGAAGTCATTTTATCATTCTTCTTGTTTATATTTTATCTTAAGTTAACAAAAGCATCTATATATAATCAACATTAATAAATGAAATACATTATTATTAGTAGTAGTATTAATTGAGTTTGTGCATAATTTTATATTTTTGATTATAATGAAGCAACAAAACAACCTGAAGAGGCACTTGTAAGCTGAAAGAGTCTTTATAGTGAAATGAAGCCAGTTTTCTAAGAAGAGCTGGAATCATCATCTCTAGCCCCGCCCTCTAACGTCAGAATTATTTTTTGCATTTGAGGAGGAGAAAGAAACTGCTGGACGCATTTAACAGTTATTTGTTTCCAATAGACTTAGTTTCAGATGTAATATATGTATTTAGGTGTAAAAGTTCCCCCCCCATATCTCTCTTTGAGCGGTGGAGATAGCCACACATGTTTGAACTTTGTGTCTTTTTTCCCTCTGCTGTCTGATTTCTAATGAAGTCAGGTTATGAATTGAACTATATTCATAGTTTGCATGAGGCCATTGACTTAAAAAACTATTTGAAAGACAAGAGGATCTAGTTGATGCTGTTTCTCCCTTGAGAATTTCTACATGACAGGAAAAAAGTAAAGTAACTAGTAGTGAATTACTTTTTAGAATGAGTAATAAGTAAAGTAATTTCATTACAATTTCATCCAGTAGCTAAAGTAAAATAATCAATAACTTTTTAAAAGTAACTTACCCAACACTGTCCAGTACGGCCATGTTTGTCCTGTCAAACTCGGTCACAGAGACACAGAAATACCGTGGAAGCGGCTGTCGGGCAGAAACACCCCCCGAGTGAGATCAAAGCCCCAGGAACCCCTCAGACACCACAACCCCCTCAGCCGCGACGTCTAGCTCAAGATGACATGTTTGACAGGCGGCGATAGAGGGGTGGGCCACTGGTTTGTGGCTGGAAGGTTTTGGAGCCCTGATTTCATGGGAACAGCCAGCTGGTCAAAAATGACAACACCCAAAAACATTAACTTTTGACGCAGAGGTCTTAACCATGCTTTAATATGTGACGACTTGGGAATGAAAATGTGTTGAGTTGGGAAGTAAGCATTATATTTCATTACTGAAATACCAAAATTGGCACAGATTAGAACCGAAACCAAAGAATCACTTTGGCACTGGAACCGCATAAAACCAAATCGGTGCCCAACCCTAGTCCTCATTAAAGGGATCAAAGCATTAAACAAATAAATAAATCTTTGAACGTAGGGTGTACCTACTTTTATTGCAGGTGCAAAGTCGAACTTCTTAATATAATAGCATTTTACTTTTTGACAAAAAAATGTTCTGTCTCAGTTACAGATCAAAACAAGAAAAACTATGTTTTAATCAATCAAGCGATGTCATGGAGTTCTGCTCAGCAGTACTGCAGGACAAACTACAAGGACTTGGCAATGATCGAGAACCAGGACGAACACACGGAGGCTCTGAATGCGAAATCATCCACTTATAAAGTGTGGATTGGTCTGTATCGAGAACCCTGGACCTGGTCTGATGGAAGCACGAGTTCCTTCAGAAACTGGTATCCCTCTGGTTCAGATAACTATGGGGGAAACCAACACTGTGCAGCAGAGGATTCCGATCACGCCTGGAGTGATGAAATTTGTAGCGGCAAAAAAGTTTTCATCTGCCATCAAGGTGACCCTTAAAAGAATTGCTGACATGTTTTACAAGCAAAATAATGGAGTTTTGTGACGGTTTTTATTGCTCTGTTCAGTTTCAAAGATGAAGACCACTTTGAGGTTGAAATTCATCACTAATGCTGACTTGACCGACCCAAAAGTCAAAGCCCAGATTCTGGAGCAGGTAGATTCTGACCATTCTTTCATTGTGAATTTGGGCTTAATGTTTGAAATTGTTTTTCTTTCTTTTAGCTTCATTCGTTGCTGAGCAGTGGTGAAGAGACAGATATCAAACTGCAGTGGGCGATTGAACCCAAGAAATAGAACATGGAATGCAACATCTCCGTTTGATTCACACATAGTCATTTTATTCACTGTCGTGAAGAATCTCATTAATGCACCAAATCTATATCTTTGCATGATTTGTGCTACACCAAAATACATATATTTGTGGGCTTCTCCGGGGAAGGGTTTTTCAAATGACCCCCTAGAAAATTTTGCTCAACTGAATATTTTCTTTTCTGAAAAGTTGTGTTTTGTGCTTTTATGTTCTTTCTTCCATGTAAAATTACTTGGCCACAAACCTTCACATAAGTAAACCTTTAACCCTGGGCTCACACTGGATTTGGTACATTTTTTTAAATAAATGAAACTTATTTTCCGACAAAAATATTTATCAAGCAGCAACTCTAGTGTGCGCGGATGCAAGTTAAATGAATACGAGTCACGGAGAAAATAATTATTTTTTTTACTGTATTAACAACACAAAGGATCCATACATAAAACAGAAAAATTGCACAGAAAAATAATTATTGTGAATATACAGTCTTGTCTCGCATATTTGTATTTGTTTATTCGCGGTTTCACTTTGCCTATTTGCATATATATTTTGCATATATATATTTTTTTGACTCCTCCAGTTTGTCACAAATCTGCAACAACTCAAGATGCTTGTATGTGACTTTGGCTTCCGAAGGTTCTGCGGAAATTTCCCAGGAGGGGAGCGCAGTCGAAGACCATGCAAGCCCGTCTGCTACACACACACACACAGCAAGCCTGCATGGAGAAATGGCATCAGCTGATTCAGAAGCAGCTCAAAAATATCCTGATTATCGTGGAGAATAATCATCATCCGGAGCAGGTGTTTATTATGGACGAAACCGGCAAATTCTGGAATAACCTCTCGCACCTAACTGATGAGGGAAGAAGCATGCGCTTGGTTTAAATTACAAAGTCTATTGTTCTTAAGAAAGAAGTTCAACCTGCTTTAGCTTTCAAAGAGTGTTCGATAGCCACACATTTTGTACTAAGAGCCTGAAAAAGGTTGCAGAAACTTGTGTAGCTATGCTGAGGTCCAAAACGTGCTTCTGCGTGTTTGCATAGGCTTTTCATTGGAAGGGTCAGGTAAACATGTGTTGCCAAAGGCATAAAATTTCAACAAACAATAAATAACTTTACAGAACCTGTCATAGGAAAAAAACTTGCTTACCAGCAACTCACAAAGAAGGGTTACCTTTTCAAGTTTGCATATGGAAATGTTTCTGGCATTAAAGTCCCATTAATAGGTGGAAGTGTTGGATCTCATCCTTTGAACTTCCGCTGCTTTCAGAACGGTGAGTATTATCACATTCACTGAATATTTTAAGCAGTTTTACTGAAGAAAAATTAATATTATCTATCTTATCTAATGTGCAAACTGATGTTCTTCATAAACAAATAAAACTCTCAGCTTTAGAACAAAATTCCTTTAATGGTGTTTTTTATGTTTTTATGTTACTTCCCGCATTTTTTCTTTAAACTCTTTCAAACTTTCATCTTTAAGCATAAAGACAATTTAAACATTTCTGGACAGCATTGAATTTCTTCTGCTTATAGACTAACGGGACCTTTTCGGACATCTTCAGAGAAATTTGGGAAATGGATCTGTACACCTCGCTGATGACTCTCTTTTCGCTTGGTAAGCTTTACTGTCTATGTAGAAAAGTTTTGTTTTACCTTAAAGCACTTTATGAGGGATACATTTAATTAAAATTTGTGCATAAATGTAAAATCGCTGGTAAAAATAGATATCCTAAAGTGTATTCTGAATTCTTAACCAATATGAATTATTTTAAAATTATGGTTGCTATTTTTGTGTTTTATTTTAACATTTTAACATGTTGTCCATCCAGG
>NC_050527.1:26181372-26191407 GCF_002922805.2 Oryzias melastigma | reverse complement strand
TTATGCCTACACTTTTCTTTGCTTTGCTGGTAAGAAAACTTATGGCTGGAAATGTTTCAAATAACTTTCAACATTATCCTTTTTTGACCTGTTTCGTAAATGATAGACTTACTACCTTTGGTCACAGTACCTTGTAGTGAACTGCATACAACCATAGCTATATGAGAATGATCTGACTAAACTAAATCAAAGAAAAACTCTAACAAACTAATTTGAGATGAAAAAAACAATTGGAATGGCTTAATAAAAAAGAAAAAAAAAGAAATGTAATTTATTCTCTCATCAAAAGAGATCAAAGCACTAAGCAATTGTATAAAGATTTTGAACTTGGTGAGTACTTACTTTATTGTAGATGTAAAGTTATACTTTTTAACAAAAACGTTTTTTAAATTTTGACCAAAAATGTTCTGTCTCAGTTACAGATCAAAACAACAAAAGCTACATTTTCATCAATCAGCCAATGTCATGGAGTTCTGCTCAGCAGTACTGCAGGGATAACCACAAGGACTTGGCGATGATCGAGAACCGGGAGGAAAACATGGAGGCTCTGAATGCTAAACCGTCCAGTTCTATAGTCTGGATTGGTCTGTATCGAGAACCCTGGACCTGGTCTGATGGGAGCACGAGTTCCTTCACAAACTGGTATCCCTCTGGCATAGACAATTATGGAGGACACCAACCCTGTGGAACAGAGAATACTGACCATGAGTGGGGCGATGAGCGCTGTAGCATCGAAAGAGTTTTTGTCTGCCATCAAGGTGACCATCAAAAATATTGTACAGTACAAGCTAGATATTGAACTTGAGACGTTTTTTTCCTGTTCTGTTCAGTTTCAAAGAGGAAGACCACTTTGAGGATGAAATTCATCATTGATGCTGACCTGACCGACCCAAAAGTCAAAGCCCAGATCCTGGAAAAGGTGCATTATTAAGTCCCTTGTCATTCTTTCACTGTGAATTTGGGTTTAATGTTTGTAACTGTTTTTTTTTAATTGTCTTTAAGCTTCAGTTGTTGCTGAGCAGTGGTGGATGGACAGGCATCCAATTGCAGTGGACGATTGAACCCAAGAAATAGAACGAGGAATGCAATATAATTTTTTCATCATCTTGAATAATCTTATTCATGCATCAATTCTATACATTTTTTTTTGCTTTATTTTTTGCTATATCTAAATGCATATATTTGGGCGCTTTTCCGGTGAATGGCCTCTCAAATCTCATAGGAAGAGTTTGTTGAACTGAATAAAGTTTCATACCTAAAGAGTTGTGTTTTGTGCTTTTTATTTCCACTCTCCCATCAAAAAGTACTGGTTTCTCCGAAAACTGTCTTAAACCTCGCAACACTAAACGTCTGTGTCCCAGTCTGTATTACTCAGTACACCAGACTGTCCCACTCTGGTATGCCCCTCCCTCTTTGCAATGGTACAGTTAACATAAATTAAGACATTTAAGTGGATTTTAAATGAATGAAAAAAAAAGAAAAAAGTCTCTACAACCTACCTTACTCTTACTGACTTTTAAGTGTTTACTACGACCTGTCACCCGCAGTATGAACAAAGAAAAAATTGTGTATAAACATTTGACTCTGAGTTCACTGAGTAGTCTACAACCTTGATATTAATTTGCAGAAATGCCAACTGAGAAATTAATAAATGTGGTTTGTGTCCGGCTGGAATTCTATGACACCAAGTCTTTCATTCATCAGAATAGAACTGTGAAATACAAAGCCTGGAGCACGACTCACAAGATTTGAACCACTTGGACATTTGGCACCAAGCCTCTTCCAACTGTGTAGGTACATGTGCCAGTATCAGCAGCGACAGTCCAGTGTGAACACAAACGGGCTGACAGCTGGTTCCACGTGCAGCAGGTTTTTTAGTTCAGACAGGAATGAAGCACAGTTAAAAGTCCACAAAGCTAAATCAAAGAAGAGAATAGAGCTGTCAGTGTCGAGGTGAAGGTCAGGGCAGGCGGCAAGCAATCAAAGAAGCAAGATCAAAATACAGGAGATCAGGTCCAGAATGAAACGCTCTGTAATGCAGGCAATACCAACAATATTTCACACTGTGTGAGGCTCTGTGCAGTGCTGAAGTGTCCGGTGGAAGATTGGCAATGAGAATCAGTTGTGTGTCATCTGGGGAGTGTGCACTGGGTTTGCTGGGAGCTGTAGTGTCTTCAGTACTCTGGAGATGGCTCCCGCCGGTGACCAGAAGGTTAGACCTGACTCCTGACAACCAGTGTGAACGTAGCTCGAGGCGTAAAGAGTTGCATCTTGACTCAAAGTTGCTTTTCTTCACTTTAGAATCCATTGGAATAAAATGATTGAAGAGTTACGGGATCTGTTTATTAAATTTGCTTAATTTTTAAATGTGTTACAAAAGTGTCAGATCAGAACTCGCTATAACAGATTCTCTGAATTAAATTAAATCATCCCTAGTAAAAACAGTCACAAAAGTTCAACATTTTGCTTGTAGAATTTCTTTCAATGCTCTCCTTGATGGCGCGCAAAAACTCCTTAGATGGTACTCAGCATCTTAAATAAGAAGAAACAGGTCTTTGAGGGACATTATTCTTTTCAGTTGGAGCTAAATATATATTTTCTGCATCATTATACACATAAATCCTTTAAAAATCAAACACTGATTGTTACGTCCTGCTGCTGCTTCCAGGCCTTTTTCCTATCCGGTCCCTGTGGCTCACCTGGATTCTTTTTTTAAAATCTTGTTTTTTCACAGTAGAAAATTTCTTTGATGAACGTTAAAGAAAAAGTTACTGACAAATATTTTTTTACCTTGGTGTATGTGCAGAAATAAAAAAAACACAATTTCAGTTGAAATCCAGAAAAATCCCTCGATAGATGTTAACTTTACCAACGCCAAGAAGGAGGGTCACACTGCGGAAGAGTCAATGGTTTTATAGATTCAAAAGTTTATGGCTGTTATCAGAGAACAGAAAAAAACCCATCTTAACACAGCTTTTCAGATAAAAAACTTTATTTAGTTCAGCAAAATCTTATGGATCATTTGAAAATCCCGGAGGAACCCCCAAATATAGGTATGCCTTAATCTAGCAAAGAAAAAAATATCATACTTGAGAGAGATATATGAGATTCTTTGTGATGATGAATAAAACAACTGAATATGTGAATCCAGACAGACACGTTGCATTCTCCGTTCTATTTCTTGGGTTCAATCTTCCACTGCAGTTTGATGTCTGTCCTTCCACCACTGCTCAGCAACAACTGAAGCTTAAAGAGAACAAAAACAAAAATCGGGTTCAAACATTAAACCCAAATCCAAAGTGAAGGAATGATAGGAGGTCTAAGAATCTACCTGCTCCAGGATCTGGGCTTTGACTTTTGGGTCGGTCATGTCAGCATCAGTGTTGAATTTCAACCTCAAAGTGGTTTTCCTTTCTGTCTTTGGAACTGAACAGAACAGGAAAAACAGTCACAAACTTTTGCTTGTAAAATATGTCAGCATTTCTTTGAATGATCACCTTGATGGCAGACAAAAACCCATGGGACGTCACAGAATTCATCGGCCCATTGATGCTGGGGATTCTCAGTAACACAGTGTTGGCTTTCGTTGACGTTGTTTAATCCAGAGGGTTCCCAGTTTGTGAAGGAGCTCAGGCTCCCATCAGACCAGGTCCAGGGTTCTCGATACAGACCAATCCAGACGGTAGAACTGGACGGTTTAGCATTTTGAGCCTCCATGTTTTCCTCCTGGTTCTCGATCATCGCCAAGTCCTTGTAGTTTGTCCTGCAGTACTGCTGAGCAGAACTCCACGACATTGCTTGATTGATGAAAATGTAGTTTTTATTGTTTTGATCTGTAACTGAAAGAGAATATTTTTGAATTAAGATTTTTCCTGAGTTTTGATAGACAACATTATTTTAAAAGCCTAAAACAGACAACACTGAAGGTATATAGTGTTGACTGTTGTAAATAGGACTCATTCTAGTCATTCGGTCCCTTTGGTTTTGTTAAAGCTTAAATTACGTTATACAGTTATTCAGGAAGTATAACATTAACTCTAACATATGTCTGGAAAAAGCAATTTTTTTCTTACCATTAAAGCACAGAAAACTGTAGGAGGAACCGCAGATATCATCGTTCCACTGCCCCCTTCTATCCATTGTTACACATGTTTCCTCTCCTTTCCAGTAATCTGGACTGTAACTGTCCCAAGACTGGAATCCAGTTCTGCTGTGTTCTCCTGTTGCTGACCATCTCCAGGAGTTGCTCTCATTTCCCATGGATGTTTTCCAAGCTGCTGGATCATCATGAAGACCAATCCAAGCCCAGGAGTAGGAAAAGTCGGCTGTCGATCTCTTCAAGTCCTCCATGCTCTTAAATGTAGCCAGGTCGGTGTATTTCTCTCTGCAATATTGTTGAGCTTCACTCCAGTTCAGAGCTTTGTTAACATAGTAGTACTTACGAGGGGGGACCTCTGAGCAAGAGATCCAGCCTGGATGAAGACGTGATGATTGTTAAAATAACACATTGACTTAACAATTTAATTTTGCTTTTTCACTTTTTTTCAGTCTTCTGTGATAGTGTTTTCTCTTAACTATTTACAGCAGAAAAAGTGTCATAACTTAGAATACATTACCAAATCTTTATTGCTTTACATTCATGCATACACTTTAAATGAATGCATCCCTCATAAAGCATTTCCAGCTTGAAGGAAAAACCGAACTTTCTTAAACAGACAGTAAAACTTACAGAATAAGAGGAGAGTCATCAGCGTAGTGTACTGATCCATTTTCCAAGTTTCACTGCAGATGTTCAAAAAGGTTTGGAGGTCCTGTTAGTGTCACACTATAAGTAGAAAAAGAAATTCACTGCAGTCCAAAAATGTCTGACATGTTTTTATGCTTAGGTAAAGTTAGAAGTAGAAGAGACTTCTGATTCTGGGTCATGAGTGGACACTCTTGATCCTCATCGCCTTCAGGCAACTTTAATCTTGAATTATCACAGAATTACTGCAATAAATAGTAATCCTGCAATACAGAGAGCTGACCATGGCCCAGATGAGAAACCAGGACACATCAGATGTCTCTGACATTAGAAGAGCACTCATAGACATCTAGGATAACTCCACTGATGCAGCTCAAAGCTAGGTTAACACCTCTAATGGAGATCGTGGAAGAGATCCGACATGACGTAAATAATTAGGGAAGAGGGGACGACATGGAACAAACAAGAGTGAATGATGTCATTTTGACTGGATTACAACTCAATCACCGAGCTATAGGCCTCAGGCAGCTAACATTAGCACGGAAGCTAACAGCTGTGTTGCTCAGGCTCCAGACGAGTATGGAAAGTCAAATTGGACCCTTTGTCACTATGAGATCTTCCACCCACTTCCCAAGAGAAAGGAGACGGATAAACCAGCAATTCTCATCATGTTAGTGAATCAAAAGCACAAGATAGCTCGAATGAAACAAAGGAAATTTCTGAAAGGATCAGCTGTTTACTTGAATGACCATTTGAGCAAAAGGAATGCTGAACTGGCAAAGCATGCTGGGCTTCTGAGAGAGAGATTCAAAACACTTGGGTGATGAACTCCAGGATCTACGTTAAACCACTCGGTACACCGGACTGGCCTAAGGTACTGATCATCAATAACATGAAAGACTTTGAGAAGTTCTTGATCTTGGATGTCTGAGCAAAATAAGAGTCGAATATAATTTCAAGTAAATCATGGTGAATGAGATCTAGCAGTATCTCTAAAAGTCAACTGTGATCCTGATTTCCAGCAGAGAATTTGGACCTACAGACAAGTCAAGCCCAACTTACTTCACTGCGATATCAGCAGAAGGTCAATAGACCTGACAAAGTCTGCAGACATTACAGAGAGGAAAATTTAATAAACTCTTTTAACCAGGAGGACGGCTGTTAATCAGGCAGCAGAAGAAGGAATATCGACCTTGAACAAAACACCTAATCAACTAACTTCACTTGGATTCTTAGTGACTTTTATCATGGAAATAATCTGTACATATTTTTTATATTTTATTTATTCTAATGATTTTTCACATGAAAAATATTCTGCTTATATATTGTTGATGTTTTATACTTGATTTTTTGAAATTCTGATCATTGATGTGCATATGCTGAGATACTATATACAAGAGACTCCTTGGACTTTCTCCTTCATATTTGAGTGTGAATCTGCAGCTCAGATCTGATGGACCTTATGCTCTCTGATCTCAGGGCGTCTACTTACAATCTGTCCCGACTGTTCGGACAGAAAAAGAAAAGATGGCTTTTCAATATAGGGAACCTACAAACTGGAATTCTCTGCAAAAAAAAAATCAGCTTTCAAAGTTAATAACTTTTCCTCAGTTTTACATTATGACGGACATGTAACTGAAATCCCTAACCAGTAACTGTTCTTAATTAATTTGTTTTATTGCGTTTTATTTCATCATATTTATTCGTTTTTTAGTGTATTTTCATTCTACGACATGTCTTGGCTGTGTGCAACTTTTACTTCTCGACCAGGACTCACTCGAAAAAGAGATCAGTGGATCACAAGGATCTCAATAGGATTTTTTTCCTGCCTTAATAATGGTTGAATAAAATAAAATAAATCTTATGTCTGACATATCTTTATATGGATGTAAACCTCTGTTGATTGTGTTGCACATGCATTATCCTTGATTTGATTGCTTAAAATAAACCATTTCATCTAATTTATTTTCATTTTTTTAACCAGGGAAGTTCTGTTGAGATTAAAAATATCCCTTTGAAAATCAAGAATCAAATCACAAGTTTCAAAAGAGAGAAAACATCAATAATTATTCTGAAGATGTGAGTTTAAAGTTTAAAGAACACAATTGAAGAACTTTGTTCCAAAGGTGAGTGTATTGTTTATTCCTGTAACAGAAGCTAAAAATATTCAGTAAGAATAATGATACTCACAGTTCTGAAAGCAGAAGAGGTTCTGACGATGAGGTCTGACAATTCAAGCTGTTAGGGCGACTATATGCCTGCTTGAAACTATTTCCATATGCAAACTTTAACGGGGTGTAATATCTCTTTGTAAGTTTTGCTAATTATTTGCAAATTTGTTTCCAATTAAATTTTCTGTAAATTTGCTTATTGTTGGTTCAAAATAAACTCGTAAAGACTGGGCTGTTTTATGGGGCGGCTCGGTGCAGTAGCAGGGGTATTAAACTCTGATTGGAAGAGTGCAGGTTCCTGTCTTGCCCGAAATAAGAAATTAGATATAAGAAATTTTGATAAAAAGATGCTTTGAAAATTAAAAAAAACAAACATGAAAACTTGAAATAAATGTTGAAAAAAAATTAAAATTTGAAAAACCTTTTTTTTTATTTGAAAAAGAAAAATTACTGAAAACTTGAAATGAAAAAGCTATAAACGTATAATTACAAAAATGCATCCATTAGTTTTTCACACAGACGGGCATGTGCAGATTGGCAGCGTTACATAAATCTTCATCATGATCAGATCCTTGTTTTCATTCTAACGCTTGACTTATTTTTCTATAAAAGTTTGAACAATGAGGGTAAAAATGAGAGAAAAGTGTAAAAATGTTCATGTGTATCTGAGAAAAGTGTAGAAAACATGTAGTGAGGAGTCATCTGTCCCCCCACGGGAAACATCTCCCGGTAGCCAATGAGCTCAAAGCCCCGCCCCCATGTAAAATTAGGCTCAGCTCAGCAGCAAAAACTCGAAAATCTGAATTGAATCTAAAAACAGAGAACTGAAAGTGAAGATTTAGTAAAAAAACAAAGGAAATTCAAAACAGAAGCTGTTACTAATGGATACATTTTTTTCAATTTGTAATGTTTAGATTTTTTATTCAAGTTTTCAGTATTTTTCTTTTCAAATTTTCATTTTTTTCATATTTTCAAATTTTATTTTAAGATTTTTTAGTATTTTGTTTATTTTCATAAACATTTTTTTCACATTTTTTTAAATTAACAATGTATTGTTTTCCAAATTTAAACTTTTTTTTTTTATTTACAATGTCTATTTTTTAAGTTTTCAATCTTTTTTTTCGTTCACTTTAAGCTGATTCTGATTCAACCCCACAGTTTAGATTGTTAAATTGACCCATTAAACAGTTTTGAGCTGCACCCATGGTAAACGGTAGATGGCGTATACTTGTATAGCGCTTTCTACCCTCCTTCGAGGGCCCAAAGCGCTTCACAGTCACAGACCCATTCACCCATTCACACACACATTCACACACTGGTGGTGGCTCCGCTGCCGAACACTGGTGCCAACCTCCCAGCAGAGGCAATTCGGGGTTCAGTGTCTTGCCCAAGGACACTTCGACACATGGACGGGCAAGGCAGGAGTCGAACCCGCTCACTTCTGATCAGGAGTCGACCCACTGCTGCACCAGGGCCGTAGGTCCACAGAATGCCTTCAGTTGGGTTCAGTTTGCCAAATTTACATAAATCTTCAATTAGGATCAGATCTTTGTTTTCATTCTATTAGATTTTTATGTGAAGGTTTGAACTTTGTGAGTTGAAAAAAAAGAGAAAAGTTGATAAAGTGTCCAGTGAGGAGTTTTATAGCCTAAAAACATCTATTATCCTACTTTGGATATTTAACATATCGCAGGTTATTAATGGAACGTAAAGTCTGCTATAAATGAGTTATCAAGTTAAAAAAAACATTCTAAAGTTCAAACAAGAGTCTTTGACAAATTTGAAATGCTTTGAAAACATTATTTTTTGCAAAAATTTACAAGGTAAAATTCCAGAGTATCTTTTTTTTCTGTGCTGCTTTGGAATAAGATCTCAATGTTTTTTAATCATTTCATTTGAGTGTATTTGGCTGTAAAACACAGCGACATTATGTATTATTGCAAATAATAGAGAATAGCAGGTAGCAGTGGATGCAGTTTATTTTTATTTAACAAGAAAACCTGCTGAATAAAATGTAGAATTTTCCCTTTTTATTGTTGAGTCTTTCTAACAGAAAAGTGTAACAACAAAATCTGTTAATGTAAAAACAGAGTTGGGAATAAGTAGTGATTATTTGAAGACTTGTTTATATTGACACAGCACAAACACAATAAATCCAATTGCGAAGTGTAACAGAGCATTCATTCATTTTTCAGAGACAGAAACATCAAAGATCCTAAATATTGAGAATTTGTTTTATTTAAATTCAAGTTTCAAATGTACTTTTTTTTTTTCAAAATTGCAATATTTCTTTCAAATGTAATTTTTTTTCACATCAACATTTGAAAAATGAATTTTTAAGTACAATATTCCTACTTGTTTTAGATTTAAACTCCAAATGTTTGCTCAGTATTATTGAGCACTTTTGAATACAGTTTTCCCTTGTTTACTGCAGTTTACATTCCATTAATTTATTTTTTCAAATGTTCAATAATGCCTTCAAGTTTACAATATTTAGATCTAAAACTCTTTTCAAATGTTCATTTTTTTTTAAATTTACGATGTGATTTTTCATTCCCTTTGAACAGATCCTTATTTGAGTCCTCAGATGATGTTCAGGGAAGAAACATTCCCATGAAAATAGGACTACACATGCAAAACCGATCCTGTGTCCTGTTTGTCGGTGTTTCAGCTGCAGAGGGATTTGATTTGCAAATAAGAGGGTCAACACAACAGGTTTTAATGAGCTAAAGTCCGTGGTGTTTAAATCGTTCTGTTGTTTTTAGTTGTGTTTATATTTGTCTTGACCTGCTGGCTTATGTAGTCTGCAACCCTGAGCAGGAAAAAGATTTAAAAACTGTTTTAAAAACAAAATTGTTGAATATTGATTCTTGAAATGTGCAAAGGTTTTGTACAATTCTGTTGTGTGAGGTTGTATGAAACCAAATATCAAGTAGAGTTTGTGTCAAAATAAATAAGAATGGAAAAGTCAGGAAGAAAAAGACAGGCAGGCAACAACGAAGGAAGGAATATAGATTTTTAAGTGTTCACTGCTGTCATGAATCAGTCTGTTTTTCCCTCAGACCACCAGAGGGAGCCATCGCCTGAATTCTGAAACTCTCCTGAGCCTCATCTTCACTC
>NC_050527.1:26174779-26179387 GCF_002922805.2 Oryzias melastigma | reverse complement strand
ATAATAATTAATATCAGTCTGTGATTCAGATATTTTTAGGCCAGCAGAGAAGGCCTTGCAGGCCCTGACGGCCCGCCACTGATATGTATATTAGATTGGATCCATCACTGGTAACAGACAAATTGTAACTTGGTGGAGAAACAGATTTGTAGAGATTAACTCATATTTGATTCAGAAATACACTAGACTCATGTTTAGGAAAATGATGTACTCACCCGTATTTCTACCCGTCTGGATCCTGTACCAGTAAATTGAAGTATAATCTGTAAGGTAATCTGTAAGGTTCATCATGAATATATTTCAAGGATTCAAGATAGATATCTATTAGGGATGTGTGATCTTTTATTTTCATTTGAAGAGGCTGTAAAATGTTATACATACCATGAATGCCAGTTTTAGAAAACCAAGTTTTTACAGGGTTATTTTAATAAAACAAGGAAGACAACATTTCTAATCCTGAAAAGATCTTTGCAGGATAACATTTCATTGGAATCAAAATTTGCAAGTTGCAAACAATTATTAAACTGTTCAAGTTTGCATATGAAAATAGTTTCCTTGATTAATGTCTTTTAACAGGTTCTAATATCAGGTCTCATCCTCAGAGCTCTTGATGGTACCAGAACTGTGAGTATGATCAAATTTACTGAATAGTTTTAGCTTCTATTGCAGGACTTAAAAAGAGAGGAAATTGTCGAATGTGCAAAATAACGAGCTGCAAAAAGAAACACTCCTTAATAGTGCTTTGTAGGTCTTCATCCATATTCAGTATTGATCGATCTGTGTTTTGTGTCTTTAAACTTAAAATTTAAACATAAAGACAGTTATTGTATTTTTGGACTGCAAATAATTTCATTTTCTACCAACAGTGTGAGACTAACAGAACATTCAGACCTTTTTGAACATCTACAGGAAAATTTGGAAAATGGATCAGTACACTACGCTGATGACTCTCTTCTCATTCGGTAAGTTGTACTGTCTATTTAGAAAAAATCTGTTTTTCCTTCATGCTGTAAATGCTTTATAAGGGATGCATTTGATCTGCATTTGAAGTTTGTACAAGAATATAAAATCTTATGGGATCTGGTAATAATAAATATCCTGGAGTGTGTTCTGGATTTTTACACTTTTTGTGAATGCTTCAAAGCATTCACACAATAGTGAACCTCCTGCTACTTTCTGTACATTTTTCTGCACCTAAAACTCTATCACTCTATCCATCTATTCAGCTCGTTAAGGAGAAGGGTTCTTGTGTTTTTGGTAGGGCAGGAAATTGATTAAAAAAAATTAACTAATTAATTGCAAATCTGGAAAAAATTTAATGCGATTAATCGTGATATTCAAAAACTTTATTGTTTTTGAAATATTGAGCAAAATATTCCCCATTGAAAATTCATATTATATTATTCAGTTTATATATTTCGAGTCGATTGGCAACAAGCCTTTCTATTAGCATCATGCTAGCTTTAAGAGCATTGTCTTCATCTTTTATAATAATTTTCCAAAATCTGGCATTGAGCTGTTACATTAGTGTTTTGGTGAAATTGGCATGTGTTATGGATTTTGTTTAGCACATTTCCTTCAGATTCCTCAATTTTTTCAAGAAATTCTTCACATTTTTTTGCACTTTGCAAATTCTGCAAGTTAGGCATCAGAATGTTCAGCGAGTTCTGGACATTTATGCTTGTACTTTGGTATTCATACCTTTAACGCATTTTGAAATGTATATATTTTGTATATGTATAAATTTTCAAGTCCATTACCAACTTTAGCAATATCCAAAAGCTTTAGCTTTATAGCTTTAGCATTTACTCTAAATGTTTTCAGCCAACACAGTAAATTTCTTCAGCATTTTCAGGAAACAGCTTCAGCATCTTCAACAACCACATTCAGCAAAAAGCATTCACACTAGCATTATTGCAGGTAATGCAACTTTTGTAGTTTCAAATATATTTTCACCATTGATATTTTGTTTTAAATTCGGTGTCTTCCTAAATAAAAAAGACAGCACTTGCACAGAAAACAATAAAAATAAAATATGTGAAAAAGCAAAAGTAACTTGTTGTTTAAATGTTTTATTTTAACAATCATCACGTCTCCATCCAGGTTGGATCTCCTGCTCAGAGGTCCCCCCTCGTCAGTACTACTATGTTAACAAAACTCTGAGCTGGAGTGAAGCTCAACAATACTGCAGAGAGAAATACACCGACCTGGCTACATTTGACAGCATGGATGACTTGAAGAGACTGAAAGCCGACTTTTCCTACTCCTGGGCTTGGTTTGGTCTTCATGATGATCCAGCAGCTTGGAAAACATCCATGGGAAATGAGAGCAACTCCTGGAGATGGTCAGCAACAGGAGAACACAGCAGAACTGGATTCCAGTCGTGGAACAGTAGCACCCTAGATTATTATCAGGGAAAGGAAACATGTGCAGCAATGGATGGAGGAGGGCTGTGGAACGACTATTTCTGTGGTTCATCCTTCAGTCTTCTATGCTTTAATGGTAAGAGCATATTTCTGGAATTCTCAGACACTTTCCACTGTCAGACAAATCCAAGAGGGAGAAATGAAAGACTTTGGGGGACGGGGGCTCCAACTCTCTTTACTAAACAAAGCACTAAACAGTAAAAGAAAACCTTTGTAAGAAACTTGTTTAATTCCTGAAAATATAGTCAAAAACTGTCTATGTGCTGCCCTCTACAGGTTTAAATGAAATATTACAGTTGAAATTTGTGTTTCATGTCGTCATGCTCTGCAGGTCTGTAATTCTTTGATTCAGTTCAATTCAATTTTATTCACATAGCCCAAAATCACAAATAAAATTTGCCTTATTGGGCTTCATGCAGGTAATTTTACAGATATAGAAATTAGTCATAAAATATGAACAAATGCTAAAAACTAAACAGACTAAATAAAAGGTTATCCCTGCCCTTAGACCCTCCCTCCAGTAAGGAAAAACTCCTGAAAAAACCTGAATCAGGGAAAAAGAAGAAACCTTTGGGATTCCCACATGAAGGAGAAATCCTATCTGAGGACGGACAGACGATACCAGAACTATTAAAGAAAGATTAGCTTCTATAACTACGTATTTAAATAGAGTTAAATAGAGCCCCACTAACGAGCTTTGCAAAAGCCGCGTCTTGTGTTGAAACAATGAGGTTCTGGACCATGAGTGCCGGCCTCGGGAGAAGGGGAGGAAAAAAATCCTCAACCTCCTTAGAAA
Organism: Oryzias melastigma; assembly: GCF_002922805.2. Lineage (NCBI taxonomy): Eukaryota > Metazoa > Chordata > Actinopteri > Beloniformes > Adrianichthyidae > Oryzias > Oryzias melastigma. Next base: position 26,176,165 of record NC_050527.1, on the reverse strand, counting down.
GTTCTATGGAGAAACTTGCATCACTTTGCCCGGTAGTCTCCATATAGAAGACCCAGCGTACATTACATAACGCTAACCTAACTGTCAATCATGGATCCAAGCCACACCTCTGCTGCTCATTCCACCGCCACTATCCCTGCGCCGCCTTTCTTTGGGGCATTTTTCAAATCTGGGTTGAGAATGGAGCCAACCTCCATCTGCTCTGTTTAGTCACCCTTTAAACTCAGTCAAAACTTTTAGATTTAAAAATATTCTGTTTCAGTTACAGATCAAAACAAGAAAAACTACATTTTCATCAATCAGTCAATGTCATGGAGTTCTGCTCAGCAGTACTGCAGAGATAACCACAAGGACTTGGCGATGATCGAGAACCAGGAGGAAAACATGGAGGCTCTGAATGCTAAACCGTCCAGTTCTATGGTCTGGATTGGTCTGTATCGAGAACCCTGGATCTGGTCTGATGGAAGCACGAACTCCTTCAGAAACTGGTATCCCACTGGATTAAACAACATTGATGAAAACCAACACTGTGCTATTGTGAATCCAAAGCATGATTGGGTTGATGAATTCTGTGACGTCCCATATGTTTTTGTCTGCCATCAAGGTGATCATTCAAAGAAATGCTGACATATTTTACAAGCAAAATTTTGGACTTTTATGACGGTTTTTCCTGATCTGTTCAGTTTCAAAGAGGAAAACCACTTTGAGGATGAAATTCAACACTGATGCTGACATGACCGACCCAAAAGTCAAAGCCCAGATCCTGGAGCAGGTAGATTTCTGTGACTCATCATTCTTTCATCATAACCTAATTTTATATTTTTAACTGTTTTTTCTCCATTCTCTTAAAGTTTCAATCATTGCTGAGCAGTGGTGGAAGGACAGACATCAAACTGCAGTGGAAGATTGAACCCAAGAAATAGAACAGAGAACACAACATCTCTGTCTGATTCACACATCCAGTTATTTTATTCATCATGAAGAATCTCATTTATCTATCAAGTATGAAAACATTTATTTGCTAGATTTTTGCAATAGCTAAATACATTTATTTGGGGGCTCCTCCGGGATAGGGTTTTTTAAGTGACCTGGGAAAGTTTTGGCAAGGCAAGTTTATTTGTAGCACATTTCATGTACAAAGACAGTTCAAAGTGCTTTACATAAAACATAGAAAACAAAGAAACAATCTGATTTAATGTTTTCTGGAAGTCTATTCCAGATCCGTGGAGCATAGAAGCTGAATGCAGCTTCTAGATGTTTAGTTCTGACTCTAGGAACTGATAAAAGACCAGATCCAGATGACCGGAGAGGTCCGGCTGGTACATACTGGGTCAGGAGGTCAGTCATGTATTTTGGTGCTAAACCATTCAAAGCTTTATAAACCAG
>NC_050527.1:26163302-26172868 GCF_002922805.2 Oryzias melastigma | reverse complement strand
TTTTTTTCAGGTTTCAAATTTTCACTTCTTTTTTTTCAGTTACAACATCTATTTTTCAAGTTTTCAATCTGTTTTTTTGGTTCACTTTAAGCTGATCCTGATTTGACCCCATACAAATGCCCCAACAACTGGAGCAGTGGGAGGAGCCAAAGGAGTAGGGAAGCAATTCGGATTTGGCTCTTTCATTTCTCCTAATAGAGTTGTGAAAGACGTCACCTGAAGCAAGATTAATAAGATTTGCACCGCTTTGACATTCAGCACTAAATCTCTTCCACCTGTAGATGGCGGATATGTTCTAGTAAACAGTAAAAAAAAGAGAACACCAGTAACACTATGGGCTATATTCAAAATCAAGAACTCAGGTCTCATCCTCAGTGTGTCCATAGCTTGAACACAAGGAGCCCAACAGGTGCATCAGAAAATAGGGTCAAACCGGGTCAATCATGGTACGAGAGCATGTGATCAACTTTAAGGCTTCGGACACAACGGGAATGTGACGTGTTCAAGAATGAATCGCACAAAATGCAATCATTAATTTCTCCTACGTGATACATTTTCAAACTTTTGGCACTTTTGTGAATTAAAGGGAACGTCATCCTTACCTCACTAACAAATCCGAGTCCCTGATTGGTCAAAGTTCAACCTGGTTTAACTTAATCAACTGTTCAATGGCTGCTCGTTTGAACGTAGAACCCGAAAAGAAGTTGCAGAAACTTGTGTATACGCTGAAGCCCGAAACATGTAATTCTGTAGGTTTCGATAGACTTTTATGGGAAAAGGTAATGGTCACTTGAACGTGCTTTTGGTGTGAACATAGATACAGGATTCAAATAATTTTCAGTTTTAAAAACCAGCCAAGTTGTTACGAGGTTATTTTGAGCAAACAATAAACATTACAGAAAATTTCATTGGAAAAAAATTTTGCAAAAATTTAACAGCTCATTAAGAGTTTCCACAGGCTGCTAAAGTTTGAATATGGAAATACTTTCAACCAGACATAAAAGTATCTTTAACAGGTTGAAATGTCAGATCTCATCCTCAGAACTTCTGCTACTTTCAGAACGGTGAGTATGTTCATATTTACTGAATATCTTCAGATTTTTTTTACAAAAACAAAATAAATAATAATGAGGAAATTTCAAGTGCAAACTGATATGCTTTAAAAAGGAATCACACCCTCACCTTTAGAAGAAATTTCTTCAAATGCGTTTTATTCTGAAGGTTTTTCCCACATTTTGAGGATCATTCATGACTGATGCATGTTTTGTTTCTTTAGACTTAAACTTTCCTCTTTTACTAAGCATGAAGACACTTCAGACATTTTTGGACATCGGTACGCTGATGACTCTCCACTTATTTGGTATGGTTTACTGTCTATTTAGAAAAATTCTGTTTTTCTTTAAAGTACTTCAACACTCCTTAAACACTTTATGAAGGAAACATTTCATTAAAAGTTGTTCATTAATTTATAATTTCACAGAATCCAGTAAAAAGAAATATTCTTAAGTGTATTCTGAATTTTAACAAAGTAATATTTATTTTTATTTTTGTTATAGACAATAAAGACATACCTTGCACAGAGTAAAAAAAAGGTAAAAAAAGTAACTTGTTTTGTACATGTTATATTTTAACAATATCCAGGCTGGATCTCCTGCTCAGAAGTTCCCCCTCGTCAGTACTACTATGTTAACCAGGCTCTGAACTGGAGTGAAGCTCAACAATACTGCAGAGAGAAATACACCGACCTGGCTACATTTGACAGCATGGATGACTTGAACAGACTGAAAGCCGACTTTTCCTACTCCTGGGCTTGGATTGGTCTTCATGATGATCCAGCAGCTTGGAAAACATCCATGGGAAATGAGAGCAACTCCTGGAGATGGTCAGCAACAGGACAAACCAGCAGGACTGGATATGAATCGTGGAACCGATACTACCTAGATTACTGGAAAGGAAAGGAAACATGTGCAACAATAGGTGGAAGGGGGCAGTGGAACGATGATATCTGTGGTTTCTCCTACAGTTTTCTGTGCTTTAATGGTAAGACGAAATTTCTGGATTTTTCCGAAATTGGTTCGAGTTATTATACTTATTAAATTACTGTATGAATTCATTTGAGCTCTAACAAAATCAAAGATGTAGAGATGAAAAACTTGGGGAGAAACTAATAGAGAACAAAGCACTATACGGTAAAAGAAAGCATTTGAGTCCAGCCTGTACTCTATTTTAGGTGTAAAGTTGAACATTCAAATGTGAAATTTATTGGGAATATTTGACTTTTATAAATAGGACTCATTCAATGACTTGAATTGAGTCCAGTTCACAGCATTCAACACTTTATGCCTTCTGTCTAAGCTTTTAAAATAATGTAGTGTACCTATAAACTCAGTCAAAACCTTTGGATTGAACAATTCTGTTTCAGTTACAGATCAAAACAAGAAAAACTACATTTATATCAATCAAGCAATGTCGTGGAGTTCTGCTCAGCAGTACTGCAGGACAAACTACAAGGACTTGGCAATGATCGAGAACCAGGAGGAAAACATGGAGGCTCAGAAGGCTAAACCGTCCAGTTCTACAGTCTGGATTGGTCTGTATCGAGAACCCTGGACCTGGTCTGATGGAACCCTGAGCTCCTTCAGAAACTGGTATCCCACTGGATTAAACAACGTCAACGAAAGCCAACACTGTGTTACTGAGAATCCCCAGCATCAATGGGCCGATGAATTCTGTGACGTCCCATGGGTTTTTGTCTGCCATCAAGGTGATCATTGAAAGAAATGCTGACAAGTTTAAAAAACAAAATAATTGACTTTTACGACGGTTTTTCCTGTTTTGTTCAGTTTTAAAGAGGAAAACCACTTTGAGGATGAAATTCAACACTGATGCTGACATGACCGACCCAAAAGTCAAAGCCCAGATCCTGAAGCAGGTAGATTTCTGTGACTCATCTTTCTTTCATCATAACTTAGATTTATATTTATTACTGTTTTTTCCTGCATTTTCTTTAAGCTTCAATCATTGCTGAGCAGTGGTGGAAGGACAGACATCAAACTGCAGTGGAAGATTGAACCCAAGAAATAGAACAGAGAACACAACATCTCTGTTTGATTCACACATCCAGTTATTTTATTCATCATGAAGAATCTCATTTATGCATCAAATCTGAACATTGTTTTTCTTTTTCAATTTTTGCTACAACTACAATCATACATTTGGGGGCTCCTCCGGGATAGAGTTTTTCAAATGAACCAGGAAGATTTTACTGAACTGAATAAAGTTTATCTGAAAAGTTCTGTTTTTTGCTTTTATCTCTGTTTTCACATATAAAATTACTGGGTTCTCTGATAACTGCCTGGAACCTTCACAACACCAAATATCTGAGACCCAGTTTGAATAAAGAAATACTCGAATCACAGTTTTAATCTCAAATTCTTGTGTGTATATATACACATGTATGTCCTACATCACGAGGAAAATTCTAGAAGAAGAACATGTTAAAAACACCAAAAATAATATTTTCATTGGAGTAGATCAGCATTATTCTGCTCTGTTTTACATTGATAAAATGTTGTGATCTGTTCATAATACACAGACTTTTCGGGGACATTTTGCCATAATAATATGCTTGAAATCTATAGCAATGATGATAATATTGAGAATGAAACAAATCGACCCTTTTCACATGAGGACAGACAAAATGGCGACATCGCCGTCAGTATGTAGAGTGACTTGTGGTATTCGGGTCTATACTGACAAAGCGAGGAACTGAACGCTGTTTAAGACAATTTTACCTAAATAATAAAAGGTAGGCTCACCAATTGTAATGAAAAATATTTATTTATATTAGTTCCCTACCAAACAGTACTAGTTTTCCTCTCTTAGATCATTCACAAATCAAAATACAAATGTCAGTAATCCTGCCTGCAGAATCCTGCACAGCTCTTCCCCCAAATTTGCATGGACGATATTAAACAAGTGGTGGATCATTTCTCTATGACAACCTCATCATAGTTAGACAAAGGGTACAAGTACTTCACTGAATGCTACTTGTTTGAATTATTATTTTATTCTAATTTATGCTAATTCTTGTAAAAGTGTATGAGATGTAGATCTGCCAAAGATCCTTTAAATTAAACTGCAAATAAAAAAATCAATAATAAACTTTCAAAACTACTAAAAATGTAAATAAAGTTCCCAGAGATTGACCACTACTCATTTTATATAAGTACATGTGTTCATTAATAAATTCTATGTTAAAATGTTACGAAAAATAAGTTTAATTTTGCAGTATTTTGATGATCAGATCTACTCATTGATGACATCACACTACAGTACGGCCACTTAGACAAACAACTTAGAGTGGAGATCTGCTCAAGCTATTATTTATTATTTTGCATTGACAGCTCCTTCACTAACGTCTGCTCTCCTCAATGTTTGTGTCACTGAGCAGAAAGTGAGCTGCATATTCTAGTGGGATTTCCTCCAATCCGTGCGACCAAAAAGAAGTTCAACACTGGCAGGATGTATTTTGAAAAAAATTGTTTGTGAATAGTCACTTTCTTTTTTTTACGTGCAACCAACGACAAACTAGCATGCTACTCGCTAGCACCCACTTTAGCACAAACCTCACGCTTCCCAGCCTGATTTCTCTCTATTAAAACACGATTCCTGTCCTGTGATGATTCCCTCCATCGGATTATTTTGTTGTCAAGGTTTTTAGTTGCAAATATTGCGCCCCCTTTTGTGATTCTTATCGTGCTTGTTTGGACCTCCTCGGCTTTGATGAGTTTAAGAACAACTTTCTCAAAGCACTTTGTGATAACCAGGAGATAATAAACATGTATATAATTTTAATATAGTCATTTTCAAGGAGTTTATCTTCAATTACGTTTGGTCCAGCTAACTTTGTCAGGAGAACAGATCCAAAAAACTGCGAGAAAAGTGAGAACTTTTTCTCTCACCTCAAAATGCCTCTGGACAACTTTCTGGTCAAATCTCTCACTTCTCTCCACGACCCTCCACAGACCCGGACAACTCAAACCCCCACAGCACCCGTACAGGTCAACCCCCTACTCTGGTGCACGTGAGGATCTTTACTCCAGAAAACAGAATCAGAAGAAAGTCAGTTTTTGAAGAGAACCCGTTTTTACAGGCTTATTTCAACAAGGAAGAAAACATTTCTTATCCATAAAATACCTTTGCAGGACAACATTTCATTGGAATCAAAATTTGCAAGTGACAAACAAATTTAAAAGAATTATTGCTGTCAAAAAGTTTGCATATGAAAATGGTTTCCTGGAATAAATTCCTTATAACATGTCCTAATATCAGATCTCATCTTCAGAACTTCTGATGTTTGCAGAACTGTGAGTATGATCATATTAACTGAATATTTTTAGCTTTTACAGGACTTAAAGAGACAGGAAAATAGTCTAATATGCAAAATGATGAGCAGTAAAATTAATTATCACCCCAGAAGGTAATAATAGTGTTTAGTAGTTTTTTTTGTTTTGTTTTTTTGCATATTTTTAGACATTCATTGATGAGTGATCCGTGTTCTCTTTCTTTACCCTCATTTAAACTTTCATCTTTAAACATGAAGACAGGTAAGAAATGTTTGGACTTCAATGAGTTTCTTTTTCTACTTATAGTGTGAGACTAACAGAACATTCAGACCTTTTTGAACATCTGCAGTGAAATTTGGAAAATGGATCAGTACACTACGCTGATGACTCTCTTCTTATTCGGTAAGTTTTACTGTTTAGGAAAATTCAGCTTTCATTCAAGCTGTAAATTCTTTATGATGGATTTGATTTGCATTTGAAGTTTGTACATGGATATATAATCTTATGGGATCTGGTGATAATAAATATCCTGGAGTAGGCCTATGTTCTGGATTTTTACACTAATAGTTATTTTAAATATATTTTAATTTTTTTTTCTAAATTCCATGTCTTCCTAAAGAATAAAGTCAGGACATACGTACGATAAAAAAGTGAAGCAGCAAAAGTATCTTGTTGTTTAAATGTTTTATTTTAACAATCATCACCTCTCCATCCAGGCTTTATCTTATGCTCAGAGGTCCCTCTGCGTCAATACTACTATGTTAACAAAGCTCTGAACTGGAGTGAAGCTCAACAATACTGCAGAGAGAAATACACCGACCTGGCTACATTTGACAGCATGGATGACTTGAACAGACTGAAAGCCGACTTTTCCTACTCCTGGGCTTGGATTGGTCTTCATGATGATCCAGCAGCTTGGAAAACATCCATGGGAAATGAGAGCAACTCCTGGAGATGGTCAGCAACAGGACAAACCAGCAGAACTGGATATGAATCGTGGAACCATAACACCCTAGATTATTATAAGGGAAAGGAAACATGTGCAACAATGGATGGAGGGCTGTGGAACGATGAATTCTGTGGTATATCCTTCAGTTTTCTTTGCTTTAATGGTAGGACGACATTTTGTGATTTTTCAAACACTGTTAAGAGTGATTGTTATATTTTAATGTTATACTTTTAAATGTGTCATTTATTAGTAACATTTGTACTACATTTAATGACTAGAATGAGTCCCATTCACAACATTTATGACCCTATATACCTTCTGTCCTGTCTGTCAAGCTCAGAGGTCCAGATCCACATGTTGATCTTTTATCTCTCCATGGTGGCTCCTTGGTCGAGCGTAAAATAAGTCATGGAGACTGTCAGAGTCAGCAGCTCCCTGCTAATGCCTGCATAACCAAAACTACCTAAAGAAAACAAATAAACAAAGCTTGTAAACTAAGACTACTAAAGTCCAACCCCAAACTAAAATAACAAAACACAGCAGTGAAAGACTGCTGAGGACAAAGAGGGGAAAAGAACAAAAATAAATAAAATAAAATAAGAATAAAACAGCAATGTTTAAAGTAAGGATTACTTAATTATCATGTATTAAATTTAGATTAGTTACATTTATAAACTGATGTCTGAGGTTCACATAGATGATAAACTATGATGGTTTTTACATCCTGTTGACCTGAAGACGTCTGGTTTGTTCAACTCTACCCCCAGAATGAACAGATTTTCTTTTGAGTTAAAAGCACATATTATCTTATGCTGCACAACATTGGTTACTAGCTGTCCAGAACTGCAGTGAGATGATCCTGTTTGGAACAGAGCAGCTTTTATTTTGAAAATAAGTAAACAAAAAAAAAAGAAAACACACATTTTGAGAGATTATAGGTTCTTTTCATATCTTTGCTTTTGTTTGTGCCAAAAAATAGACATAATTCATATTTACTATTAAAATAAAGAAGGTCATGAATGCAAATCAAAATTTCTAAAAGGCTAAAGTAAGAATATGCGGCTCCTTCTAGGTGTTGATCAGTACAAAACAAGTCCAAATGACTCCTTTACTGTTAATGGTTGCTGACTCCTGGTCTAGGACTTTATAAACTCATTCAAAAATTTAGGATTAAAAAATATCCTGTTTCAGTTATAGATCCAAACAGGAAAAGCTACATTTTCATCAATCAAGCAATGTCATGGAGTTCTGCTCAGCAGTACTGCAGGGAAAACTACAAGGACTTGGCGATGATCGAAAACCAGGAAGAAAACATGGAGGCTCAGAATGCTATACCGTCCGGTTCTATGGGCTGGATTGGTCTGTATCGAGAACCCTGGACCTGGTCTGATGGGAGCCTGAGCTCCTTCAGAAACTGGTATCCCTCTGGATTAAACAACATCAACGAAAGCCAACACTGTGTTACTGAGAATCCCCAGCATCAATGGGCCGATGAATTCTGTGACGTCCCATGGGTTTTTGTCTGCCATCAAGGTGATCATTCAAAGAAATGCTGACAAGTTTGAAAAACAAAATAATTGACTTTTACGGCGGTTTTTCTGTTCTGTTCAGTTCCAAAGACAGAAAGGAAAACCACTTTGAGGATGAAATTCAACACTGATGCTGACATGACCGACCCAAAAGTCAAAGCCCAGATCCTGCAGCAGGTAGATTTCTGTGACTCATCATTCTTTCATCATAACTTAGATTTATATTTATCACTGTTTTTTCTCCATTTTCTTTAAGCTTCAATCATTGCTGAGCAGTGGTGGAAGGACAGACATCAAACTGCAGTGGAAGATTGAACCCAAGGAATAGAACAGAGAACACAACATCTCTGTTTGATTCACACATTCAGTTATTTTATTCATCATTATGAAGAAAATTAATATATCTATCAAGCATCAAAATTATTTTTGTGCTACAGCTAAATACATATATGTGGGGGCTCCTCCGGGATAGGGTTTTTCAAATGACCCAGGAAGGTTTTGCAGAACTGAATAAAGTTTTTTATCTCAAAAGTTGTGCTTAGTGCTTTTATGTCTGTTTTCATACGTAAAATTACTGAGTTTTTCATAACTGTCATGACGCTTCACAACCCTAAATATCTGAGCCCCAGTTTGAATTAAAAAAATAACTCACACAGTTTTTATCTTAAATTATTTTATACATGTTCTCCATGAGAAAAATGCTACAAGAAGAACATTTTAGAAACGTCAAAAGTATTATTAAAATAGACCTTTTCACATGACGTCAGACAAAATGATGCCGTCAGTGTGTTAAGGGACTTCTGGTGTACGGATTTAATCCGGCAAAGTGGAAAACTGAACACCGTTTAACACAATTTTACATAAATAATAGGGCCAGGAATCAATTAAAAAGTGTAACAAATTAAATGCCAACCTGGAAAAAAGTTATCTCGATTATTTGCGATTAATTTCTTTTAGGGCTGAGAATCAATTTAAAAAAATAACGTATTAATGGCAAATCTGGAAGAAATTAATCAGGATTAATTAACTCTTTTTTGAGAGTATTTGCCAACCTCGTAGTATTATTTGCAAATATTTACAATATAAATTCACTCACAAAATTTTACATTTAGAATGTTTATTTTTAACCCTTTGGAATCTAAGGCCTAAAACTCAGTTTGTCAACTTTTTAATTTACCTGCAAAAGCTTAAACTGTGGTCAGGGTTTGGCACCAACAGACAATGAGAAGCTCAACTAGAACCTGAAGGTATGACAGTTCTATTTTAATGATGTTCTTAACTTCCACCTCCAGTTGCTGACACTTCTCAGGATGAACTCTGCGCTTGATTGGTTTGGCATCGTCTACATCTATATCGTGCTCAAGCCGAGCCGTACGAGTAGCAGTATCCTGAAACAAGCATGGAAAGCAATCGATTAATTGACTCTGTGCTAGAGGATTCAGATGACAAAGAGAAGCTTCCATCTTTCTTAGGGAGTCTGTGTTCTTCATCCAACCAGACATCCCAAACTCAGAGGGTGGTTCTTCTCCCTCTTCCGACCTCGTCCCTACCAAAGGCGAAGCAGTCAAACAAACTGAAGGAGACAATGACCCACCCACATCACAAATCAACGACTCTCTAAATCAGGGGTCTCAAGCTCAAATCAGCCGGGGGCCGCTGGAGGCGGAGTCTAGTTGAGGCCGGGCCGCATCATCTTTTCATAAGAAAATCGCTGAGAAAACATTCCAATGTTCTTAAATA
>NC_050527.1:26127185-26163220 GCF_002922805.2 Oryzias melastigma | reverse complement strand
CGCAAATGGCCCGCGGGCCGCGAGTTTGAGACCCCTGCTCTAAATAGATAAGTTTTCAAGAGATTCACGTGTCACAGCTTGGTTTTCAATTTACAGGCAGGTGTAGAGATAACATAATTAAGCTCAATTAATTGCCAAACAACAGAGTATGAATATGAGTACCTCGCCTAAAAAAGGGAGGCAATAAAGCCAGAACCTGATCCTCTGGGAGAAACTCCCGCTGCTTGTCTCTTGAATCATAACAAGCTTTTATTTTTAGCGTGAAGCCCCCCACCAAAAACTTCATGGGTCAACCTATGCCAAAAGCTGTTCACATGCTCCAACAGGTTAGTAAATGGTAAATGGTGCATACTTGTATAGCGCTTTCTACCCTCCTTCGAGGGCCCAAAGCGCCTCACAGTCACAGACCCATTCACCCATTCACACACTGGTGGTGGCTCCGCTGCCGAACACTGGCGCCAACCTCCCACCAGAGGCAATTTGGGGTTCAGTGTCCTGCCCAAGGACACTTCGACACATGGGCGGGTAAAGTGGGAGTCAAACCCACTCGCTTCTGATCAGGAGTCAACCGCCCTACCGCTGCGGTAGGTGGATCAGGATCCACAATGCCATCTCACAAAAGAGCGCGACGACCCTGGACTTTATGTCCAACAACCAAATCATTTGGGCTAAACACTGTTGTCCCCTGGACCACCTCACTAGCAGCCAACATCATCCATGGCAACGCCTCCTCCCAATCACCATGCAACTGGACACAGAACGAGAGCAACATCGACTTTGAAGTCTGATGGAACCTTTCATCAACACCCTGGCTCTGGGCATGGTAGGCAGTGGAGAGATTATGTCTAATCTTCAGCTGGCTGAGAAAAAAGAAAGCAACAAATACAAAACAGTGCAAAGACCAAACACGCCAATGACGTCAGGGAATACCCCACCACTTCATCAAACCGCACCAAACCAAAACGCAAACCCAAAACTGCAACAAACAAGCTCAGTTAAGAGACATTGCAAACCAAATGGATGAGCCCCCACTTTGTTACCACTGATTCAAAACAAGTCGCAACAAAAATGAGGGAGACGACTCCGGAGTTCATAAGCGGTCCAAGCCCGGTTTATTTCACTGTCCCAAAACAAAAGAGGAAAAAGGCGGATAATGTCCTCTGGGTGCACAGAGACCCGCTCTACTGGCAATAGGCCGCAGTCGCCTTGATGGCCAAGAACAGAATGGAGGATAACTCCAACTGCAAGGATGGCGTGCCGAACACTGGCGCCAACTTTCCACCAGAGGTAATTCGGGGTTCAGTGTCTTGCCCAAGGACACTTCAACACATGGGTGGGCAAGGCGGGAGTCAAACCCGCTCGGTTCCGATCAGGAGTCGACCGCCCTACCGCTGCGGCAATGGTGCGTAGGTTAGTAGGTGGATCAGGATCCACAAAAATACCCCACCCTGCCTAATGACACAGAAGAGGAAACAGCACATGGAAGAGCACACCTCTTACCCCTGAGACCGTAACAATTGCGTGCCCCATGCATGCGTATTCCTTCACAGTCATTAAGCCGTCAGTACTCACACCTCACTGATGACTAGAGTGTGACGAAAGGGGCACCCTAGAACAATATCAGATAAGAGATAAGATAAGAAAAGATAGTCCTTTATTCGTCCCACGGTGGGGAAATTTCAGCGTTACAGCAGCATTGCAAGTAGAAGAATTAGAACAATTTACATATTTACAAGAGAGCAAACTAATTGTGCCGAGATAAAAAAATACAAAAAAGAAAAATGAAAAAAGAAGCAATTGCACTGTGGATGTGATTTATGTTACACACATTGCACAACATATTTTTAAAGTAGCTTGGATTGAGTATAAGGTAAAGTGACAAAAATAAGAATAAAGTGACTAAAGTGACTGATGGCTGATGGCATCAACATCTCAGCAAACGGATCAAACGGATCACTAGGAGCAGCTCCGGTTGTACAGTCTCACTGCAGCAGGTAGGAGTGACCTCCGATGTCACTCTTTCAGACACCTGGCCATCATAAGGTTATTTAATTTAGTACCCAATAGAACACACAACATGTATCAAGATAATGGTGCGTTCCATTTTCATTATGTCCCTTGAAGTGGCCATACAAGCCTCAACAGTAAGACACACCTGCTGAGATGCTCCTCTCTACAACCCTCAACAGATCTGGAAACCCAAAAAAGACCACAGCATCTGCATGGGTAATCCCCCCCATTCTGGTGCATGTGAGAATCTTTACTCCAGATGGAAGGATCAAATGAAAGTCAGTTTTAGAAGACAACCAAGTTTTTACAGGCTTATTTCAATAAAACAAAGAAGAAAATGTATCTTATCTTTAAAAGACCTTTGCAGGACAACATTTCATTGGAAGTAACATTTGCAAGCAATAAAAACATTTCAAATAATTATTAACCTGTTTAAGTTTGCATATGAAAATGGTTTCCTGGATTAAAGTCCCTTTAAATGTTCTAGTGTCAGATCTCATCCTCAGAACTTCTGATGCTTTCAGGACTGTGAGTATGATCATTTTTGCAGAATATTTTTTAACTTCTATTACATGACTTAAAGAGGCAGGAAAATAGTCTTATGTGCAAAATGATGAACAGAAAAAGAAATCAGAAAGTAAGCATTAGGAAAAAACATTTAATGGTGTTTTTTAGGGTTTATGTGCATATTTTCAGATATTCATTCATGATTGATCTGTGTTTTCTTTCTTTAAACTTCTTTAAACTTTCATTTTTACCTAAGCATGAAGACACTTCAGACATTTTTGGACTGTAACGAGTTTCTTCTTTAACTTATAGTGTGACATTCAGACCTTTTTGAACATCTACAGTGAAATATGAAAATGGATCAGTACACTACACTGATGACTCTCTTCTTATTTGGTAAGTTTTACTGTCTATTTAGAAAAATTCTGTTTTTCCTTCAAGCTGTAAATGCTTTATAAGGGATGCATTTGATTTGCATTTGAAGTTTGTGCATGAAAATAGTCTTATGGGATCTGGTAATAACAAATATCCTGGAGTGTGTTTTGGCATTTTCACACTAATAGTTAAATAAAATTATATGTTCACCATTTATTATTTCTTTTTTAATGTTAGTGTCTTCCTAAAAAATAAAGGCAGAACTTTCACTCAAAACTATTTGAAATAAAAGCGAAATAGCAAAAGTAACATGTTGTGTACATATTTTTTAACAATCATCACGTCTTCATCCAGGCTGGATCTCCTGCTCAGAGGTCCCCCTGCGTCAGTACTACTATGTTAACCAGGCTCTGAACTGGAGTGAAGCTCAACAATACTGCAGAGAGAAATACACCGACCTGGCTACATTTGACAGCATGGATGACTTGAACAGACTGAAAGCCGACTTTTCCTACTCCTGGGCTTGGATTGGTCTTTATGATGATCCAGCAGCTTGGAAAACATCCATGGGAAATGAGAGCAACTCCTGGAGATGGTCAGCAACAGGACAAACCAGCAGGACTGGATATGAATCGTGGAACCGATACTACCTAGATTACTGGAAAGGAAAGGAAACATGTGCAACAATAGGTGGAAGGGGGCTGTGGAACGATGATATCTGTGGTTTCTCCTACAGGTTTCTGTGCTTTAATGGTAAGACGAAATTTCTAGATTTGTCAGACACTGTTTAGAGGGAATGTTATATTTTCCGAATTATTGTGTGAGCTAATTTGAGCTTAAATAAAATCAAAAAGAGAGAAATGAAAAACCTTTGAGTCCGGCCTGTATTTTACATTAGGTGTAAAGTTAAACTTTTAAATGTGGAATTTAATGGGAACATTTGTACTACACTTAATGATTAGAATGAGTCCTATTTACAACATTTACAACCCTATTCACCTGCTGTCCCGTCTGTCTAGGACTTTAAAGTCATTTAGTCTACTTTAAGTGCAACCAAACACTAAATCAATATTTTTTTTTTTGGCTGTTGACTTCTATAAATGGGATTTTAAAAGTGCAGTCTTTTGGTCATTGCAACATTTTTGACAAATTAAAATAATCTTGTTAAATTCATTAAAATATACTCAACAATCCAAGATGGTTGCTTCCAAAGGTGACGCAGGAATTTCCCAGGAGGGGAGCGCAGACGAAGAGCACGCCAACCCATCAGCTACGCACACAATTCCACACTCACACCGAGCCTACATGGAGAAATTCAGCGTATTTGCGGAGGTCTAGGGTCCCTAACCTCCGCAAATAAGTGGCAATACAGTATTTTCATCTCCACAGTCTGTTTAGATACAAAAAGATGATTTTTCTCAGTAGTAGTATTTTATTGTGAAATTTGGCTGTTGTTCACTTTCGGATTATCCCTTTTGGGGTCGCCACAGCAAAACAGCACCCACTCGTTCGCATCAGTGATTTGGCAGAGTTTTTACTCCGGATGCCCTTCCTGACGCTACCCTAACTGGGTCCCTGTGGGTCTCTTGTGTGTCTTGGCGTAACTTCCTGCCAGGTTCCTACACAGATAAAAAAAATAGACTAGACGCCGAATGAATCAATGTAATGCACGAGCCAGCCGTGGAGAACCGCGGCGCTTCGCGTCTGGTGTGAACTTCCCAATAGGTTCAGAGGGGCTTCAAGGCACTTCCGCGTGCAGTGTGAACTCGGTGTAACGGTCGGTTGCTATTGTGTTAGCGTTAGCATGGCTCGTATGTGTTTTGCCTTCAGTTATCAAAAATCTACTGGCTTGCACAACTTCCCAATGGAAGGTAGGGAGCAGAGGTTTAGTGCGATCGGCATTGAAAGTCCATCCTGGTGATGGATTTGCAGCACTCATTTCACTCGAGATTCTTTGCGTAACACGTTAGCCTGTATTTGCTATGATGCTAGTGGCATTTTACCATTTTCAGACATGGGTCCCCTTCTACAAACCCTCAGCCGCACCGGTAGCCTGACTTTGCCACGTCTTGAGCCAGTGGCATGAAACGATGAGGTTCTGGACCATAAGCGCCGGCCTCGGGAGAAGGGGGAGGAGAAAAATCCTCAACCTCCTTAGAAAGTTCTGTGGAGAAACTTGCATCACTTTGTCTGGTACCACTCTCCGTAGTGAAGACCCAGCGTACATTACATAAAGCGAACGTAACTGTCAATCATAGATCCAACCCACATCTCCACCGCATCCACTAGCCACGCCTCCACTAGTCCCACCCCCCTTTTTTGTTTGACCTTTTTACAAAACTGGGCAGAGAATAGAGCTAACCTCCAACTGCCCTGTTTGGTTACCCTTTACATTTAAAAATTAATTAAAAAATATTCTGTTTCAGTTACAGATCAAAACAAGAAAAACTACATTTTCATCAATCAAGCAATGTCATGGAGTTCTGCTCAGCAGTACTGCAGGGAAAACTACAAGGACTTGGCGATGATTGAAAACCAGGAGGAAAACATGGAGGCTCTGAAGGCTAAACCAAACAGTTCTATAGTCTGGATTGGTCTGTATCGAGAACCCTGGACCTGGTCTGATGGAACCCTGAGCTCCTTCAGAAACTGGGAACCCTCTGGATTAAACAACGTTGAAAAAAGACAGCACTGTGCTCTTGAGAATCCCCAGCATCAATGGGCCGATGAATTCTGTGACGTCCCATGGGTTTTTGTCTGCCAGCAAGGTGATCATTGAAAGAAATGCTGACATATTTAACAAGTAAAATAATGGAGTCTTATGACCGTTTTTCCTCTTCTGTTCAGTTCCAAAGAGGAAAACCACTTTGAGGTTGAAATTCAACACTGATGCTGACATGACCGACCCAAAAGTCAAAGCCCAGATCCTGGAGCAGGTAGATTTCTGTGACTCATCATTCTTTCATCATAACTTAATTTTATATTTTTAACTGTTTTTTCTCCATTCTCTTTCAGCTTCAATCATTGCTGAGCAGTGGTGGAAGGACAGACATCAAACTGCAGTGGAAGATTGAACCCAAGAAATAGAACAGAGAATGCAACAGATTCACACATCCAGTTATTTTATTCATCATCATGAAGAATCTTATATATCTGTCAAGTCTGTAATTTTTTCTTTGCTAGATTTGTGCTACAGCTAAATACATGTCTTTGGGGGCTAATCGGGAAAGGGTTTTGTCTGAACTGAATAAAGTTTTTAATCTGAAAAGTTACGTTTTGTGCTTTTTCTCCTCTTCCATGTAAAATTGCAAGGATCTCTAATAACTGCCATAAACCTTCACAACATTAAACATCTTAGTTCCAGTTTGAATAAAAAAATACTCAGAAACACATTTTTTTTTTATCTCAAATTTGTTCATATATGACCTCCTGTTAAAAACACCCAAAATATTGTTTTCATTGGAGTAGATCAGCATCATTAACCACCACAGTTAGTGGTGGTTAATGATGAATGTTTAAATATTAGATCAGGTGTTAATCGATTTAATGTGTTTTTCTCACGTCTTCCCAGCTCCTATCAGTCAATAAAAAAGGTATTAATTTTTCCACCGTTGTAAATAAGCCTATAGTTGTTTGTTGTGTTACAGTTGGTATTGTCTGCAGTACATTTATCATGGATCCTTTCATCTGTGGGAATGTCACGCAAAACATTCCCAACATTTACTGCAGGTCACTGATCCTTCTTAGCATTTCAATGTAATCACAATAACATTGAAATTATTTATGAATTATATAATTTGCATTTCAGAAGAAGTCCATTGACTCTTATACAGTATAGTCTACATCACACTTGTATCTGTAGGTTTTTTTAATTGAAATTATTTCATTTTTTTTTATTCTTGAAATCATACTTTTTTTCTGTCTTCAGATGAAATTTCTTAGTCTTTCCTCTTTAAATCCTCCTGTCGTGTACACATCAGCATCACAACCCAGCACTGATGGAGCAGCATCGATCGTTTCTCCCCTTCCTATAGATCAGGGGTGACAAACTCAATCACACAAGGGCCCAAAATCCAAAACACACCTCAGGTCGCGGGCCGAACAGGATTATCATTTATTAAACACTCTAGAACAATTTGTTAAATACTTTTAAATCGCAACTTTCAAACATAATTGCGAGCTAGATATATAGCATTACCAGTGATAATGCTAGTATGAATGCTGTTAGCTGAACCACTGAAGACGCTAGTGCTGATAGCTGAAGATGCTGAAATTGATAGCTGAAAACGTTGAAGCTGAAATCGCTGAAGCTGATAGCCAACTGAAATATTAGCTAAATGCCAAATAGCTAAACATCAAAATATCCTAAAAATATGAAAAAGCCTAAATTTAGCCAAAATAGCTAGTGTAAACATTATCTTAACTCCAAAACAGCGTAAAAACATAAAAATAAATATATAAAAAATCGCCAAAGCTAAATACTAGCCTAACTCCAAAAGAACCAAAAATCTTTAAGAAAACCTTCTTGAATGTTCCCATGCTCGTGATTGACCTCTACCTGTCTGACCCTGATTGAGCTTTGTAGATTTTCATCTGTGCTTACTTCCTGTCTGAACCAATGAACCTGCTGCACATGGAACCAGCTGTCTGCCCGTCTATGACAGTAAGATTATCTTTTAAATAGTAAAAAATCCAACTTTTGTGCCAACTTGTTTTTTTAATATCTTATTTTTATAAGTTAATGTCACTTGTGTTACATGTTTTCATATTTACTTAAAGCTATTAATATTGAACTTAAAATCGTTATTTTGGAGTTGTTTGAGTTTGAAGTTTTTATTTGGTTGGTTGTAGACATTTAACATTTCACAACCTTTAAATGATCTACATCAACCAAAACAGAATAGGCTGAAGCATTATACTTATCAAAGTCCATCCAAAAAATACAACTTACACAGAAACGAAGCTTAACATCAAGTCGACAATATGCCACAAACATAACAAATAAAAGTTTTAACCAAATACATATTAATGTTTTTTTTTAAGTATGTTGATGTTATTCAAATTTTTAAAATGGCAGAGACAAAGTTATTAAGGTTTAAGTTTATTGGCTACATCAGCAATGAAATTAACTGCGATGAAAGGGGGCACCACTGAACATCTTGCCTATGGAAACATATTAGCTTGGACCGGCCCTGTTCACACTGGACTGATGGTACCCAGTACCTGCTGTTGCCAAACTGACTTAAGTCTTTAATCACACTTTAATCAGAATTATGTTTTCTTACTTTTATATTTTTCTATGAAAGTTTGAACTTTGAGAGTTTAAACCAGAGAGAAAAGTCTGAAAATGTTTGTCTGTATGAAAGTGCGTAGTGAGGATTTCTACAGCCTTAAAACACTGTGAAACAAACAAAGGATGATTACTTTACATATTTCCCCTTTCACATGTTGTTTTTACAACACAACTTCTTGGATAAGCAAGGAAACATTGTAAATGTTATTGCAGAATTACAATAGGAATTTTTTTACGTTTGGCTTCAGCTTTTTAAGGAAAAATTCTGTAAAAACTTTTATTTTGTATTTAATTGCCATTTGTCTTTGCTGAAGCAGTGATAAAAGAGAATTTCAGATCTCCCACACTTTGTTTTTGGTTTCAGCTGTTTTACCATCTGACAAAACCCAGAGGACTTCACCTCCCTGAGGCCTTCTCCAACCTTTTCCGCCTCTTTCATCCTCAGACAGTTAAAGCACAGAGATATATTAGGCTAATAAAAGCCGGGGTCAAACTCCAGGTAAGGCTTTACAACTTGTTGTAAAGATGCAAAAGGATGTTTTAGGATGTGTTCAGTCTGACCAACAACCTACCATTTGGTGTGGTGCCATGGTTGGAAAAAAAAGAACACAAAGACGCTGAAAACTAGTTAAAGCTGGAAAAAAATTGGGGACGGGTGGAGTTTAGGTCACATCCCTCATTCCTGTGAAATCCAATCAGTTTCTGACACTTTACAAACTAATAAAACTGTTATTTAACCCAAATATTTCCAGATTATTTTGCCATTTTCACGTTTATCTATAAGTTTTTGTGCGTTCCGCTGTGCAGCTCCTTCCAACAGACTCTCCACTTCAGCTACAGACTGTATCGATCACTCTCATCGTCACGTTTGGAATTTTTTGTTTTTGCTGATAGAACTGACAGACATTAGGATTTTCTTTAATGTCTTTAATAGTCACTACACTCCTGCTCGGCAGAAGAGTATTTCTCAGATACAGGAGGACGTTTGGACCTGGTCACACTGAGGAGAACTTTAAAATAAGCAGCAGCGATGACACCCGGACTGCTGGAAAGACATGTTTGCGGGCAAAAATAACCACTGACAGCTTCATCACTCAGCGTCCTCCACGCCACAAGGTCTGTAAGTGTTGTGAGGGGGGACGGCGGCAGTACAAGGTGATAAAAGCTTCACCCTCCCAGCTCTTTCCTCTGGCAGATAAAAATGAAATTGTTTTTGTTCTGTTTAGTTCCTTGTTTGTCCTGTTGGATCGTCTTTGGTCTTCAGGAAACGTCGGTGCTGTTCCTAAAGTTTTTTATATGTTAAAGTTAAATTTTAACCTTCTAGAAGCATTGTTAGAGTGGTATCTTATTTATTTATTTTTTATTATGCGGGCAATACTTTAGAACATATAGAAGAGGTGATCCAAGCAGAGTAGAAAATAATAAAACAATGATTTGATGTCAATTGAACTTATTTATTTTTTTTTATTTAGCAACAGAAATACAGATTTGAATATTTAATTTGAAATCGAAGGTATTGATACTGATAGAGTGAAGGAAGTTACATGTCTGGATGCCATTATTAAGGAGGGTATTGATGAGGGAGAAATCAGTTTGATGATATATCACGATATTTTTTACTTACTCATACTCTTTAAAAAAATGTTCTGGCACAGTCCTGGTGTATATTGCGATACGTATCGTTTTGTGAAACGTGTATTGCGATAGGTATTGTACCACCAGACTCTTCCCAATACACACCCCTAATATTGATTGGAATTTCCATCTTAACAATATTAAAATAAAACTGGCAAAACAACTGCTATTTTACATGAAAAAAAGTCAGTTTGGAATGAAAAATAACTTAATTTACTGTATAATTCTGTTTCTTTTTCAAATTTGAGTTTTGGGAAAAACCCGTAAAACATACTGAAGTTCAATTTTGATTCTACAAAAAAAGGCAATAAAATTATCTCTGACAGAAATTATGGAGATCCAGCAAATTTAAAATATTTCAATTTAAAGATTTAGCTGATCAAAGTATCTACAAATAAATGCATAAAGTAAAACAGAATTTTCTGCCACACAAGATTTTATGCAGGGAGAAGCAAATAACCCAAATGGTTTATTCAAGGCCTCAACCCAAAAGAATCAAACATATAAAATATGTATCTGTCACTTAAACATGTATATTCTAAACATTTTTAAAGAAAAAAGTGGTAATATGTGTATTAGTAGTTCACAAGTAACAGGATTTGTCTAAAAACATCAATGAAATTCAATTAATAGCAGAAAACATAAATTGGGATCATTTTAATTGGGATAAAAGTGAGAAACATTTTTTTAAGAAAGCAACTCATGACCAAACAAATACATTTAAGTACAGAAAATATTCAAACGAATATAAGGACTCAATGCAAAACAGAAATTAAATGCTTTTTAAAACATCTTTTTCCAGAAATCTAATTGAAAACTGACCTGGAGAAGTGAGACACTCAGGTAAATAAAGACCAGGAAAAATGACGGGTTAAATAAGAATGGAGCTGTAAATGAACCATAAAATATGCTGAGAACTGCTCAGACATATCCCTTCTATGAAAACGAATATTGTGTGTAAAAATACAGATTTGAAAAATATTAATACTATAAATAGAGAGAATCTGAAGTCTATGAAATAACAGAGCAGATGGAGTGAGTCTGATCTAGTTGTGATCCTAAAAAAAGCATTTTAGCAAAATAATATGGAGAGTAGCTGGAAATGTAATGTGTATGGATAAATTAAGCTATAATAAGTATCAAAAGACAGTTTTTGGAAACAAAAGGTCTGATCTTCATAATTATACCAAGAGATTTTTGGATTTTTTTACTGACCGGATCTGTTTGTTTTTTCCACTTCAAGTTCTTATCAATAAAGATGCCCAAGAATTTGGTCCTGGAGACCTGAGACATCTCAATAGATTCCTTGATCAGTTTAGCTAGATTTGTTTATATTTAATGATAATGTATTTCACTTGAATCAAATGGAATAGGCAGCTAAGGCAGCATGAAGATCATTCATAAGAGCTTCAAAATCTGAATTGGAAAGAACAAGAGTTGTGTCGTCTTTCTTTTAAGTGTGTAAAAGGGGTTAAAAAAAACGACATATTTTTCTTTCTGTTCTCTTTATTTCCCAATTATTAGATCTTTTGTAAGATATTTTGTTTTTGTTGCAGGAAAAGGAAGATAAATACATAAAAAAAAGAATAAGTTCAAACAAAATGTTGTGACAACCGTTCATTTCACGAGCAAATCCATTTCCTTCCTCTGAAGCAAAGTTTGTTCAAAACCAGAGAGTGCATATCAAAATAAAAGCCTGCAGCTGAATGAATCTCAGGAAGACTCGTCAGGCGGGAGAGAAAAAGAGAGAAACGAGAGCGATTCACAGCGAGACAGAGGAGAGAGGCAGAAAAAGGGGCTGGGGGAGGATGGAGCCGAAGAAAAGGAGGACAAGCGAGCAGGGAGGGAGGTGGGCGGCAGCAGCAGGCTGCAGGAATGTTTCACATGCCTGTCCTCTGCATGACCTCGCCTCCCCGGAGTGTGGGAGATACTGGGAGTAATTAGCCTCTTTTAACATTGGAGCTGGGCTGCCTTTCCGCCTCGCCGGGGTTAGCAGTGGCATTGAAGGAGATCAAGTGTACAATCATTTCAAACGGGCCTCGCTCTGCGCCGCTTTTGTTTTTGGCCGGAGCTTCTTTGGTGTCGTTTGCAGCCGAACAATGCCGTGAATCACTTTCATTAATTTGAAGAGCAGATTTCCTCCCCCCACCCTGCACGCCAGCCCACAGCTGACCTACTTTATCTTCCCCTAGATTTAATTATGATTTCTCTGAGTGCAAATATTTTTCACTTAAGGTCAACAATCAGGAGTGCACGGAGAGACGTCCGGGGACCTATTGATTGTGCAAAAAGGGCCTCACGGTTTCAATCCTGTAATGTGGAGCAACAGCTTGATAAGTTTTGCTTTGATGGCCTCCATTAGAGAATTCTTAAGAGCTGCTGTCCGTACAGACTCCAACAAGCCAGGAGAAACTTCCACCTGCATCTTAAAGTCCCACTCCAATCCTTCTATGGAGCTAAGTTAGGGCCAATATTATTTAAAACCCTAATAAAACAAAAAGTAAAATATCCAAAACTTTTTACTATTCTCAAATATACGTAATTATTTTCAGCTTCAAGATGACAAAAACTTTTTGATTTTGGCAAAAAACTTTCATAATAAAAGATCACTGAGAAGCATAGAGCTAAATTAATTGTAACCCAAATAAAGCAAATTGAAAAAAATATTAGTGTTTGACCAAAAAAATGTCAAATGTCCAAAACTGTTTGCGTTTAAAACAAATGTAATTATATTAAACTTCAAGAGCTCTTTTTTTAAGATAAAAAAAATTCAATTTCAAACCTTTTTTTTAATTTTCAAATCTTTTTTTCATTCTCAACTCTTTTTTTGTTTTCAAAACTGGTCATTTCAGTTTGGAAACTATTGGCCACAGCTGGGCCAAAAGTTAAAAAAAAAGAGTAGAAAGTGAAAAAAAAGATTTGAAACTGAAAACAATTACATTTGTTTAAGAGTAGTAACTTTACATTTTACATGTTTGCATATGTTTGTATATTTTCTATGTCACACATGATTCCCTCTCACTAAATTTCTACTCTGATTCTCAACTATTTGAATTAAAAAAACTCTTGAGCTTAATTTTTTAGATAAATGTCCTCCATTATCAGAAAAATGCCACAAGATGATGTTAAAAACAGTTTTTTTTTTCAAATCAGAGTGGGACTCTCATTTTATATTCAAACATCCAGCTAGAAAAAGAATTAAATCATCAAAAGCTTTTCATCTTTTTTCAGAATTTCTACATTTTGAACTAAAATATAATGAAAACTTAATCCTGCTCTTTGAGCCAATGAGTGAAAATGTCACCGTAACTGTTAAACTCTGGAGATGGATAATGATACACGCTCTGACATCCCTCTAAATGTTTTTAAGGTGCAGAAAACTAAGAATTTGTTTTCTGCCTGTTTTAAAAATGTTTGAAATGAGTCGTCTCCTGCATGAAAAAAGCTCCATCGTTGTGACTTTAGGAGGTTATTGACATCTTGGGAGAATAATAATCACAATTTTAAAATGTTCTAAACCTCTAGTGTTGTTTGAAGACTCCATAACGTAAAGAATTGTGATATTCTGGACGTAGATTTCTCACATCTCTGGAGGAGTATCTTGACGAGTGAAAAGAACATTTAATGAAGAGAAGAAATCTTAAAAAATCCATTCTTATAGTGAAAATTAGACGGATTTATTCAAAAACGCTGGTTTTCTTCTACTAATGGATCTCGATTTGTATAAAGAAATATTTAGAAATCTTGTTTTACTCTTAAATTATTTTAAATATGTCATCTATCATGAGAAAAATCAAACATAACATGTTAAAAACACCATTTTCATTGGAGTGAGTCTTCAAACACAGTCAGAGGAGAAGCTTTTCTAATATCAGTGAAAACAAAAAAATATTGCTTTTTTAGGTCAATTTTGAATAATATCTTTCAAATATTTCCTACTTATTTCTGGGGGGAAAAAGTGTCCAAAAATCATCAGTAACCTTTACAGTGCCACTCTAATTATCTTTTGATCTATTATCAGACATTTTTTTAGTGGTCTTTTGATGCTGTTTTAGGCCAAAATCCATAAAACGTCTGTCATTTTCTATAGGACATAGTTTCTGCAGAGCAACAGGAGTTCATTAGAAATTCACCTCTAGGTTGTGGGCGGGGCTGTTGGTGGGAAGTGAGCCTGTCTTTGCTTCCCGACATCCTTCTGTTTATACCACCAACCTCACAACAAAAATGGCGTTCAATACCAGATCTATCCAGCTGTACAGTTTAGATCCAGATTCCAGCTAAAACCAAGACGTTCATGGATCTAATTGTCTGCAAGTGGATGCATCAGAATGGAGCTTTTTGCATATTTCTACGTTACAAATACGATTTTTTTCAAACAGCATTTTATGAATCTGCTATTAATGATGTGAATAAAGAAACACTCAAAGATGCAATTTTAAGCTTAAATTTCTTTACCAGAAAAACGGCCCAAGAATGTAGAGCTACCACAAACGATTATTTTAATTGTCAACCAATCACCGTTTATATTTTCAGATTATTCAACTAATCGGGCCATTCGCAAACTGGATATAAAGCACACATCTTAACCATCGTTAGCTTTAAACTAACTAAAGCTGAATTTGGCCACTGAATATGCTAGTCCTGATACTTGAAGATTCTGAAATTGATAGCTTAAAACACTGAAGCTGATAGCTTAAGCTAATAGCTGAAAACGTGGAAGCCTATAGCCAGCTAAAATATTCTTTAAATGCCAAATTAGCCTAACAAACTGAAAAAAGCCTAAGTTAGCCAAAACAGCTAGCATGCAGCTGCCACATTAGCTCCAAAATAGCCTAAAAAACCTTAATAAATGCCAAAATAGTCCAAAAAGCTAGCATGTTGTTTGAACTTTCAACTTTACTACACTCTGACTTCATATGATCATATGATCTTCAACGACTATTCGACTATTAAATTAGCTGTCGATTATTTTAATAGTCGATTAGTCGTTGATTTGTTGACTAATCGAGGCAGTCTTACAAGAATGCATTAAAACCCCATTTTTATGAGAGGGGGCCTTAAAGCACAGATGCAGATTATAATCTTCTGGAATTTTTGACTAATTTCCCTCCAGAGTTTCATTTTTTTTAACCTCACAGATCCAGTTTCTATTAAAACAAACCCTGAATGTTTGGATCTGTCTCATCTGCTTCATCCCAGAGAGCTCTGTACTCCCAGCTTCCCTCCACCTGCTTCGAATGAAAGATGACACCTTTGCGTGGGGTGCATTGTGGGTAATGTAGGCCCCGTCATTAGAAGTGGGCTGCGGGGGGGTTGCTGGTCTGCAGCTCTGGAGCTGGTGGTTTCCAGCGCGCAGGCAGGATGATGTCAGACAGCGGCTGGGTCATGTGAAGGGCAGCGGCGGAGGAGGTTCACGGAGAGTTCAGCCGCATACATTAGGTAACACCATCGCTCGCGCTGACATAACTAGTATGAAGCAGGTTAAGTTGAGACATTTGTCAATAAAGAGCAGATAAGATTAAGAAGTCCCGCTGCAGACTTTGTTATGCAAAACAAGCCGCAGACCTGGATGCGCTGAGCTGCGGGATTACGCGCACACGCCCCTCGGAGAGCAGCACGGCGCGGTAAACATCCCAGCCTCCAAACTTGTGCGAGCACGCGCCGGGAGGGAAGGTGGCCTTTCATCCTGGAGGATTTTCCCGCGGATCATGTTTGACTTCATGGACTTTCCCGTCTTCGGCCCCGGAGAGATCATAGACTTCTACTCCGCGTCCAGCCCCGCGTGCACGCTGCAGGAGCAGGACCGGGACCGGGACCAGGAGCTGGCGGCGTTCTTCCCGGAGCTCATCGATTCGGACTGGCCGGAGCACCGCTGCTCTCAGTGTAGGTAGAGGTGTTTGGAGCACATTTACGCGCGTCTCATCCATCCAGGCTCGTGCGTAAAACCCTTTGTTTCATAACGCCGTTAAATTCTTCTGCAGCTCACAATCACGTCAGTGTTTATGCCAAAAATTACCTTTTAATTTAACATTTTATCCTCATCAGGGCAGCATAAATTACATGCACGAAAATAATCCACAATAATGAGAAAAAGGACAAAGAAATAATTAATGTTTACCTTAAAATCTAATGTTTCTGCTAAAAGTAAATAAAATCATTCTGAAAATCTTACATTACATGAAAATCAAACTGAAATTTGAGCAAAAATACATTAAAAATGAAATCCTAAATATTATTTTTCTCCTCTACAGACAAAAGTATTTGGAGAAACACTTTTTCTCAAATTATTTCATATTTTACTTTCAACAAAACAAAATAAGAGAGCTGTCAGTGTGAGATTATGCAATAATGTTGTGCAACTTCTTTATTGCAAAAAAAAAAAAAAACAACGGAAGAAGCATCCCTGTCCTGATGGAGAGTTCTGCTTCAAGCTCGGACTCGGTCCATGTGGGGGACTGTGTTTGGGACAGACAGAGCCGGTCAGTTTGGGGTCGCCGCGGGTTCACGGGACGGTCATCAGCTCAGGGGGTCAGGGGATCTCCAGAGATCCCAGAGCTGGAAGAGCTGCAGCATCAGTCTGCAACTGGAAAGAAGACGTTCGGAGGGACTTTACTCTCCATTACTGGACTTAAATGAGGATCTGAAACATGCACACACTGAATTTTTCATCACAATTTGGTTCACATATAAATTATTCTGAAAAATCCACACAGTGATCCATAAAATTATACATTTAGATCAAGGACTTAAGGGATTTATCCAAGAAAAACTGTCTATTCCCACAAAAATTCAAAATTTTCTAAAATGTATGCTGAAGTATTTAGTGCATATGTTACATATTTACATTTTTTAGACAAATAAACAAAATAAAAAAATTTAGATAAAATGCTACATTTTAAATATATACATTTTAATAGCTTTAAATCAAATAATTAAATGATTCATCCAAGAAAAACGAATTATTCCCACAAAAAATTCATTTTTTTCTAAAATGTATGTTAATATATTTAGTGCACATGTTACGTATTTACATTTTTTACACAAATAAACAAAATAAAACAATTCAACGAAAACGTTACATTTTAAAAATGTACATTTTACCAGCTTTAAATCAAATAATTCATCCAAGAAAAACTATTAATTCCCACTAAAATTCCACTTTTTTGTTAAATTTATGTTAAAATATTTAGTGCATGTGTGAAATATTTCCATTTGTTACACAAATAAGCAAAAGAAAACATTAAGATGCTTTTAACAAATTACAATTACATTTATTTTTTTAATTTGGGCCAAAACCCTGGAAAATTGTGAGTTTCTGTTCAAAAAGATGATATATTTTAGAGTCTATGTGGGGATAAAATGTGAGTTTTATTTAAGCATAAATAAATTAGTGGATTACTCAACAAAATTCCTCTGGAGTCAGCCTATAAAACATTCAGATTTTACATTTTTGCTTTTCTATCAGGAGCTGCAGGACAGCAAATCTTTTTATTGGAATTCATCAAACCAGATTACATGTTTTTATTGATTTAAAATCTGGATTGGATTATTGTGGAATTTTAGATAAATTTGATGTTTTCAGTTCTAATTTCGACAGATCCTTGTTCATAAAACAGCTAATCTTATCTTTGAAATGCTCAGATCAGTTTTGAAAGGCTGCTTTTTGTCTGTTTGGGTTTTTTTTTTGTAGCTTTCTCCTAAAAGTTTTACACCCAAAACATCCGCTAATGACGTCTTTTCACAGACGGGACGCATCACGCAACACCAACTAAACTGGGAATTGTTTGGCCCCTTCCCCCCCGAGCGAAGCGCTTAGCCGCTTTGCCGCCCTGTCCCCCCCCCCATCAGTCAGTTGGGCTCGTGGCATGCTCCTGCATTGTTTGGCGTTGGGGGAAACCATCAGCCTGATGGGGGGGTTTCCTGGTTTGACCCGCCGGTTCCAGGTTCAAGCAGAGGCCGCAGGTCGGACGGGATTCAGCCGAGCTGCTCTCGTCTGCTTCTCCTCCACGTGGAGTTTTTGGGTTTGCACCACCAGAGGAGTGGAGCTGAGAGCCGGCAGGATGGGCGACTCCATCCCTCTGAGGGGGTGGGGGGAATGAAAACTCTCCACAGGAACGGAGAGACGCTCCAGCGGGTTTCTCTGAATATTACCGCCTCCCGACGAATGACTTTCTACGACTTTCATCTTCGTTTCTGCAGCAGATAACTGCGAGTGCACGCTCAGATGTGTGCACGCTCAGATGTGTGCACGCTCAGATGTGTGCATGCTCAGATGTGTGCACGCTCAGATGTGTGCACGCTCAGATGTGCACGCGTGAACAGCCTTAAAATGAAGGTGCAGTCTGCAAATAACACGGAAAATCACAGAAGGTTTTCTTTGGAAAACAGCTGCAATATTGTTGATGCATTTTATTTAAAGCAAGCAGGTTCATTTATAAAGCACAATTCCTACCCAGAATGATCTACAAAATATATAAAATTACAAAAAAGGAATACAAATCTATGGATAAAACACAAGTAAAACAATAAAAGTCAACAAGATTAAAACGTATAAATTTAAAATCATTAAAAACATTCACATAAAATAGTTTAAAGCACATTGCTCAATAAAAACGTTTTCAGCCTAGATTTGAACATTTCTCATGTCTCACATTTTCAGGGAGGTTGTTCCAAACTTTTGACGAGAAATCCTGAAAATCTGCCTCGCCGTGTTTAGTTTTGACTCTTGGAACCTGAAGAAGACCTCTGCCTGAGGTTCTCAGACCTCGAGATGGGTCATAAGGAATGAGCAGATCCGAAATGTGCTTGGGTCATAAGAGACTTATAAACAAGCAGAGCTGTTTTAAACTCGAATTTCTGAGCGACAGGAAGCCACAGACCTCAGAGCTGGACTCATGTGGTCATATTTCCTGCAGCATTTTGAATAAGTTGTAGATGTTTGATCCCTCGTTTAGACAGGAGGATATTACAGTTTCCAACCTACTAGACACAAAGGCATGGATTAGTTTTTCAGAGTCAGGTTTGGACACAATATTTTGAATTTTAGTGACAGAAGGCTACTGATGTAAGTGATGAAATTTAAGTCAGAGTCTAATATAATTCCTTGGTTTCTTACCTGATTTTTTTGGTTTGAAAGAGAGGGATTCCCGATGACCGATGATACTTGTCCTTTGATTTTGAGACAATTATTTCAGTTTATCTGAGTTTAGATTGAGGAAATTATCTTGCATCTACATGTTCATTTGTTCAATGCAACAGCACAGTGAATTTACTGGACCTTGTTCACCTGCTGACAATGAGATATAGATCTGAGTGTCATCTGCATACAAATGTTATTTATGCAAAATCCCTTAACTTCAGTTTTATCATTTAAATAATCTAAATATTCTGATAATAAATGTGAATTTATTTTGTCAGAGTGGAGATGGTTAGTCATAACTGCAGTTCAAACTGTGGACAAATTAAAAGGATTTTTATTATTTTTGTGATTTATTTTGACTTAATGGTAAATTTAGTTTTTAAAATAGCTTCAAAAAGCACAAATTCTCTCT
Organism: Oryzias melastigma; assembly: GCF_002922805.2. Taxonomy (NCBI): domain Eukaryota; kingdom Metazoa; phylum Chordata; class Actinopteri; order Beloniformes; family Adrianichthyidae; genus Oryzias; species Oryzias melastigma. Next base: position 26,143,849 of record NC_050527.1, on the reverse strand, counting down.
CTAAATTGGTGTTGCTGGACAGATACTTTTCCATTCCTCGCACACGTTCCTGGAATAAGACTTTAATCTGTAATTAGTCAGGATTTAGTTCCAGAGCTGCCGCCGCTTCAGGAAACGTCCCAACAGTCAGATGGACAGTCAGGTCTTAGCTCCGTCTGCTCGTCCTTAAAAGCATGCTTCAGAAACACGGCAGCTCTGATAGATTCATCCAGCCAAAGATCAAGACAGGTTCAGTCAACATGAGGAATTGATTTTATTATTTTGAAAATCAGGCTTTTATTTTCGCTTTCCAGATGACTTCCTGTCTGATTAATCCTGTTTGCTTAGGAAAAGCAGAAAAGTGACTCATCTTTAGTGCCGTTGGCCGTCCTAAAGGTTGCTTCATCACACCATGAGCTCATTTGCATAATTGGGTCACATGCATGTAATTGCAGAGGGTGCATAAGGTCGGTGGGAGGAGCTTACAGCAATCTAGCCTCCAATGATGCCAGAAACCATAAAAAAAATGACTCAACAAACATTGACAAAAAATAGTGCAGCTTTTCCAAGAGGTTGCCTCAGGGATGTGTGGAGCTAACGCCAAACTCCGTGGCTGAAATGAGCACTTCCTGTCTCACAGGAACTAAACGCTGAATTTTTCAAAGAATCTACAACATTTGTTTAAGTTGCATGAGAAAATATGCAATTTTTTTGTGTAAAAATTAATGTTAGGTGCAAAAAATATTAGCATGATTTCAAAATTAGAAGATAGCAAAAAAGATTCATTCTGATGGTCTTTTATTTGTGAATATGCCTCAGTCAAAACCTAACAGACTGTAACTGAGAGCTCTTTGTTTACAGTCTCTCCCGCTAGCTTACAGCCCATCATAAACCCAACCTAATATTAGCGGTACAACAAAAAAGGTGAGAAATATCGGAGCTATCCAGCTGTACAGTTAAGATCTTTCCAGCTCAGATGAGGAAAACAAAGACGTTCATGGATCTATTTGTCTGCAAGAGGATCAGAATGGGGCGGAGCTTGTGGCTCGTAGATTCGACATCACTTGCAGGATTTTTCAAACAGCATTTTTGTGTCTGTTTCTGATTCACAAAATTACTTAGAAATGCATCTTTTATCTTCATTTTCTTAATCTTAAAATGCCACAAGATCATGTTAAAAACTCAAAAAAAAAACCAATGTAATTTAATGTAATTTAATTTAATTTAACTCTGTAAGGTACCACCTTCACTAATTACGTGACTAAACTGATTCCTAGTTTTAAGTTACACTTACCTGAGTAGCTGTGTTTGACCCTGAAAAAAGGTTTTTGCAGCACAATTATGCAGCACGATTTTTTTTTTTTTTTTTGCCACAAAATATTTTTTTGTTCCCATAAAAAAGTGAAAAATGCTATTTTATCATCAGTTTTGTTGCATCCTTTGGAAAAGCCAGAATTCCTACATTCATCTTTGTTTTTATCTGTGTATTTTCCTTTCCCCTTTATTTTCTGGGTCAAATATTTTCTCCACACTTAAGTCGTTTTTTCACCAGTTATTTTTTTTAACTTTTACATCAGTTGTAACTTAAGTAGCTGTTGTATTTTTATTTTGGTTTAACCTTTGCAGGACTGCACACGACTTCAGATTTAGTCAACATTTATATTTGGTGCTTCCACTCCTGCTTTGGAAATTCCTAAAGGATGAAACAGTTGTTGTAGTTGTAGCTACAGTAGCATTCAATGAACACAGGGCATTTTTGATTGAATTTAGAGCAAATTTGAGCTCATCTGGGCGACTTCTTTGGTGTGAAGAGATTTCTCTTCTCTGTCTGGGTGTTTCTGGAAACAATATGTCTCGTATTTTAATCATCTGCTTAACGTGACATCATAACAAAACCTGGATCTGCTGCATGTGCTCCAGGTACGCAGCATCGATCCCAGCAGATGGAGGATTGTTTCAGATTCAAGCTCTGCACCCTCAATAAAAACCTACGAAATAACGAGTTTAACTGAAGGAACCTACAAAATCTGAAAATTCACATTTAAGATAAAAATAAATAACATTATTCCACTACGAACTAAGTAGTAGAAGTCACCTGATGACTTGTGTTATGAGTTGTATTTAAAAGTATTTATTATCATGTCTTCAATGACAAATATTGTTAAATGATTCAAATGAAAGTTTTCTGTTTTTTTTTGTTTCTAACATTTGGATATATGTCTATTAATGTATATTGAATTGATGAAAATGTTACTGTACAGACAAAATCCAATGAACTTAAACCAAAGAAACAAAACGCCAGGAGGAACCAGGAACATAACACACTAACATCTCAGCGAAACCATCAGAAAAAAGTAAATTAATAAAAAAATATAATAAATCAGAAAGGAAATAAATGTTAAAAATGGCTAATAACTCCAAATTTAAAAAATAATCTAAAAAGCAATTTCATTTATTGTAAAAATTCCAATTTAAGCCAAATTTTACCAAAAAATTACTGTAATGTAAAAAAATGTTAAGCCTCTATTTAACGTGTTGTTATTAATGATGGAATAAATATTTGTTGTTTACAGTAACTGAGATCAGCAGAAACACAGTGTCACAAAAAAACATTAAGAAAATAAAGAACAAAAAATATATATTTTCTCAGTTTTGTAGAGATATTAAAGTCGGCTAAAGAAGCGATTGTGTAAAACGAGGGCGACTCCTCTCAGGGCTTTATGTGTCGACGCCGCGCTGAGTTAATGGTGGAGCTGGAACAGACGTCTCCTCACACTCTTTGTTGAAGCTCATGGAAGGATGAAGAGCAGAATTCTGTGAGGGCATTAGTGGAGGTTCTACTGGGGGCTTTGGGTCAGAGAAACACTTCAGTGAACTAACAGCAACAATGTATTTATGTACTGTAAATAATGCAAGACAAACATGAACGCGAATGAATGGTTTTGTTTTTATGGATGGATGGATGGATGGATGAATGGATGGATGGATGCATGGTTGGCCCAGCAGTCACTGGCTGCAGGAACCAGATTGTTTTTGTATATGGAACTATTTCTTAAAAAAAAAACTCACTAAAAGTTCCATTCGCCCAGTACCGGTGAAAATGTTTTTTTTTTTGTGCATAGTAAGCGACCCCTCCCCCAAAACGATGACATCACCAAAAAAAATCAATGGGACGAAAATCATTTATGGAGCAAAAACAACTATTTTTCAGGATCCACTAACAAAACCAAAAGGCTTGTGTTGAGGTTACCCGGAAAACGTTTTGAAATTATTATGGGATGTACACCTGACCTATGGGAAGGCAGTCATTTTGTTCCAATAGAAATTTGGCAATTTCACCTTTTCCAACAATATGGGAAAGTTAAACTCTTGTGTTTCAGTGATTTTCATGGAATTTAATACTCATTCTGTCCAGCTTAAGTCTACAACCACCGCAAAAATGTTTTTGACCTTTGACCTCAGGCAAAGGCCGCCATCTTGAATTATAAGAAAAAAAACTTTTTTACCAGTTACAAATGAAAACTCCTTCAAAATGATTTTCTTCGATCGTCTTGTAACATTTCAAACTTCATTAGGAACCAATTGGAAAGAAATGTTGGAATTAGAAGTTGTAGATGTTGCATGGCGTGCGCTTGGCGAGCTTGCAAAAGTGGTGATCTCCTGTGACTCACAAATTTTCCGAACAAAAAAAATTGTGAAAATGTGATGCATGGATCCCAGGCTAAAACTGAACCAGATAAAATAACAGAGGAAAGGAATATTTGAAGAATGTGGTCGTGGTTAGCAAATAACCTCCGTTGCTAAGGAAATCCAAAAGTTTACTTTTGCCGATTTTTGTGTAACTCATGTCGATCTGTTCAGAATCTCCAGGCGACCAAAACACAAAATGGTTGCTATGGAGATAAAACCATCAGAAAAGCTTCCTTTTTGCACCAGTTTGACAGAGGCAGAGCGAAGGGTGCTAGGTGGGCTGCGAGGGCGCATAGAGGCGGGCGGCGAGGGCGAGTAGTGCCAATGGACAATAAAACGGAGCTTATGGCTTTAAATGTCAATGTCACTTGGATGACAAATTATTATTTTTTGACATTTTAACAGCAACTATCTTATGAACCATTAAGATAGATGGATAGTTCCTTATTTTTTTTTTCAATAATACAACTAAATTTGAAAAGTACTCTTTGGTCTGTGCATTATTCTTTTAAAAAAACAATAATTTCTACGATAAAATTTCCAACAATTTTTTTTAAGTACTTCGTTTAGTTATGGAAAACAATATATTATAACTAGTTACTTTGAAGCCACATAAAATGGATTAGTCATTACAAAAAATAATCATAAAAATAAATAAAAATATTAGATATATAAATTATTTATTTAATGTATTTAAATATTAATTTATTTCAAAATGAATAAAAAAATAATAAAGAGAATTAGATAAAACAAGACTAAATAATAATAAACATGCCTATTAAAACATTGATGCAAGATGAACTCATTTAGATTTTTATCCAAACATTTCAAAATATAAGTTTTATTCCTAAAATCAGAACATCTCAATTTGTCATTATAGTTCCTGCTTTGCAAGATTCAAACATTAAACTACTTCTGAAGTTATAATGTTCTACACTCTCACCAGAGCAAACTACTTTAAAAAGCACAAAAAGTCCAACATTCTCACACGCACAATAACTGCAAATATTAAAGTATTTGTTTGTTTTAGACAGTGCATTTATAGATTCATAAAAGTTAACTATTTATAACTCCAACTGGTCTTTTTTAAATTCAATAATTGGATCAATATTTATTTTCTATATATTTCCTCAAATTTCTCTACAGTAATGGAAATATTAATGTTGAGTATAGACAATCTAAACATTTTTACTTTGTTTTCTTCTCATGTTAACTTTGCTTTAAATGAAAGAATCATCAGATTAATGATTTAAGCTCTTTAAGATGAAGTGAAACCTTTCTTGTCGTCTGTGTTTGTGTGTGTGGTTCCAGCGGTGGAGAGCCACAGCTCCAACTGCAGCTCCGACGACCTGTTCGCCAGTCCCGCCTCCCCGCCTCCTCCTCCACGCACTTACAAGCCCTGCTTCGTGTGCCAGGACAAGTCCTCCGGCTACCACTATGGCGTCAGTGCCTGCGAAGGCTGCAAGGTATCGAGGGCGTGCTTCGCTCCATCGTGTCTCCTCTGATCCAGTTCGAAATGTTTGACGGATCTGTTGTAAAAACTGCTTCAGTGTTTTTAACCACATATTTTTTGTCAGAGATTGAAGGTATCATGTGTGACTTTAGAGAGTTTCAAATACACTCTGTAGAGATCAGAATCAACAAAATTGATAAAAACAAAGATTTAGATAGAAATGACATTTTCATTTCACACTGCAACTTTTTTGTCAACTTCTTGGTTATTTTCAGTAAATTTTGTTGACACAAAATAATAAAACGTTTATTAATCAATCAAAATATTTACATCTCTTCCGTCGTGTCTACATCGAACTAAGTCTCTCCACAACTCGAGTTCGATTTCCAGTTCATTGACACGTCGATTTTGCAGCAAAAAAGAGGAGGAACGGAAAAAATGGTTGAGGTTTCAAAATAATGGCTTCTGTTGTACTTTCAAAACAAAAGTGAATACAATTTTATTTTATACTTAGGGTGACGTGTCTGCCCGACTACGCAGATAACGCCGCCATTTATTTTTGCCATGAACAACGAAAGTTAAATGTGGGAAGTAGAACATTTTCTGTGATGCAAAACATACATTTTACAAGAACTCAGTGGGGGTGGGGGGGGGGACCAGAGATGCAACCAAGACAATAATGTGCACGACCTTGACATTTCTCCGTGACCTTGATATGTCATGTGGGTCATCTGAACAGGTCAGCCCGGATCCATTGTAAGAACAGCTGTGACTGAGACTTATTTCTGCCTGGAGTTCAGTGTAAAGGATTGTCAGAATTAACAGCTTGTCTCAGTGGGCGGAGCTTAACACACCAACGATGACCACGTTTCCGATTCATTCGTGGTTAAGAAATCGTGACTCTCCCAGGAATTCCTGAACATTTCATTCATGTTCCAACATCTGAAGTCAGCCGCTACTCAATGAAACATTCATCACATCGTTACTCCAACAGCTAATAAAACAGCATCAAAAGCTGTTTGTCATATCTCATTTGTTTCTGTTACATTTGACATTTTTGGACTAACATTTTGATTGGCAAAGAAAGCCAAGATTAAAATCCCCAAATCAGCTTGAAATATGCAGGTTTGTCTGTGTGGATGTAATCCTGTTACTGGACACAAACCTGTAACTGTAGTTCAGGGCTGCTTAAGGTTCAGATCTGATTACATTGAGCATTATTGTGTAATGAAAGGTATGATTGTGATTCCACTTTTGTCAGAGGACCAACAGATCATGAGTAGAATTAAGGGGGCGTGGCCTTAAGAATGAGTGAGTGTTTGACCTATGCAGTAACAATGACTCAGTGCTAAATTTATCACATCTGTCATTCACTGAAGAATTACATAAAACTCATTTATTTAACTTTAATCAAGAAGACCTGCCTGCAGACGTCATCGTCTAGAGCAGGAAGTCATGATCAGGACCAGAAGTCCCCCTCAGATCGCTCCTAAAAAACGTTAGCTTAACCAGCAACCTTAACAATTACAATTTTTACTGTTTTTTTTAATTTTTTTTTATTATTATTAATTTTGAATAGCTTTATTTTCACTGTACATTATACAACGAAATTGAGTGCAGTGGATTCCTCTTCAGGTGTGTTTGTAAATAAATAAATAAATAAATAAAAACCAAATAGATAAATTACACTCACACATCTATAGTTCATGGCTCATAATATTGTACAAACATGAAATGAAAATGAAAGGAAAATGAAAAGAAAATGAATCAAAATAGAAATAAAAATAAAAATAAAAATAAAAATGAAATGAAAATGAAACGAAAATGAAACGAAGCTTTATTTGTCATGTGCAATATCAACACAGGTCAATAGTACAATGAAATACTTGAGGTAAGAAGCCAGTGAACTCACCAATTTGGTAGGTTCTTGTACATACAATAGTATGTAGAGTAAGTACAAAATAATACAAGTAAAAAGTAATAATGTAAAAAATGAAAATAGTAGTAATTAAAAAAGAATATAAAAGAGAAGGATTTTAAAAAATCAGGAAAGGAAGGTGGTGATCTAGGTGCATAAAACATGTTAAAACATGTTAAAAATATTGCATTAACAGGCTCAAATTATTTATTAACCTTTACTAGAATTTTTTTCTACAATTCTTAATACTTTTAGGATAAGATTAGGGTAAATTGTTAAATTTCCACTTCCAGCCAATGACATCAGGCGCCGTCTTGTCTTCTGTGAAGTGATATTTGTGCCACCGCATAGAAACTGAGACTAAATTTCAGTAAAAATATTCAAAACTTTTGAAGTATCAAATGAAAATAGTAAATGTTTGTTTTCAAAATAATTTTTTGCGTTCAGAGTTTAGAGTGATGTTTGTGCCACCAGACAGCCAATCACAGACAGGAGGGTTCATGCTGATTGGTCTAGATCCATTGAAGCGTGTCACATTCACCGTCCAGGGGGCAGACACTGGAGTTTGTATCGGAGCAGTTCAACCAGGATTCTGCAGTTTAACAACATTCTGGTCTGTTTATCGCTGAGCTGAGTTCAGAAGGAGCAGTAAAGCTAATGATGCAACACGGTTCTGTTTATTTATGTTAGTGTAGCGTCCAAAAAACTCTGAAGCAGAAAAAAACTCTCATTACATCCAGCGGGATGTTACATTCTGTTACTGTTGTTGTTTATATGGATGATACATAGTTTTTCATGAATAAAACATTGAAATATAAAGACAAAAGCAATTTTTTTTAATTGAAAATTTGCTTTTTTACTTTAGACAAAAGCAAATGAGATCTTTAAAATAGACACCTTGTGTCAGACGCATCATCTGGTGAAGCCGATTTATTCAAAGAAAAAGATTAACAATAAGAGATAAAATTGCCATTTTTATGCTTCTACATTGTCTTCCCTTCCTACTTCCTACTTCCTACTTCCTACTGCGGTACATATATACAGGACTTGTCTGGTATGATCCAAAGATGTATGATTTATGTACAAGTATTTGCATCTTTTCCTTTCTGAACAGAAACTAAAAACGTTGTTCATCCTAAAATGATATGTGCTTTAAATCTATTTTAATTATAAACAAAGCTTATAGAAGATCAAACTTTTTACCAATAATTTACTCCGGAGGATTTATCAATTACACAGGTAGCACATTTAGCAATATGTCAAGAGATAAACAGATTATTTGGCTGTTTTTCTATTTTTTTTAGCCATAAATTCACAAAAAAATGACTAAATAAAATGTAATAAATGCTAAAATTATTATTTTATTTTTCAAATTATTAAAAATGTCTTTTATTTCAGCCAGAGAGGCAAAATGGAGGCTTCTGAGCCTTTTTAGTGATGCTGTGTGAGATAAATATGGCAACTTGACCTGATAGACGACCAATCAGCATCAACCCTCGTCTGTGATTGGCTGTGTGGTGGCACAAACATCACAAACATCACAAACATCACAAACATCACAAACATCACACTAAACTCTGAGAACAAAAAATCAAAGACCGAGATGGTAGACAACGCATCCGAAAACAAAATTCAAGTTTATTAGTTGACCTCTTCAGTGTTTTAGCGTACAGATATTTTTTATATACATTACTGACTTTAATTATAAAAAAAAGTAATTTTTTTGCACTAATTTGTTAAAACCTTGTAGAAATGAGTCAGTTTGTTTACATCCTCTCCGTCCGGGTTTTGTTTATTCCAACTCTCAAAGCAGATCACTTGTTTCTGTTTTAAATAAAGTTTTCATCCCTGCTAAGCCCCTCCTCTTTCTCGCAGGGCTTCTTCCGCCGCAGTGTGCAGAAGAACATGGTGTACACGTGTCACCGCGACAGAAACTGCATCATCAATAAGATCACTAGGAACCGCTGTCAGTACTGCCGCCTGCAGAGGTGCTTCGCTGTGGGGATGTCCAAAGAGTGTAAGTCCACGCCGCCGCCTGGGACGCTCCGGGTCATTCTGGGTCATTCCGGGTCAGCCCGTAAAATCTTCTTCTAGTTTTCTGTCTGAAAAGTCCAGACGGTAGGACGGAATCAGGAGGTTTTTCAGAGTCGGTAGATGTTTGGTTTAAGGATATGTTCCTTTTAATTAACTGTGATTTTCTATCAAACTGAAGAAATTGTCTGAAACAGATCAAAACTGATCAAAACTGATCAAACAGGTGATCTCCAAACATAACCTGGAGAATTCCTTTTGCACAGATTTCTATGAGGGATTTCCAGAAAAAAACATTTTTTTTTAAAGTCACAATGTAGACTCTTAGAGAGCTCCTGAACTGTTGGAGGACATTCAACATAAAGATTTTCTTCTTCGGCACAGAGTTTAGGAAGTCATCCGGGTCCTGAAGCTGCAATTCAGCCCATATCATCACAATGCCTCCACTATGTCTCACTGTTGTTCTGATGTTCTGATCTATGTTGGTGTGAGTCCAGATGTTCTTGAGTGTCATCAGAACATGAATCTAGAAGTTTAGTGGGGCGATCAGGGGCGGAGCTACTCAGCTCAGAAGACACGCCCCATCAGAAGAGATTCTGGAAACAGGCTTCAGATCAACATAAAAATGTATTTTTAAGACATTTAGGTTGTGGGATTTTGTAAAAAAAAATGTCATAATTAAAACACTACTGGGAACATTTTTTAAATTAAAAAAAATGTCATAGGGGGCCTTTAAATACTTTTTTTCAGGCCACAGATCGGTTATATATCCAACTAAAGTGGGAATTTGATTTGGGTTTTTTCTTTCTTTAGCCGCCAGTTTCTTTCAGATTGAGGGTAAAGTTTCTCTTAATCCTTTGTACAATATCTACAGCTGCTTCAAACTTTAATGTCCTGTAGATTTCGTGTAGGAACCATTAAACTGTGATCTAGATTTCTCCTTAACCCATAACTGTCAATGTGGAACCAACTTCAGCCTCATCTGACTCAAAAAAAAACCCCAAACAGTCACTAAAACTGTTATTGTCTATTTATAATCAATAACACGAATCCATCGTTTAAAAAAACTTTATTAGCAGCACCTTCATTACATCAGAAAAGCGGTTGCTGAAATTCTGCATTATTGTTATGGTCTGGAAAACAATAAATCCAGATTTGGAGTAAAGACTCCTGGTTTTTGTCTGTTAAAGGTAGCTTTTATTTTGAAGTTGAAGGCTCTTCTTCCACTTCCTTTTTTCTGTCAAAACACTTTTCAAATATCTTTGTTTTGTGTTAACTTCACTAGTGTGTGGGTTTTAATTTAGAGTCAGTGCTGTCGCTTTAAGAAAGTAGCAGATGGATTTTTGACACGAGTGACTTGTGTTGTGAATGAGTCAGATGTGGTGGAGAATCCATTCGTTTTTCAAAATAAAACGTCCTTCAGAACCAGATTAGAAATAAAATGCAAAAAAATGCAGGTCCTTTTTTTCTCTTCTGCCCGGGACCAACTGTTCTACGGACCGGTACCGGTCCAAGGTTTTGGTGTTTCTGCTGCTCCCTTTTTGGGACGGCACAGCAAATCCTCCTCCTCCCTCATGTCCTCCTTCTCTCCATCCATCAACCTCAGGTTACTCCAACACTGATCTCTGAACATCTCCTATGATCTGATCCTCTGGTGGATTCATTCCTGATCCATCCTGACCACTCCAAAGAAAACCTTTAACATTTTTGTCTCAGTTATGTCTAAAAATGTAAAACAGTCAGATGACTCTAAGCCTTTCTACAGACTCCTGATAAATTTTCACAGCTTTATGCTTTAGTGTTTTGATTAAATGGGTTTGACTGAACTCCTTTTAGTTTGAAAATATTACAAATAATAGTTTTAAGAATGCAGAGCTGGATCATCGTGCAGATCTGGAACGGCAAACGTCCTCAGATCTCCTCCAGCTCGTTTCCTGGCTGAAGCTGAGCAGCGTTGGAGGAAACCTACACAGCACTGACCCAGATAAGCAAGAATCTGATATGTTGCAGAAACTGGAGGGGGTGGAGAGCGAGCACCGGGTCAGCGGTGCCGGATCCTCCCATCCACATGTTCATTGTTGCTCGTCCACATTCAGACACATTACGTAAAGGCCTCACATGGATCCGACAGATGTATGCTATGTAACAGCGCTCTGCCTGGCCGTGTGTGTCTGTGTGTGGGAGTAACACGATCTCGCTGGAGTGTTTACACAATGACGGCCGCATGTAGGCCAACGAGGGGGAGGAGCGGCAGGAGGAGGAGGAGCTGGGAGTGGCGAAGGCAGAGACGGAGGTGTTGCATAATCCTGAGCTCCCCTGACATGTGTGTAGCTGCCTGAGCCGAGTCAGTGGGACGCGCTGAAACGTGTTGACACGCTTACCGAAGAAATTATAAAAGACTAACCTGGTTAGGCTGCGTTTTCCCCGCTTCACGTGCTCGCAGATGACCCACACAGATCCCCGCCAGCCCGTCTGCCTTCCCCCAAAACGCTCGATCTGTGCCGGATCAGGGTGGAGGTGTTGGTGTGAGGGTCTGGCCTCTTAACAGAGTTATGTACTGCGGGTAAAGGGGCTAAACCCACCAGCTCCTACCAGATGATCTGGTGTTTTCATGCATGTGCTGCATGTTTTGAATAATTGTAGTAGGACATGTGGACTTCCGGTTGCTTGGTGGTAAAAGATCATCATCATTTTCAGGAATAGGTGTGGGTGAAGCTTAATTTCTTCCGTATAAATAACAAGTGAAAACAAGTTCATCATTTCCCTTTAAACCTTTGCTGTTATGGAGGAGTTGGGGTATTTAATTTTTTTTTTTTTTATGTTGCATCCTTTGAAAAGCCCTTTGAAAGGGGTGTAACATAAGTTGGGGGCTTGTCCGGGATCAGCATCAAATCCAGTGTAAGAGTTGGAGTATTTAATTTGTATATTTTTTATCTTTATGTTTCCTCCTTTCCAAGCCCCTAGACAGGGATGTAACATTATTTGGGGGCCTGTCCGGGATTGGCATCAAGTTCGGTGATATATTTGGGGTATTTAATTAGTATTCTTTTTACCTGTATGTTACATCCTTTTCCAAGTCCTTAGACAGGGGTGCAACATTATTTGGGGGTTTGTCCGGGATTGGCATCAAGTTCAGTGTTAGAATTGGGTTATTTGATTTGTATTTTTTTAACATGTATGTTACATCCTTTTCCAAGCAGACAGGGGTGTAACATAAATTGGGGACTTGTCCGGGATTGACATTGAGTTCAGTGTTACAGCAGTGATATTTTCATCCTAAAATTCCCCGACAAGCAGCAACCGTCTAACTTCCAGAGTGTAAATGTTACGTAAGAGTTTAAACTGTTTTATGTGTGAACGTAAACTCTGACATGAGTTAAAATTTTTTTACAGTGTTTGTCACCCTGTAGTCGGAAAAAGAAAATGTACTTCCATCAGTCAAAAAAATCAACAGAATCTACTGACCAGATCGCAGAACTTCCAGTATCTTCTGGAAAAATTGAACCTAAAATTAAACACTTACATTAAATCTAAATACTCCTCCATAAAGTTATAAAAGTTAAAAACTTTGAAAGAGGTTTGTGTAGTTTGTGGCTGTTTGCATTCTTTCCAAACAGCTTTACAAAATAAAAGCTTTTCCCATTTTTCCAGTATGTACGATAACGTTACAATATATTTTTAGATATTATTAATTAATGACTTCATCGATTTAATTCTTACTCAAACATTATGACACACAAACTTTTATTTATTTGTGACATGGAAAGGGAAGAAAAGAAAAGAACTCATTATTTCTGCCTCTTTTACTGAAACATTTATACACTTTATTTAAAACAATAAACAAACAGAAAAGCAGCATACACTAATAAATGTGATTCCTTAGTTAAATTACACATTTAACACCCCAACAACCTAAAAAAAATCTTACAAACAAACACAGGCTAAAAATAAGCTGGAAATTCAACCAGATACTCACAAGATCCGTTTGAGCTCCTCAGTTCCTGACCTGCATCTTTGTGCTCCTCAGCGGTGAGAAATGACAGAAACAAGAGGAAGGCCAAGAAGGAGGCGGTCAAGATGACCATCATGGAGACGTACGAGTTGACGGCAGAGCTCGGCCTCATCGTGGAGAAGATCTGCAGAGCTCACAGGGAGACGTTCCCCTCCCTTTGCCAGCTGGGAAAGTACACAACAGTGAGTTTCAGTTTAGAAAGGACGGTCCAGTTCTTCACCCCGAGGAATCTAAAGATCGGAACTCGGTCTATGTTCACACCAGGCTTGTGTGGTGCATTCAACAACGTGGGTTCGTACTTTTAGCATACGGTGTACCAGTGCATGTCCTCTCAGTTGGTGCAAAATGTCAAACCGAGACAAATCTGGTGAATCCTTCTCCAATGATTTTCTTTCACAGCTCTGTTCTAACTCATGAAAGACTTGATGTCATAGAATTCCAACTGGGCACAATTGGTCAACGTTCAACAGTTTTGAACGCAGAAGCCCAAAATGTGCACATACGTGTTTACATAGACGCTCGTACATGTATTTCTGAGCTCGGTTTGAACGTAAAACTGATGCTGCAAGAACGTGTTGTTCGCGATTTAATGAAGATACTTTCAGCCGGTGCCGTTCACACCGGACCAGCATCAGACAATCAGGTTGTGGCAGGGAGGGGATTCTTCTTCTTTTGTTTTTCTACTGTTTTTAAGTGCTCATCCGCCACCTACAGTCAGTGGAGCCTCGGTGTGCAAAGCCACAGCTGTGAAAATTCTGCAATTCTTGCTTCAGATTTGTTATCTTCACAGCTCTGTCGCTATAAATGTCCGTCTTGGTGTCATATTAATCTGACTGGGTACAAACCGCATTATTACTTCCTTCGTGATCACGTTTTCCAACGGTTGGTACTTCCATGTTTTGAAGCAGACATTACCCACACATCACCACTAAACCTGAGTCTCTGATTGGACGCAATGCCGCAATCAAGCGTCAAGAAGTTGAATGAACGTTTGATTTGTACAGAGAGTTCATGACCGGACTTAAAAACTCAAGGTTTTCACGAGTGTGGAAGCTTGAATTCTGGTTTGCGCATGTTTGACAGAACTTAAATGTAAGGCGACGACGCAGCCGGTGTGAACGCAGCGTAACAGGAACAGAAACAGCTCAAATCTTTGACTTCAACTTTTGCTGAAACCAGCAACAGTACTTTGTGGAAATGTCATATGTAGATCCACGTGGAGGTTTAACCTGTCAAAACATCATGTGCCATAGAACATATATACGTAGCAAGAAAAACTGCAGTCAATCGGAGGTATAAAATAGAATAGCAATACTTTATTCATCCCAGGCTGGGAAATTAGGCTGTTGCAGCATCAGAAAATGATGAGTCAGAGTACAGTAATCCATGTGATGCCAAACATGCATTTAAACAAAGTTATGAGGATATTTATGGCTTTAAAGTAAGACGAGGTGGAGTTCTCTTCTTGTAAGCTTGAATGATAAGAGAACAAGTCAGAACTGGAGGAACAAGTTACATTTCTCTGACTGGAAAGAACACATCAATGTTGATGTCACGCTGTGGACGTGATGTTTTGATCCTCGAACAGGTTTGTACGACACGTGTACAAAGACATCGGTTAAGATTATGTAATCTTCAATTCCTTAAAATCGTTTCCAACTTTAATCTGTTACCTGCCACAAACTTAAAGCTGATGTTCAGGTGTCTGTGGAGGTGTAAGAATGATGAAATCCACAAAAAAGAGAGACCAGAAAAGCCTTTTTACAGTCCAGAGCCAGCTTATATTTTTACTTTATTAAATTGTATTTACTTATTTTTGAGTGAAAAAGGCTGTAATGACAGACGCGTGGCTTTTAGATGTGCAGAAGTGGCCATTAAGACCGTCCAATTTAAACCAGTAAAAAATTCAACTTTATTTGTAAAGAACTTTTCCTGCTGTAGAGCATCTCAAAGCGTTTTCCACAATAAAAGAAATAACAGTAAGGCAAAAAACTGTAGTTAAAATAGAAATCATAATATAAAAAAAATAAAAACACAATAAAAATCCAGCACACATTCACATCCTACGAGTACAATCCAATTAATTATTAGTAAAAATGTATAAAATCAAAATAAAACATGTGGACATGTAAAAGCTATACTAAATATGTACGTGATAATGCTCACCAAGGCGTTCATGATCAGAATAGACGCCTCGAAGGGCATTATCCCGCTTATATCCTGGTCACGTACAAAATAATAAATTTGAAATGAAATATTAGAACTTTAATCTTCTTATTTTTAATGTTTAAATCATATTTCATTAGAAGCGGATGTGAAGTGATCCAAAGCATCTTTCAGAGGCAAAGTTTGGTGAATCCTCGATTCTGATTGGCTCTATGGTGTCCATTAAAAAGTGATAATGGAGAAGTTCCAGTCACACATATAGCGGAACTTAAAACAACAATCTAGCGGATAGAGGGGAACTTAACCTCATTTAACATAAAAGCTTGTATGTATACTACTTACACCGTGAAGTGCAAGTTGTCACCGAACTTATCAAATGCAACCAATCAGAGTCAAGTTCACCCAGATAATTCCATAAAATACTTAAGTTCAAAAAAATTCTCTCTGGAACTGAAATTATCCATCACTGTTGAGGAAAAGACAAATATATATTTAGATAATCTATAGGTTTTGTTAGGTAGTGGATGGTATTTGCTGTTTTTATCCGGACTGCCATAAACTAAACAAAAAGCTTTTAGGATTTCTGCATGTAAACATCGGTTGTGTATGGATGTGTTGAGATGGGATATTTTTACCCCCAGAACTCCAGTTCAGACCACCGGATCCAGCTGGACCTCGGCCTGTGGGACAAATTCAGTGAGCTTGCGACTAAGTGCATTGTGAAGGTGGTGGAGTTTGCCAAGCGAGTGCCGGGCTTCACCGGCCTGACCATCGCCGATCAGATCACTCTGCTCAAAGCTGCCTGCCTCGACATCCTGGTAAAGTTCTGTCTGCTCCTCAAGATTTTCTCTCCATTTTTATGTGTCTGGCAGTTGTCTCTTAAGAAACTTTTGCCTTTAATTGTTTCTCTCTGTTTATATATGTATCTGTGTAAAATGACTGTGTAATGCATGTATTTGGGTAAATCAAGATTTACATGTGAGCAAAAAGAAAAAAAACATTTTTAGGAATAATCACATCTAAAAAAACGTCTTATGCCCAAGCCTCAGCCTTTATTTTCATAAATTTGAGGCAAACCAGGAAGTACAGGATGCTGCAGTTCCTCCAAAGACCTCTGGAGGCAGAAGGGAGCATTTCTCCATTGATTTCTGTGTTAAAGGGCATATGCCATGCTAATCTTTAGCCTTTCAGAGTAAACTGAGTTTGAACTCCTTGTGAGTGACGCCCATTTCATGTCGTCACAGGAAAATATCACTTTGGTGTTGTTTTTTTAACAATATGATTAACATTATAATACACATAAAAGCTCTAAAAAGTTCATTTTGCATGTTATAGGCTTTAAAAAAAAACAACTTTAGACCAAACAATATAAACACACATACTTATTTAAACACACACACATATATACAGTATAT
>NC_050527.1:26118206-26126928 GCF_002922805.2 Oryzias melastigma | reverse complement strand
TATATGTACATATACATATTGCATAGTGTTTCATGGTCTTGCTGTTTTGCTGATATTTTTGGGATACAATTTTGCACGTTTTCTTGTTTTATTATTCGTACTGTGTTCTATGTCCTGTAGATCATTGTCAAATCTTTGATTGCAATCAGATCTTTGCTTTCATTCCATAAAATTAAACTTTTTTTAAAGGTTTGAACTCTGAGAGTTTAAATGAGAGAGAAAAGTGTGAAAATATTTATTTCTGTCTAAGAACAGTGTATAAAGTGCTGTGTGAGGAGTTTTACAGCCCTGAGCATCTATAAAGATAAATTGTGGATTTTATCTATCGTGAGTTATTTTTAGAAAGGAACTCCTGCAATAACAAGGGAACACTATATCCAGATAAAGAGGATACATTTACATATGTGGTGTTTTTTAATTTGTTGCTGAACTGATTAGAGCTTGAAACTTTTGTTCCTCCTAATTGTTGTTTTTGACATGTGGGCGGAGTAAATTCCAGTCACTATGCCCCTCCCCTTTCTGGTTTGTTTTCATTGTCCAGAATTTTATGGCGTAACAGATTATATGTCCAGTGCACTTATCTGCATTGTTAGATAACAGGAGATAAAAGGACAAACTTTGTCTCAAGAGACTCTTTCTCCTGTTTCTCTGAAGCCAAACATGTGATCCTTCAAATTAAAAGAAGTTTTTATTTCTGCTTCTCTCCAGATTCTAAGGATTTGCACTCGCTACACTCCAGACCAGGACACCATGACCTTCTCCGATGGGCTGACTCTGACCCGCACTCAGATCCACAACGCGGGATTTGGGCCTCTGACCGATCAGGTCTTCACGTTTGCGGGACAGCTGCTGCCGCTGGACATGGATGAGACGGAAAGCGGGCTTCTCAGTGCCATCTGTCTGGTTTCTGGAGGTAAGAAGCCCTTCGGCAGCTCCGACAGTGAGGATGAAAGACTCTTGTTTATGTCTCTCGTCTGGTCAGACCGCCAGGACTTGAAGGAGCCGTCTAAGGTGGATGTCCTGCAGGAGCCCCTGCTGGAGGCTCTGAAGATCTACTCTCGTAAGCGGCGTCCCAGCATGCCCCTGATGTTCCCCAAGGCGCTCATGAAGATCACTGACCTGCGCAGCATCAGCGCTAAAGGTCAGGCTTCGCCTGCAGCTTTCAGACTATGAGAAGAAAATGCTTGAATGACGTCAGTAGGTTTTGGTTTGACAAACCTGCCGTGTCCGAGTGGATTTTGTAGATTTAAGATTGAGTGGTAAATGATGACTTGTTTTCCACAGGAGCTGAAAGAGCGGTGTCGCTAAAGATGGAGATCCCGGGCTCCATGCCGCCGCTGATCGAGGAGATGATGGAGGACCTGCAGGACCTGGAGAGCTGCCAACAAGAACACACAAACTCCTCAAGTTTCTCCCTCTGAAGCTGCACACAAACTTTTCTTTCTTCCCAGAGAGATCACTAACACGATCAAAAGAGTCATTCAGAGGTTCACTAGTGTCTTACCTCAGTTACAGTCCACAGATCGGCGATACTGCGATCTGCTGCGAAGGCGGTGCAGCTGTTGCATTAAAAGTTCTTGAGTTGCAGAAAAGCTAGCTTCCTCTGAGCTCAGTGGAGGAAACATAGAATGATGCAGTAATATTTTAACCTCTTTTTACGTTTTCCTTCGGAAGTGTTGCAGGCGCATCGTG
The DNA here is from genome assembly GCF_002922805.2 of Oryzias melastigma. Classification (NCBI taxonomy): domain Eukaryota; kingdom Metazoa; phylum Chordata; class Actinopteri; order Beloniformes; family Adrianichthyidae; genus Oryzias; species Oryzias melastigma. Next base: position 26,125,236 of record NC_050527.1, on the reverse strand, counting down.
ATAACTGAGACGGTCTCCGCCTGTCTTTGTCTGATTTTAACTTTATTTATATTTGCATGAGTTACCACTTGGATTAATTTTACCTCATTGCCTGTAGCGTTAGTTCTAGGAAGTGATATGAAAAGGGCAATATGTTTGTTTTTAAATGTTATTTTGAATATTCGGTCAGAGTCGAACTGTGTCAGAGGAAAAGGGAAACGTAAGGACAAACGTTTATGATAATTCTCGCTTTAACAAGACTCCCAAACTGGCTGAGCTGTTAGAGAAACTGGAAGAGACAAAAAGATACGTTTGCTCTCAGAAGTTACAGTTTCTAGATGTATGTGGAGCATCTTAAAATGGAATTTAGAGACAAAAAATGTCTAAAAGCAAGAAATCAAAATCTTTGCATCAATTGGAATGACGTACGCTCAAAATTTGACATTTTACTGTTCTTAATTCACATCAAAAGAAACGTAAACGCAGAATCGCTTTGGGGTCTTGCAATGCTGACTACACACACATTGAAACACAGAAATCACAGCACAAACTGTGTCATGAACTGAAATGTCCATGTTTGTTTTCCCACCACTTCCTAACTGAACCACATTTGATTTCAATGTTTCCCGTAGTGACCTTTGATTTTCAAGGCAAATGAAGTACAGAACAGAACTGCGGTTATAACTTCATCATGTCCACAGGCTCTAGCATGCAGAGGCAAATGGGATTTTCTTACCCTGGTCATTGAGATCTACCACACTGTTTCTTTTCCAGCCCTACTTCCCCCTCACTGCTGATTTGCTGGATCTGGTGACAAGTCTGGGAGTGAATCAGACCTGTTCCTGGTGCAGGTTAAACTCTGGAAGGTCTCTATCACCACTTCTGTTCGTAGTCTTTATGGACAGAATTTCTAGGCACAGCCAGGAGTCTTTGGGGGTCTGCTCTTTGCAGATGATGATGTCCTGTTGGCTTCATCGATCCATGAACTCTGGCATGCATTGGAGTGGTTTGTGGTCAAGTGTTAGGATGAGGTACTTGATCGGAGAAAGGTAGTTTGTCCTCTCTGGGTGGGTGGAGTGCTCCTGCCTCAGGTGGATGTTTAAAAATCTTAGGGTCTTGTTCACGAGTAAAGGAAGATCGGAGCCTGTCGGAAGATCGACAGGCGGATTGGCGTGGCGTTCATTGTTATGCGGTCACTGTACTGGTCTGTTGTGGTGAAGACCAAGCTTGGCTAGAATGCAAAGCCCTCAATCTACCAGTCTATCTTTGTTCAACTACTATGGTCATGAGCTCTGTGTCATGACAAAAAGAACAAGGTCCTGACTACAAGTGGCTGCAGTGAGCTTCCTACATGAAGTGGCTGGGCGCTCCCTTAGAGAGCTCGAAGTGGAGGAGCTGCTCCTTCACATCCGGAGGAGCCAGCTGGGATGGCTGGAGAGGTGTTCCTGGCACGTCCCAAAGGCAGAAACCCCAGGGAAGACACGCTGGGGACAGTACGGTCGAATCTAAATTCTTCCCCTACCCCTATATTTAACCCTACAAACAGATAATTATGGAAAAATAATGTCTTCAAATTAGGATGTTACTAAACCTTGATGAGGTTGTCAAAAGTCACCTGTCATCCATGTTAGTGCTCCAAAAATACATAACAACATCGGTTTCATAGCTTTAAAAAGTCATGCTAAAAAAAAAGTCGAACAGGACACAAAAAGTTCTCCAGCAAAGATATAATCAGCCACAAGTCTTATGGCTACCCCTGAAAAAATCATTTCGGACACAAGTACTGCTCCAAATCCCCCAACAATTGGATTGGTAGGGAGACTCTGTAGGGGGAGGGGACAAATTCTGATTTGGTCCACCTCTCTGGACTGTCTATGAACACCTCGGAGTCCCTCCAGTGGTGCAGGTGAAGGAATTTTTGCTCAGACTGCTGCCCCTGTGACCCAGAAAATGGACAACTCAATGGTTTTAAATAGCTAAAGACACCTGATCCAGGTAGGTAAAAGCAGGAAGGACATGGATATCTGGAAAAGAAGCAGGAGGGGAGATCTCGAGGACCAGGGTTGACGACTACTACAAACTAACTGACCACCCAACATATTCTCATCCCCTAGTCGTCACATATTGACGTGTGGTTAAGGACCCCTCCGCATCACTTTTTGAGGTTTTGGGTGTCCTCAACTTGTTTGTAGAATCAAGGGTCTGCAACCCTTGGGACGCAGTACTGGATGCAGACTGGTCCTTGGGATGCGTCCGGTACCTGTAGATTAATCTGGCAACAGACGCAGTACCAGATACGGTACCGGACCCGAACTGGTACCGAGTCAGGGTTAGGGAACCAGTACTGGGTTAGAGTAGCAGTGCGCTCCGCGTCCCAGTACTGGACCGGTTCCGGTTGGTGGCCCGTAGGTTGGAGCCCAGTGAGCAACCATTTTATAAAACAATGAGTTGGGGACACCCAAAACATCAAAAAGTGCTCAGAAGGGGCCCTTAACCAAACGTCAATATGTGACGAGTTGGGAGTGAGAATGTGTTGGACCACGTTAGTACAGATGAACAACATGTTGAATCGGAGGGTCAATGGGTAGCATGAAAAGCTCTAAGATCAAATCAAATGATCAAAACACCGAAAGGTGAACTATTGGGATTGATAAAGCTGTGTACAGCTTGGAGAAGACGTTAACAGATTATAGTTTAACAGCTAAACACTAAAAGCTAATGACCAGCATGGAGATGATCACCGCTGACTTGGATCAAAAGAAACTGGCATAAAAGAGACTCAACTGGAGCGTGGACATCATATGAACCTGCCGTTAGAGGGTAACTAGAATCCTCATACATTAAAATTCATAAATGGAGGCTTAATTCAACATATTTATGACCTTTCTTGACCCTAGAACACTTTCGCTATAAAAAGTAAGACCTTCACTTAATTTTTACCCGCTATAATATGCCCAATAAAAAGTATTTGTCATAAAAAATAGATCAAAATATGACAACACATGATAAATTAGAGTAGCTTTCTTTTATTTTCAACTGTGATTTATGTAAGAAAATGGAAATAGGAAGCATAGGAAGATCCTAAAAACGTGCTTGAAAATTACAGAAAAATTAGGAATTTGAGAACAAAAAATTCAGAAAAAAAAGTTAATGATACTGGAGACTTGGTCTTTGGTCCACCCATTCCTGGGACATGTATGACTTTACCCAGGGACCATGACACCCAGGAATATATTGGAAATCATGTAAATACTTCTTGAAAATCACCCGGCGATGGTGTTCTGGGGTTAAAAGAAAAAAATTAATGTACCATAAAAAATTACTATTAAATGACAAAATATATAAAATCTTCTGCTTATTAGTTGCAAATTCAACAAACCTTAATTTAGCTGTGTTTCATAAACATTTTAGACTTTCTAAATAAATAGTTGGTCCTCTTGACCAACACTGGAGCCCTTTAAATACAGACTTTATGGAGGATAGTTCCTTGAATTTGGACTCCATATAGTGCTGTCAGCATTAAAAAACTGTTATTTAGCTTCAGCCAACAAGTTTGTGTTCACATGCTGGTCTTTAGCCTTTTACGCTTGAGGAAAGTTAAGCATGAAACCACTACTGCAACCATGGGTTCTGCTTATGAAGCAAATAAAGGAAAAAGATGACTAAAAAGTTTTTAAAAAACTGTCCTTCTAATTCTGATTGAATTTGTTTAATCAAAAGTCTTGCATACTCTACGTTGACCCCCTTTAATTTACCACTTTCATCAAAGTTAATAAGACCCCAAATCGACGTAAATATGATTTTTCTCAAACTCGACGTCACAGTGTTGTATAATAAATGGCTGCTTGTTACTTGGTGGATGTCAGATTCTTAGATTGTTTTGCTGAACATCTTTTTGATTGTAATGCATTGTGAAAGAGTTATTATGCTGTTGTTAAGCTAATGTAATACAGGACTCTATATCTTCCTAATATGTCTAAACGAAATGTAATTCCATTTTATCACAAAGCATTTATGTCTGTCACTATCAGAGCTGCGACTTTATATGTTTCTCTGCTGAATTTGTGTTTTTGATGACTGTGTAAAGATTTACCATGAAATTGTTTATAGCCATGGTTTTAGTGTTAGAATATCTGCTCTGGATCCTTTACCTTCTGTTATAGCACCACCATCAGGTGAAACATGATATTGATTTTCTTTTGTGGTTAAATCCTCCGAAAAGCTTAAAATATTTCCATCAGTTTGACTTGTTTTTATGTTCTAATTATCTAAGAAAGTAGGTTAAATGCTAAATAAAAGTGGAGGAATGAAACAAACCATCAAGTATGTTCAGAAATATATCAAAGTGAAGTTAAATTAGAATAATGCTTTGAAGATCATTCTCACATGTGCCTACAGTATCTGTGCCAATTTTATCCTGCAGAACATTTTTATGGTTTAGGTAGTAATTCATGATTTGGGTCATTTTTTATTTCATGTCTCATATGAAATGTGATAACTGCTACATAAATGCCATCATTCACGTTGATTTGCTTTTATATCATCTAACATTTCAAATGTTTGTCTATTAAAATCGTGTATACTGAATTTCTGTTGCTTTCATTTTTCTTTTGGGGCGGGTTTACTGTCGGATTTGCTGAGATTTAACCAGATTGGATGAAAAACTAAGAATATGTGCAGCAAACACAAGAGTTTAACTTCAAGTTTAGACAAAAGCAGAAGATAATGTGACTTGTCCTTATAGGATCCCTCAACCCATTCAGAATCAACATTTTAACCAAGAAATGCAAGAAAAAAAAACACTTGAATAAAGCAATAAATTCATACTGTGGTGTATACTGCCCCCCTCTGCCCTGTAAAGGAATTACATCACTAGTAAATTCAAACTTGAAATAAAGACTTCTCAAAATAGTAAAATGAGCACCTAAACAATGTTACTCCAAGTCAGTCACACTTCTGTGGGATTAAACTGTCCAATTAGGAAGCAACGCTGACTGACCATCAGTTCTGCGTGTTTTAAGAGGAACAGACAACAGGTGGAAATAATACCCAATCAGTGAGGCCGCTCCAATAAAGGAGTGGTTGTTGAAGTGGCTTCCACAGACAGCTTCTCCATCCTGATGCTTTCTGGTTGATGTTTTGGTGGCTTTTGAGAGTTGATAGTGTTGTCACTTGGTTTTCCAGATCTGTGTGCACAGCTGTACAGATACAACTTACTATTGAACCTCTACTCCTCATTTAGAGTCCTTTTCCAGCCTCCACCAACAACACACAGCTGACATATCGAGTAAAAGGCAGAGGGAGGAGACGGTGTTGTTTGAGTGAAGAAAGCCTCCCGGCATGTGTGAAATGTTCCAACAGTATAAACTACCTATTAAAACAAAAGTCTGGAAGAGTTCTGAGAAAACACATGGATATGGAAAAGATACAGAGAACAAAAACATTTTAAAAAAGAGAAGAAAGTGGATTAAAAATGTCAAATTCATCCTCATTCATAAACCTAATTATCCATGTAACCACTCACAGTAAGATCAAGTAAGTGAACCCTTTGGGAGTGCCTCAGTTTCTGTTCAAAATGGACACATTGTGTGTTTTTTTTATTTATCTCAATCTAAATCACAACGATGGAGAAAAACACTGCCTGTTAAATCACATCAATTTATGTTTTCATGTTATATTGAACACAGTTGTGTGTCCAGTTTATGCATAAAACCAAGTAATTTCAAAGGGTTCACATATTTTCTCCTGCAGTTGTACCTATGCAGAACCACACACAACTGTACACACTACACAAACAAGCACTCAGACTTTTCTGCATGCCAACAAACAAATGTGTTGATGTTTCTTGTTTCAGATTCAAACATCCATGAAGAGGCGAGCAGGCAGGTGTGTTCAGGTGAGAGTGTGTTTACTGGGATGTACCATGATGTTGGTGAATAAGAAGGTGTGAATTCTGGACTCTCTCCTGCACAGCCAGGTTCCCCTCGGGTGCCCCATGTAGAAGAAGCTCCAGAGCCGCCACATCCCGGACAAACCCCCAAAAGACCCCAACCAAATCTAAGGTAACATTTCCTTAATTTAAGAAAGACCAGAGGTTTTTGGAGTAAAGGGGTGACATTTTTATTCGTCATCAGGACTTTTAACAAAAATATATTAAGTTAATAATTACATTCCTATTTAGTTCTCATGTACAAAGAAAAAACATTTTGAATGTTTTAGAATTCCAGTTCATTTATTATGAAACTAAAAGCAGAAAAATGATCAGGAATTAAAAAAAAAAAAAAAACAGGCAAAATTGCTTAAAATGTAACCTTCACTGTTTGCATTCACACTTTTTTTGGAGAAACATTTACACTGAAAATACCATATTTATCCAAATAACAGGCTAGATCACTCAAACCTTCCAGTTTCTGTAAAATGTTTTTTTCATTTATAAAGGAGGAATTGGTTTAAATGAAATGAATTCAGTCTGAATGTGAAGTAGATGAATCAAATCCTGAGCCTGACTGACTCATTCAGACCAAAAACAAACCCGTTGTCTCATATTTGTGTTTCCGTTTCACATGTGCAGCTCAGCTGCTTTGTGTTGATCTGTAGTAGTTGTTCTGCTCCAAAAGTTTCTCAATAATTCCCTAAAAAAGGAGTTATCAGTCAGAAATGGTTTTTTTTTTTTGGCAGAGCAAACGCTCAGTGAAACTTGATGAAAGACCAAAACGATCCAGACACTGACCTGCATCTGCTGGTATGTGACTCCATCTGTGACGTACCTGTCCGCTGTGATCACAGGTGAGATCAACAGGATTTTACTTCCAAAATGACATTTTAGCATTTTAGTGAGAGACCAGAACGTTTTGGATAGTTCGCTCCACAAATACCTGGACTGTCAGGGGATTCTGGGTCTCGTGTGGGGGGGTGCAGCAGGGACCACCAGCCTGAAGTGGCTCCATTGATCTCTATCAGCTCCGGGGAGGCCTGGAGGAGCTGGAAACATCTGACTGTTAATCTCCAAGATCAGACTTGAATCGATTTTTTTTTTTTTTTTTTTTTTTTT
>NC_050527.1:26096995-26118004 GCF_002922805.2 Oryzias melastigma | reverse complement strand
AAAAAGTTATAATTCCAGACATCATTCAGGAGAGAAGAATGAATCTGATACCTCGGGTATGAACAGTGTTTATTTATACTAGATAGATTTGTAGTCATTATATTATTTTTAATATAGTTTTTAAAAAATTATATTGGCGATTTTAATGTCTGTGCTCAATTTATTTACCCCATATACTGATAAACATCGCTCCTTTAGAAGTATTCTTTTTGCCTTGATAAATATTTCATGGCCTTTCAGATCAAATGTACTTTCTCTTTTAATTTATCTTTCATTAAATTAGGAGGAAGGCATTTCATATTTACACTAATCTCATCTTTGTAGATAGAATTATCTGAAAGTCTCAGATTCTGGTTTAATTTTTTCTGGTAAAACACTGAAATCATTAAATTCAGTAAATGGAGCATTATGTGCCATTTTTAATGTTTTAATTTACATTTTAAAAACTCTCAAACTGGAGCTTTGTTGCAGTTAAAGAGATTTCTAGTAAAATACAAAATAAAAAAACAATAAACAACATAGAAAGTTTACTAGAATAAGAAAAAGTGCTCGAATAAATAGTGTATCAGACAGAGTTTATTCACACAGTTTGGAAAATGTTCTGGATTCTTGTTTTTTCACTTCAACATGTTTGATTGATCCAAAAGCCACGCCCCCTCAGAGGAGATTTTGGAAACAGAGGCTTCAGATCAACATGAAAAATGGCTTTTTAAGACATTTAGGTTTTGGGATTTTGGTTAAAAACTTCATAATTAAAATACTACTGGGAACGTTTTTTTAATTAAAAAAATGTCATAGGAGGACTTTAAAGACTAGTCATGCTGAGCTCTTTGGATTTGTTTCCACATTCAAATCCAAAAATTGAAGACAATTTTGTGACTGGGTCACGTGACTAAAAGAAATGTTTATTCTCAGTCGTTATTTACTCAAAGATAAGTTATTTTTAGGGGACCAGCAGTACATTCAACTGTTTTATTCTAGTTCATCTCATAGCATTAACATTTGATAGTGTTCTCTTTTCATCACTAGATGTCACTAAAACGTTTTTTTTTTAATCAGCCTTATTTAATCCATATTCTGGAGTTCTTCATGATTGGTTCTTTGTTTTATTTTCACATCAGTACATAAAAGTAGGAGAGAATCTAACAACAAAGTAGAGTCTGTGTCTCCAGCAGATCTGCATGCAGCAGAAAACCGACTGAACAGGTGAAGTTTTTACTTTAAAAGGAGCTGTGAGATCTACTATAAAGAAAAGATGAGAATTGTTTTAATGCAAACAGTTTTGTAAACATAAACACCCAGAAAAACGGTTTATTATTATTTTTTTTAAGATTTTGTCAATTTCTAAAGAGAAATAAAGTGAAATCACATGGAGAAAACTATCCATGAACTAAAGTTCGAGTCAAGGTCAATAGGTCAAGTTGTTCTGAGTAAAAGGAATTTATTTTGAATTAACAAATCTCTATTAGATTAGAAGATCAGACAATAGTATTCATTATTTTTATCATTATTATTGTTTTTTTAGTAAATGAACAATATTTATGAACAGAAAACCCTAATTAGTCCCTTTTGACAGATGTTTTGTATACTCCAGTGTATTCTCTGCTGGATATTATTTTCCCATGATGCACCTGTAAGAGTATGAGTGTAGTGAGTAAATAGAAAAAGCTGAACCTTGCTGAGCTCCACCTTCAGGTCGTAGGGGTCGCTGCCGAGTTGGAATAGAGATTTTTTGAACTTCTCAACGAGGCGCCGTTCGACGTCTGCAGACAGAGACGGCGGGAGCTGCAAAAGAAACCAGCGCGTCTTACGAATGTGATCCGCACCAACAAAATCACCAACATTTCTCTGGTTTGACCGGAAGCTTTCGATGAAATAACAGCAGAAGTACTTGAGTGATGAAGATGACTTTGTGCAGCTGCACCAGGAGTTTCTGGATGGGGTCGTGAATCTGTCGCAGCATCTTCTGGGACACACAGATTCCTGCAGACACTGTCGTCATAACAACACCTTAGATGAAGGTTTCTGTGGTTTATGTTGCTGATTGTTAGAGCATTACCTGGCCTTGGTTTGAACTTTAAAGCACAAAAATCCACCCTGAGAAAAATGAGAAAAAAAAGGTCATCTGATTAACCTTAGAAGAGGGTTCCAAAGTAAAAGTCCAGAAATGTAAAAAAAATATCAGGTGTTTGTTTACTTACGTAGCCACATTTTTGTCAGCTGGGACACAAGAACTGGACCTCGAATCTGCACGAATTCAAACCAGAAAACACAAAAGTGAGCGACATCAACAAACCTGAACACTTCTTTGTCCACTTTGATGTCAAAGCTGACTTCTCCTTATGAAGCAGAAATGAAATTTGAACATTAGATAGGAAAGGGAAGTCTAAACAAGTTCAACTGTTATAAATAAAAAAACTTCATACTTTCAGGTCAAAAAAAGAAACAGAAATCTGTGTCGACCAAAAAGCCAAAGAGCTCAATCGACTGTTAAATGCTAAATGTAAAGAGTATGAGCAGAAAGTATTATAACAATGTTAGAAATGAATGATGGAAAAGCTACACCAGATAAAGAGGCAGATCAGCTGAAGAAAAGGTAAAAGAACAAAGTAAAAGCTACTTTAGAGCTGTTAGAAATCCCTCACGACTCAATCTGTCAAATTTTATTTGCTTTTCATGCACATGTGAACAGAACAAAGTGCTTCACAAAAAAGTTGAAAGTTTTAACCAAATTTAGACACTCATCTTTTTTTAATAATTATAATTATTTTATATATATACAATAAAAGTTTTAGGTGTCATTTTATAAAAAAAAACAACAAGAATGACATTTGTCAACAAACTAATCGACATGTTTTTGAATGAAAACACAAAAAAATCCCGTCAAAAGTCACACCAGGCAGCCCAAAAATAAGAATTTCTCACTGCTGTCTATTTGACATTTTCCCTGGATTTCCTTTTTTTTTTTTTAGCTTTTCTTTTCTTTCCTCATAAATTTTCTTCATTGTGTTTGTGAAAAATAATCAACCTTTTTTTTGGGGGGGGGGGTTTGATCCAGCTGGATTTCAGGTTGGCTCAGCTGGAATCTACTCAGGTGGGGGCGTGTCTGTCCATTCGGTGGGCGGGACTTTCGCGGTGAACCGTATTATCTATTATAAGACATCGCCGGTGCTTGTTATTGTAGTGAATTCATGTCGGTCCCCATCCCACAATAGAAAAATGGTTGTTTTCCTCGTCGTTGGATTTCTAATAGCAGACAGCTCTGTTTAGCTCCGCCCCCATAATAGGTTCACTGCTGCCTTACAGCCGTCAGATTGACGTTTGTTCACCGTCTTATTTATTAGAATAAAAGATCGCTTTTGTCCAACAACTACAAATAAATGTCAGTTGTCATCTGTTTATTTAATAAAATCTCAATCACAGAATATAAAAAAGTTTATTTTAGACGGAGTTTTATTATACTGATCTCACAGCTGCATGGGAGGGAGCCTAATAAATATTAAGGAATTAATTATGTTCTATTAATTGTGCTCGTTAACGTGTCAACTTTTACAGATCAATTCCATTTCTAATTTAAAAATCTAAAACTTCTTGTTGGTTTCAGCAGTTTGAAGTGAGCAGACATTCACAACAACCTGTCGTAGCTTCACACCCTTTCGTTAAATTCCTCAGCTGCATGAAACTGTTACCTTGATTTACTTCCTGCTCGCCGTGAACGGAGCTGCAGGCTACAGACGAGCTGTGAGTCAGAGGATCAGCTCTCACTGGAGGGTTTTCCTAAAAATGATAATAAAAAACATTCACATAACACCTTTTCAGTTCAGCTTTGTGTTTCCGCGTTCATTTCTACCTGGCATGAGTTACAGCAAACGGCCTCGCCTGCTTGCTTTCCCATGAAACACTTCTGTGCCCGTTTCCTGTCGCGCTCGGCTCTCCGTTCTAAGGCATTGTGGGAAGTGTAGAGTCCATCCATGAGCCTAATCATCAGGTCTGAGATCCTGGAGCTGACGACTACGACATCCGGTCGCTGCTCGGCATCAGGGGTCAAACACCTGCTCAGGAGAGCGAGATCTGTCAGGTCAAAGAGTCACGGGGGCGAGCGCCACAAACCCGAATCTCACCATCGGATCATCTGGGGGACTCTCTCTGAGAAGACTCCTTCCTCCACAGGCTCATACTCAGCCTCCACGATCTGTCAGCAAAGCAGACGGAGGAGAATTCATCATGGGAGGGAAGATGATTCCGAGGAAACGTGGAAGCTTTTGAGAGTTTCTGTCACCTTGCTGGCCAGAGACAGCATGTTGCTGCTGTAGAACGGAGGCTTCAGAGTGGCCATCTGGTAGAGGATGCAGCCCAAGGCCCAGATGTCAGCTTTTTCTCCGTACGGCTCATTTTTCACCACCTCCGGGCTGTTCAGGCATCGCCATCATCGACATTTCAATAGGAGGAAAACGTGATGAAGGCAAAAGATAACTAGAAAAGTTTCATTACCTGCAATAATGCTGGTGTGAATGCTTTGAAAATACTCTAACTGCTGAAGGGATTTGCTGAAAATGCAAAAGCTATTTGCAAAATGATCTTATGAAAGATGACTGAAGTTGACCTAAATTTCTTAAAAAATGATAGTGAGTTTACTTAAAAATCCTCCATACATGCCAATTTTGCAAAAACATGTAGTGTGTTGCTTAAATATGAGCTAAACTCTAAATTAGCCCAAAAAACTTTAGTTGATCCAAAATAAGCCTAAAAAGCCAGAATATTGACAGAATAGTAGCTCAACTCCAAAACAGCCTAAAAATGCATGTTAGCCTGTTGCTAAAATATTAGTTAAACTCAAAAGTAGCCTAACAAACTTCTGTAGATAACAAGTTAGTCAGAAATATTAGCATGTTCCTCACTAAACTCAAAAGTAGCCCAACAACCTCAGTAGAATGATAAACTAACATCTTCCCTTTTGTATCTATGATTATGTGATTCTTTTTTATTGTTTGCCTCCCTTTGCTCAGATCTTTTTTTAAATTAATATTTTTTATTTTTATTTTATTGATTCTGTTTTGTTGTTTAATGCTGCAATCGCCCCCCTGTTTGATTGTAATAATGGAAAAAACTCTGTTCTATAATTTCAAGCCATGTTTTGTTCTGTAGTGTGAAGTTGTTCAATTGAAAAAAAGACAGCAAAGCAAGAAAAAAGACCCTTAGTAGATAACAAATTAGCCAAAAACGTTAGTCTGTTCTTGGTTAAACTCAAAAGTAGCCCAACAACCTTAGTAGATAACAAATTAGCTAAAGAACATTTGCATGTTGCTAAAATATTAGTATTAAAAACCTCAGTAGATGCCAAATTACCAAAACGAGCTAGCATAATGCTAATATAACATCTCATTGCCAAATTATTTAAAATTACAGTTAACAATGGTTTCAAAGTGCACAATTTTTTTAAAGATTAAAAAAAAATCTTATTCACTTCCTATGGGGCTTATTTTGCTCAATATTTCAAAAACTATGATGTTTATGAATGTCTTAAGTACAAGCAGTAATGTCCTGGATGTCCTGAACGTTTTGATTGCTGAAGTCGCTAAAAGTGTGATTGAGTTTTAATGTCCGAGAATCGTACGGAAAGGAGCAGCAGAATCACTCTAGAGTGAACGGTGTAAACCAGACAGCCTCATTTCATTTTACAGAAATAAAGATATTTTTGTATTTTGATGCTTAGAAATGTTAGATTACCCTGCACAGATGAAGTTTTAGTCACATGCCCGTACAGGGATGAACTCATAACCCCTAAACTTTTAACTTAAACTCAGCTAAACGCTGCGATAAAGATCTTCTCACCAGGAGTAAAGGATGGTGCCGACCACAGATGTTAGCTTGCTGTTCTCCTGTTTCTGCTTGGCCAGACCAAAGTCAGCTTCAGACAAAGAAGAGACAGCAGTTCCAGTCTCAGTGAAGACAGAAATGTGCTGTGAAGGAGGATAAACTCAGACTCACTGATGGTGACTTTGTCTTTCTCCCCCAGCATGATGTTGTTTGGTGTCAGGTCCCGGTGGACGATCCTCTTCTCCTTATGTAAGTACCGCAAAGCCAGACATACCTGAAACATTCAAGATCCAATGAATGTTTCTCAACCAGTCAAGAGGGAATTAACAAGTCTCAAACCAATAATTCTGAAGGTAGTTTGTTGAAGCCAATTCCTAGTTCAGTTATGAAGGATATTGATTCTAATTACAGGTAAAAAGTCTTGACAAACAGACTGTCCAGTTGAAGCCTTCTGATGAGCTGATGGGTTCAGTTTGTGTTTGACACACTTCAAAAAACAGTCAGAGAAAGACGATACATTTGCCTGAGTGATTAAATTAATCTGATTGACAAAGAGCAGAAAAAGTGACAGCAAATAAAACAGTAGAATCAAAGGGAGTCAAAAGAGGAAAAATAGTGGAAAATAAAAATAAAAATATTCTGTCCTCTCATCTTTAATACTTAGTGCAGATGGACGGGCGCTTATCAAACCTTCCACTCACTACTTAACATATGAAGGAGGAGAAAGAAAATGAATGAGGAAATGCTCAAGAAAACAACAGTTTTGCTCCTGTTTATGATGAATGGGGACTGCAGTCTTTCAGTCTCTGACCCCCTACTGGTTTCTTGAGGTGTGTACAGCTATTTTATCATTTAAACGCGCTTCAGTTTGGAAGTCAGAAGGTTGGTCACACATCACTCCTCTGAGTATCAGGGTTTAAGAGGTGTGGTTGGACCATTAAAAAAACAAACCTGCAGCTCTCCTTTTTCTTGTTGTTCTGAAACTTTTAGCAAAAAAGAAGCAGAATCTGTGAGGTGAAAATGTGTTTTTTGAACCCTTAGAATAACATAAAATACAAATTGTATCCTTTTTTTGCATGGAATACTTTTCACATTTTTACATAGAACAGAAATACATTTAATTTTTTTTTTTTACCAAAATACTGTAAATTTAATTTTGAAGACCAGAAATTATAGAATTATAGAGACAATGTCTGAATTCGTTCACTACTCACTATATCGTGCGTTCACCATTGTGTACTGCGAATTTATAATTCCAAAATTGAGTCCCCTAGAAATTCCCCACAATTCTCTGCATAAAGACAGTGTCCATCAATACTCACTAGATTGGAGAATATAGACCACAATGCATTAAGTTTGAACAATTGTTGCACACGAGAAAAGTATTTTTTTGTTAATAAATCCTCAACGTTTTCAGCGTTAGAACACAATGGATTCATAAATAGTCGTCATAATATGCTCGTTTTATTGATTAGGTTTTCATTTTTGTGAAATTGGTGATGTCATATTTTCAGTTTTAAAAAAGATAATAATAGGATAGATCGTTTCTTAGTAGTTAGGAAGTAGGGAGGGAATTCTGACAGCCAAAAACAAAGTCTGTCTGGAAAAAAAAAAAATCTGAGTTCACATGAAATGTTACATACTATTTATTATTAAATGCTCACTGTAAACTTCTAAATGCAAATCGTGTGATTAGGAAACAAATAGTTATCTCCTTCAGAAGTACAAAAAATGCAGTTTTGATCAGACACAAGGATATTGTTTACAGTCAAGATTTTAGAAATGAGTTAGAAAGTGTCACAGACGGGTTGTTCTGTGTAAAAGTGTGGCCACATGTTTATACTGACTTATAACGGAATTTATCCATTTAAGAAAGTGTTGTAGGATGTGTCGTACTGATTTAATGAAAGAAACCTGTGGGCCGTGTGTCTCCAGGCCAGACTTTGGACATGCGTCTAATATAGGCCCAATCCAAATTCTTCCTTTCCCCCTTCCCCTTCATTTAGCCCTCCAAATGGAGAGTTACTAAAAAACAGTGTCTCATAATTCAGACGTCACTTTCGTTCGATGACATCCCCAATAATTACTAGTCAGTTAGCTTTAGCGTGGAGCTCCCAGCGCTCAAATATACATAAAAACATCAATTTTTTAACTTTAAAAAGGTCCTGCTACAACAAAAAGTCATTACTTACATTTAAATGTAAACTTCTGTGGTTCAGAGCACATCCACATGAAGAAAGTTTACCGTCCGCTTTGAAGGTCGGATTTAAAATATAATATTCTGGACACACTTGTACTAAAAATGACCCTTCAAATGGAGGGTAAGGAGAAGGGAAGAATTTGGATTGGACCTTAGTCCAGCTGCCTCTTTCACAGTGGTGGGTCAATTACCTTTGAAGAGTAATCGATTACTTTACTTTAGTTTCTGGATGAAAATGTAATGAAATTACTTTACTCTTTACCTACTTTAATTACTGAATAGTTGCCCAAACAAGGTGCCATTTCTTTTCATTGAACTTTATTTTGAAAGTGATGACTGATTAAAAAGTATGAACATGTTTCAACAAGTTTAGACGGCAGTAAGAGAATGTTACACTAATAAATGACTTTATTAGTCAACATTTGAATGCGTTACGTCTGTGACGTCAGCGGCTTTACCTGAATGAACACGTTCCAGATCCTGTCCTCGGTGAAGCGCTGCTGCTTCTCCTTCAGGGAGGTGAAGTGTTCGGCCAGAGGGACTCCCTCGATCAGCTCCATCACGATGTAGAGCTTCTCGCCTGAAACACAGAGGAGCGTTGCAGCTTTTCCCGCTCTTTCATGAGGAGCTCGTGAGCTGCTGAAGGAACTACACACCGTCTAGAAACGTTTTGTAGTATTTGACAACATTTGGATGCGTCATCTGGAGACGAGAAAGAACAAAGGTTCCTTTATTTTAAAAAGTAAAGAGGAAGACTTTCATTTTATTCCAGATCCTAGAGAATCTGTGCCTGTTCTTTGATGATGGTGAGCTCAGAGATGATCTTCTCCACGTTACTGTCTCTGGACCTCTTGTCTTTACCAAACGCCGGGTTGTGCAGGTTCACTTCCTTCAAAGCCAGGAGGTTCTGACCACTCTGCTTTTGGACCTAACATTACAGTCATTGTTACTGAAACCCAAACTTTTTTTTTTTAGCTTAAAACAGATGTTTCTCCACCTTAAAGACACTTCCAAAGGCCCCCGTGCCCAGATGCTCCAGAATGGAGTAACCGCTGATGACTTTGAGGGGAGGCCGGCTCTGATCCACGGACCTGATGCCCTCTCTCAGAGCCTCCAGCTTCTCCTCCTGCATCAAAATCCTCTCAGTTAATTCAGCAAATCCAATAGAACGCAGTCATTTCACCCAAAACCAAACATGTTCAGCAGCTGTTCTCTTACAGTGTAAAGTGAAACCACAGTTTGCAGCTCCTCGTAGGCCGCGAGGTCCCGCGCGTAATGTCCAACATCAATAAACAACTCAAAGAGGTCTGTGGGAAAGAGTCTGGGAGGGATTCCAGCGTGCAGAGGACGTCAACAATGAGAAACAATCAGAAAGTATTCATGCAAAGACAGCCCCTGATATATTCTGGGGGGGGTCGCTCACCTTTTAAAGAGCGGTCTGTTTCGTTCGACGCTAAACAGAAAGCGCAGAGTCCGGAAAGCGTAGCACTGCCAAACAGAAAAGCAGCATCTCAGTTTCTGACTGTTTCTTCAGATTCGACATGCTGATGCAGGAAACTGCTCTGTGCTGCTGCTGGACTCAACCGCAGCCTTCAACACTGTCGACTACCACGTCCTCCTGGACAGGCTGAAAAACGTTGCAGTATCTGGATTCGCTTTAAACTGGTTCTCCTCATATCTGACTGGTAGATCCTTTTCTGTGGTATCTGCTAAGTTCAAGTCCTCCTCTGCATCCCTCCATCACTTCTTGTGTGCCTCAAGGCTCTGCTTTGGGACTTTTACTGTTCATTTTATATCTGCTGCCTTTGCAGCGTATTTTGAGCTCTGATGACATTCAGCTTTATGTGTCTTTTAAACTTCAGGATGTTTTTAAAATACAGATTTTTTGCAGGTGTCTGGATTCGGTCAAGAGTTGGATGAACGACAACTTTCTCCAACTTATGGGGCGGCCGTGGTGCAGTGGTAGGGCGGTCGACTCCTGATTAGAAGTGAGCGGGTTCAACTCCGCCTTGCCCGTCCATGTGTGGAAGTGTCCTTGGGCAAGACACTGAAGCCCGAATTGCCTCTGGTGGGAGGTTGGCGCCAGTGTTCGGCAGCGGAGCCACCACCAGTGTGTGAATGTGTGTGTGAATGGGTGAATGGGTCTGTGACTGTGAAGCGCTTTGGGCCCTCGAAGGAGGGTAGGAAGCGCTATACAAGTATACGCCATAAATGAAACTAAAACTGAGGTCCTCGTTTGTGCTCCTGACAAATACCAGATAGTCCAGTGGCTCGGTCCACTTGCTTCTTATGTCAGACCTTCTGTTAGAAACCTCGGGGTAACTCTAGACAGTTTTATCTCTCGACTCTCACGTCGGGTCACTTGTTCGTTCTTGTTTTTATCATTTAAAAAACATTGCTAAACTGAGTCTAGTTGTATCATGTTCTGAGATGGAGATGCTCATTCATGCTTTTATTTCATTGCAACTCCATCTTCACGTCTCAGTAAAACATCTCTAGAACGGCTTCAGGTTGTCCAAAACGCTGCTGCAAGGCTTTTAACCAAATCTTCCAAGTTTTCCCGCATCACCCCTTTGTTAATCCAACTGCGCTGTTATATATAAAAGACCTTTTGCAGCCGTCCACTCCCAGCAGGTCGCTCAGATCATGTGACCAGGGCCTGCTGGTGGTTAAAAGAACCTTTAAAACTAAAGGTGACAGAGCCTTTGCAGCATTGGCTCCATCCTTCTGGAACTCCCTTCCTCTCAGCCTCAGATCTGCAGACTTTTGTTTTAAAAAGTAGCTAAAAACATATCTTTTAAAATTGCCTTTTCATAATTCTGTTTTACTGTGAAGCACTTCGTGATTTTGGTCTTGAAAGGTGCTATGTAAATAAAGATTATTATTTAGATTATTATTTATTTTTTAAATCGTGCACCTGAAGTGAAGCTGCCGCCGCTCCGCCCTCCTCTGGTAAAATCAACTTTGCAATGATGTAAACGCCATTTTCCTGTGGGGAAAAAAAAGTCATTTCCCGGAAGTTGTGTTTTGTCACCAGAAACGACATTTACCTGAACGATGTGGAGAGCCGAGGAGTCGTCCAGACTCATCTCAGTCAGAGCCGTGCAGCAGGCTGGAAGAGGGTGCAGACGGTCATTAAACAGACAGCTGACGTCCTAAAGGTCACGCTGGCCGGTTATCTGATTTTCTGCGTTGGTCTTTAGAGTTCATTATGTTTACTGCAGAGTTATCGAACACAGGAAGTTTACAATCACTTCCCTTAAAACAAATCCAACAGCTTTGCTTCAGGAAGGATGTGTTTACTCTCTCAGGTGCTGATAAGACTCCCCTGTGGGAGGAATTATCATCATTTCAGCAACAAAACTACCAGCTTTCACTGTTTTGTCAAGGTTTTAAAGGGACCATACCATGAAAAATCTACTTTTTTAGCTTTTAAATGTGTTATAATGTTAATTCCTCATTGAGAGGAATCCTAAACGTATCAGAGAATGGGGCAAGCTGACGGGGGATCATGGGAAGTCGGCAGGAGAAAGGGAGCAGACTATTTCCTGGAGAAATAAGCGAGCGACGAATTGGGAGAACTGGTTTAAACGTGGATTATTGAGCAGCACCAGAAAGGTAAATAGATCCGCATGAAAGCAAAGAGGATTTTTGATATAGAGATTATATGTCATCTTTTCAATAAATCCTGAAATGTTCATCAGGTGTTTTTTGACTGAATTTCACCACAAAAATGTTCTGTTTGTGCCAAATTTGGGGGATAAACATCCGAGCTGCACTGTACGTGGGCCTACATCAATCTAAAACATAATAATAAAAATGTTCCCCTCTTTATTTCGTGGATGACACGCCGGCTCTAGGATGATGTCATGATGTGAGTGGAACCCTCCGGGAGCGAAAGGTGGAGTCTCAGAGATTGTGTTCACAAAAGTACCGATAAGTCATATTTAATAAATAATTCATCTTTTAGTGTTCCAAAGGTGATATATGATTATTTTCATGAATATAGTTTACTCTGAAAGACTTAAGAAAACAAAGTATGGTCCCTTTAAATTTAAAAGTGAGCGACGGAGGAACACCTCCTGTTAACAAACGGGTCGATATTAAGGACATAAGAAGGAAAGCAGACGGATGTGGTCTGTGCTGTTCTGGATGAATCCACACTGACAGCATCACTGGATTCACAGAGACCTGACTTCAGGGCGGCGCTGTTGTCCGGCTCCTCCGGAGGCCTCGGCTCCTCCTTCACGCTCCACTGCTCAGAAACGTGCGGCCTGTCACTAAAAGAGAGTCCGTTAGTCCACATGTTGCAGTGTGAAAGACTTTCAAAGACGGGACATTAATGAGCACATGCTCTGATGTAGTGTTGCTAGGCAACCGCAACCACCATGACATCAGTGCTGCATTTATACTTTGATCCCTAAAATGTATCAAAAAACAGCTTTAACCTTTGGGCTTAAAATCCCGCACCGGATCATCTTCTGATCTATTTTCAAAGCGTTCCCAGTGTTGATGTTGTTTTAGTCAAAATCAAAAAACTTGTCGTTTTCTAGGACATAGTTTCTGCAGAGCGGCAGTAGTTCATTAGGTGTGTTTGAGATGATGCGGACGCAGCGCTGTGTGTCTGGATTGTGGTGAATGTTGGGTAGTTTTTGCTCTGATGTCAAGTGTCAATCATCATAAAAATATCGCGAGAAAGGGGCGGGGACAAGGCGCCTACCCAGGGAAGTGCAGCTCGAAATCTGGCACTGCGAGCCACCTTGATGACTACAAAACAATGCATTGTGGGAAATAGTGTCCTGTCAGTTCTTGTAGCTGATGCTGATCAGAAATGACTGGCGCCACATAAAGGAAACCTGTGTATTTTGTAACTCTTTCTGGAAAGTAATGAATGATTCAAAACGATTTGGATCAAAAAATACTCAAATGCAATTGTGGCTCAATTTTCTTTTAAATATGTCCTTCATCTGCAGAAAAATATGGAGCTAAAAACCTTCCAACAGTGAGATTCGAACCCAGGTGAGTCCTGGCAAAATATTAACAAGTCCTGCACATTACCACCACACCATATCTGACATAGTGTTCTGTAGGCTTAATAATCGCAACCCACCAAAGAGCGTTTTATGCAAGCATAAGGACGTTTTCTACGCCTGTATTTATACGCCATTTGAACGCGTTTTGAACGGGCTAGAACAGAGTTTTGGATGTGCGGTTTGTACTCGCTAAAATTCTGCTTTTTCTCTTGGGACAACTTCAGATAATGATAGTATAGACTAAACAGCCATTTTCAGACCTCAATTATCACAGTTCTCAGAGTCAGTGAACGCACCGGGACTGAAGTTACCACCCTCTTTGATTTTGATTGGTCAATCATGTTAGCCCCGCCCCAGCGCGCCACAATGGGACCAAAAAGTTTGGAAACTGAAATTATCAGATTCGAAAACGAAAAAAAAAAAGAGTTGAAAGTGAAAAAAAAGTTTTAAAATAGACATTTTGAGTTTTTAAACCTAAAAAAACAAACATTTGAAGCTGAATAGCAAAACGTTTTATTAAATTTAATTTGATTTATTTGAGTTTCAAATAATACTGGCCCCAAAATAGCTCCATAGAAATGCTGCAAGATTGTATTAAAAACAGGATTTTCCTCAGAGTGGATCTTTAAATCTACTGACTTCCTCTTTTGTGATCTCAACCCAGAAACAGAAAATGTTGAAAGTGAAATACATGTAAAAAAACAGTTTATCCATGAATCCTTAAACATAAGAATATCACGAAAAAAAAATGTTTCAACTCTAAAATAACTGGTTAAATCAGCAAGAAAGCAAAAGGATGAACGATGTGCTAAGACTCTCTTATGGGTATATAATAGCAAACATAAAGATAATTTGAATTCATGGAGCTGCCATGCTTTAATGAGGAACTACAGCATTCGTCAGCGGGGGAGAACTTTAAATACAACTACTAAAATGTTCTTCCTGCAGAAAAACTTTAATTTGGTCTTCTGAAAAAGTAAAAACGTGTTGGATTTTGTGTGAGTAAACTTTGGTTCTGTTTGGCTGCAGTCGTGTCAGATCCGAGCGTTGATGACCTGCTGAGCAGCCGCAGGAGCTGCTGCACCCCGCCCCAGCTCCGGATCTCCACCCTGGCTTCGGGATCCTCACAGAGCTGAACCAGAACCCAGGAGACGGTCCACAGCAGCTTGACGTGCGGGCCGTGCAGCAGGCTCAGCAGCACCGGCACCCCGCCCAGCTCCATCACCTGGATCCTCACCTGAGGCACCGGCGACAGGAGCCTCAGCAGTTCAGCACCCATTCTGAAGGAAAAGTTTTTAAACTTTATTTTGTTAATATTCTCACCAACAACTCAAAGTAAACCTGTCCTTACTTTTTTGACAGCAGGTCGTGCTCCTGCAGGATCACCAGAAGAGTCTCCACCACCGGCAGCTCACCCATCTCCTTCTTGAATTCTGAGCTGCAAAACAAATAAAAGATAAAGATCTACATCTTTAATTCCTTAACTCACATGTGTCAAAGTCAAGGCCCGGGGGCCGGATCCGGCCCTCTGGGTAATTATATCCGGCCATCAATTTTATTTTATTGTTATTAATGACCCAATGTTATCTTGCGCTCATTTTAACTTGTATAATTTGGACAAAATATATTTTTATGGAGTGTAAAATATTCAAAGTTATTAAAGGTTTAAATTTGTTTATTCTGGAATAATATTCCTGCCTTTTTATTATTCATAATTGTGTTAAAAAAGTTAGAGTTTTAAAGTTTTAAAAATTGTCATTCTGCTATCTTTTTGGACTATTTTGGCATTTACTAAGATTTTTAGGCTATTTTGGAGTTTAGCTAATATTTTAGTTACACGTTGGCTATTTTTTTCAAACGTTTTTTAGTCTGTTTCGAAGAATAGCTAATATTTCAGCTACATGCTAGCTGTTTTGGCTAACCTGTGTGTTTTCTTTTCTAGTTTTCAAGGCTAATTTGGCATTTAGTTAATATTTAAGCTGGCTATCAGCTTCAGGGTCTTTAGCTATCAGTTTCAGCATCTTCAAATTTAGCTTGGATTCATTCACACTAGCATTATCACAGGTAATGCTGTATATCTAGTTCATTATTGAGTTTAAAGGTTACGTTTTTAAAGTTTTTAAAATGTAGTCTTAGAGTGTTCAATAAATGTTTATCCTGTTCGGACCGTGACCTAAGGTGTGTTTTGAATTTTGGCCCCTTGTGCGATTGAGTTTGACCCCCCCTACCTCAACTGAAACCCTGACGTACCTCTGAGCGACAGCAGTGAGGGCCAGCAGAGCTCCCTGCACCACACCGCTGTCTCTGCTGTGGAGCAGCTTCACCAAACACTGCAAAGCGAAAGACCAACAAAACCACAAAACAGGTGTGAGGTTTATGAAAACACATGGAAAACATAAATAAATATTAAATATACTTGGAAAAATGTTTACTTTATTTTTTGTAATTTCAGATTTGAGTAGAAGTGAGTGAATTGGGACACTTAAAGTGTTTAAGGAATCCTCTTTGGTAAATGGGATTTTTATCAAGAAGATCTGCTCTTGATGAGATGGTGGTGGAGTGGTCAGCACTCTTGCCTCACAGAAAGAAGATCATGATTCGAATCCCAGCTGGGACCTTTCAGTTAAGAGTTTGCATGCCCTCCTGTCCTCCTGCATGAGCGGGTCTTTGTCTGGGATCTCCAGCTTCCTCCAAAACATGCTTCATAAGTTTTTGGTGACTAATTTGCCCTTAGGTGTGCACGTGAGGCTGTGTGTGTGAGAGTGTATGGCCCTCCGTATCCTGCCTTCATCTAACAGTATCTAGGATAGGCTCCAGCAACCCAGTGACCCTGAAAATGGTTCAGTGGTTTCAGAAAATGGACGGATGGATTTTGGAAATCAAATTTTTAATATTTATATTATTACATTTTATTTATTAGACATTTTTTTCTAAACTCAAGGTCACCAAACGGATAAAAGCACATATTAAAAAGGTTTTTAGTTTTTAAAGTGTTTAGTTGATTAAATTAGAAGGATTTTATTGAGAGAAGGAAACTGGTAAGGGAGGCAGGTGGAAATGTATATCTGGGTGTCATCTGCATGGCAATGAAAATATATTTGATGGTGACGGAAGATTTTACCAAGGGGAAGAACGCAAATGATAAACAGCAGAGGTCCCAGGACAGAGCCATGGGGTACGCCTTTGGTGATGGACAACGACACAAAAATGTGACTCAAAAAGAACAAATTAGCTCCTTCATTATGAGATTTGATTCAGTTATTTAGGTTGAAAACTAACCTGCTCAAAACAGACAGAATATTTCTCATCAACCTTTTCCAGCTAGATAAATGTTAGTGCAAAAATTAAATTAATTAATTTAAAAAAAGGTGCAGAAATGTATATGTGTGTATTAACTCTTAGAATCTTCTTAACAGAATCAGATCTTGTGTAACGTGTACATCGCTGTAAGAGTGTTGGCTCATTGGTCCGGTGCAGATCCAGAATGTCATATTTGCTGCACAGCAGGTTTCCCCTGAATGATTTGAACAAATGACACCTTCAGAAGGATGAAAGGTTCAGATTGGAGTCCTTTCATGTAGCAAATAATGAGAGGGAGGCTGCAGGCTGCAGAGGTGAAGAGAGGATTTTAAGTACAGGGTCGAGTGTTTAGAACAACATTTGTGTGATAAAAGGTGAAGACGAGCAGGTTGAAAGGCATCTGTGAAGATTCTCTGCCATCTGAGTCGGGTTTTCACACAATTCTGTTCTTCTGGGAAACTTTCAGAGTCCGGTTTGAAGAATCGTGTCTGACATTTGAAAAGAGTATCAGCAAGAAGGAAAGGAAGGATTTAAAAGGAGGAGATCAGTGAAGAAGCAGAGATGAGGATGGTGTTTGGGACAAAGATGGATGGAGGGACATTTTTGGAGTTAATTTTGTTTGGATAAGGCCAGAGCAGGAATAGTAAAACTATTGATTTAGAGCAGGAGATCTAAAAGAAAACCAAAGAGGAGATTGATGTAGTAAAAGATGAGACGAGGACAGCAATAGTGAGGGTGGAAAAAAGGGAAAATAGGGTTAAATCAATCAATTTATTGCACCGACTCCTGAAGGGAACAACGACAGTAAAGCGAAAAGGTTCTACAAATGAAGAACAGGGAAGCAGAGATTGTTTGTGTAACAGATGGTCACTCTGACTTGTTTTTATTTAAAAAATTCCTAAAAAAAACGTTTTTCTTTAAGAAAATATGATTTAGATTTAGGTTGGATTTTACTTTAAAAAACTATTTATGATGGTGAAAGACAAAAATTCAAGGAAGATGCATTTCAATTCAAGGGGTTAAAGAAACTAAATCATCGATCACATTCAAACAACTTATAAATTCTTTAATTTTGTGTTTTTCTCAACTGTTTCTGACCCTTTTATAGCACATTATTTTGAGTAACAATGTGTACATAGTTGTATATTTACCTTTTTCTTTTTGTATGCATGTAAAGTTCAGAAAAATAACCTTTTCTTCATTCTGCTCCTTTTCATTTCCCCTGCATAAGATGTCTTGTTGTAACATTTATGTTTTCTAGTGGAAATGAAATATTATTTTTTTAAACAACAGTGAATTAAAGAAAAACAGAAGTCATGATCTCTTTTTGGCAGCTACTTAAGAATATTTTTAACACAAACTGTTCGTCCTCAAAATTCCACTTTATTACTGGTTGATCTGAAGTACGGTGGCCCTGAAGTCCAAATCACATCAACAAATCATTCCACACAAAAACATATTAACCCTTTAACACCTGAGGCATTGTCAGTGACACTTTAACACAAAAAAATCATTGACTTACTGTAACGTCGAGCCACTTTTCTCCTTCAGAATCTACTGGAATGATTGTGTTAATGGTTGAAAATTTACACCAAATCAAAAGAACATGAACACTGGAGCTCCTGTGTTAAAGGTTAAACATCACAACGACAATCAAAAAATACAAGAAAAACATTACATTTAAAAAATGAAAAATAAAAAATCCAGAAACCAAAAAACAAAAATAACTTCCAGAAATCAAAAAACAAAAATAACTTCCAGAAATCAAAATAAAATGTTAAAAAAGGAAGATATCATGGGGAATCGCTGGTTGGATGATGATGTTTGAGTTTGGAAGAAGAGGGAAAGCAGGAGGATGTTTTACTTGAACTACAGTAAAGGGTCACCAAACTTTGGAAGTGGGCGTGGCCAGAAGATGAAATAAATATCTTCTGTCAGAACTATCATCATACTGCCTCCCGTTTTTGTTGGTTTTAAAAATGGAATATTTAGGTGGAAAATGTCTTTAAAAGAATGTAAATGATCTAAATCCCATGTTTTCTTTGAACTCTTAAAATAAATTTGTGAACAAGATAATAAATTCTAATTTGAAAATGTATGTGCTATGTTAAAAAATAATATTACTATTGTTTTTTTTCTCATTGATTCTTGTTTACTGCTGTTTTCTGACCTGTTAATATTTACAAATGAGAATGACTTGAACTTGAAATGATTCATGTTGTGTTGTTGGATTTTTTTCTCAAAAAATAAATAAATAAAATAAAATATTGTCCTGTCAAATGACTTCCTGTTGAAAAGGTGAACAAACATCATCATCCAATCAGTGATGTCCCATAATACTCACCTTTTCTGGATTTGATTCATGTTTTTAACATTTCATTTTGATTTTTGGACATTTTTTGTTTTCTGCAATGGTTCCTTATTATTTATTGATTTATTTTTAATCGTGTTATTTCTTTTAAATACATTTTTGTTTCTGGAATTTTGTTTTGATTTCCAAATTGCAATGTTGTTGTTTTTTATTATATCTTTTTTAATTGTTGTGCTCTTTAACATGTTATTTGCACTTGAGGGCCACCATAGTTTGAGAGTTTTTACAGCACAACCATCATCCTGTTTCTGTAAAGTTGTTGCGTTTCGGTGAAAACGGTCTTCCAAATCATCAGTTTATAATTGCAGAACAACGTGAAAATTATGTGGCGCTAAACTCACCCTGTGAGCGCCGCTCTCCATCACCCACAGCCTTTGATTCTCCACGGCGGACAGCTTCTGGAAAATATCTGAACAATCCGTGACGTCTTGGTTTGATAATGATGGATCCTTTCTGCGTTTTCTGAATTACTGCAGGTTACTTACAGGTCATCGTGACAAGACTGTGAGATTCCAACCCCTGCTCTCCACAAGACAAATACCGAGCAGCGACGGACTCCATATACTGAGGGAGGAAGAGGAGGATGAAGAAATGAGGATGGGGAGACTGTTTAACCACAGGAATGAGATTTAATGGAGGTATTTACCCTGGCTAGTAAATCAATGCCATGGAGCTGATGAAGAATAATCTGAAGAAAATACAATGAAATGTAATTATTACTAGAGCAGATTTAACAGTAAGTAGAATAATAGTTTGTACCTGATAGTTTGGATCTCTGATCAACAACCGCAGACAGACGAGAACTCGAAAGACGGACTCAGGCGGCGCTCCATCAATCCACTCACTGTTTCAGGGTTTAATATGGTCACAAATGTGTGTTTTTGTCAGAGATTTCAGAAATAAATTCCAAACATGTTTACCTGCAGAGTCGATTCTTGATCAAAGAAGTGAGAATGCCAGAGAACAGTTTATCCAGAGGGTGGCTGCTGAAGCATCTTTGGTCTTTGTAGGTTATGCTGGAAAATCAAATATTTGTGGAAAAAATGAACAGATTCTGTCATGAGAGGAGCAGGTACTAAAAGAAAACACAACAGAGAATTTATAAATCTGTCATCAAAGTATCCCAATCTCAGCCCTTCTTTAGCAACCGTTTGTCGCTAATTCACAACATACAACGAAGGGGTTAAAGCTGCAAAGCATCCCCACACCGTTAGACTACCACCACCATGCTTGACAGTTACTTTTATGTTTTGTCTTTTTTTTGTTTGTTTTTTGGATGGCATTTCTTCATTTTAGTTAAGTTCTGTTATAAGTTGTTCTCTTGTAACAAGAAGTTTAATTTAAAATATCTTCTCATTTCTGTTTGTTGTCCTCCGCACATATGAGTGTCTGGTTTTCACTTCTTCATTGTCAGATCATCGGCTTTGTCACTGATGACCTGACAGTGAAATAAAACAAAGTGCATGGTATTTGGCTCTTAATGTGCAATACATACAAATCCATAATTAACCTTAAGTTTAAAAGGAACAGTAATTAGGCAAGTAAATGAAATTAAACGATTAGGTATAGTTATTGATGTTAAAGGAACTTGGGGAAAAACACATCGATGGCATAAAAACTAAAATGGGCAGAGCAACTTCTACAATTAGTACAAATGCTATTTTTTTAACACCACAAGCAGGTAAATGTATAATTCAATCCCTATTCTTTCAAGTATAGACTACTGTCCAGTAATTTGGTCCACTTAATTTGCTCTCAGTGGATCGTATTCAGACTGAGGAATGAACCAAAGTTCAGTCTGATTGTAAAAGAATTGAGACCACCTCAAAAGATGTGTCAGAGAGAGTTCCAGGTCCTGGATCAGGGTTTGTTTAGGTGTATTCAGACTTAAACTTTGTATCAGATTATCATTGGAAACGAACTCTGGTTCACTTTGAGCGGACCAAATAAATCCAGTCTGAACAGACCCTTAGATTGCAGCATGAGTTCTGTGTTTTAAACCTCTGAGCTGCAACAATTAGTCAAAATACTTTTAATGAAGAGATTTCTTTAGGTGGCATGTCAGACAGTAAAAAAAACAATGAAAAAATATTTATTTGTTCTAATTTTTCAGTGTTAGCTTATCTCTGTGTGGATTAATCAAAGGTTTTAGTGAATGTAATGCCATTCGTAAAATATTATAGTGAAGGTTGGAAAATGCTTTAGTGCAAGTAATATATTTTGAAGGGATTTATATGATTGGATTTCAACGAAAAACAAAATTCCTTCATTTAGCTATATTAATATTG
>NC_050527.1:26082797-26096927 GCF_002922805.2 Oryzias melastigma | reverse complement strand
TTCGTAAAATATTATAGTGAAGGTTGGAAAATGCTTTAGTGCAAGTAATATATTCTGATTTTCATAAATGATTTGAATGTTTTATGTCAATCCTTTCAAAGACTAAAAAATAAAAATGCAATGAATCTTTTAGATAATTATTCAGTCTAGTGCCTTTTTTCCTTTGTATTTATTTACAATTATGCTATTTTATATTATTTATTTATTTTTATGTGCATCATATTAAAAATATGTTTAATGAATAATATCTCATATTTAGTGATTGTGCCTAACTGACTTATTATGAAATAAAAAGAAAGGAAATGTTTTTTAAACCACCTTTATGAATCTTTAAGGGGGACAAACCTGAATCTTTCCAGTTCAGCTGCTTCGCTGCTGATGCTTCTCTCAGTCCGGACTCTTCTACTGCTGGGTTTTGGAGAAGGTGTGGACCTGACGGCCTTGCTGCTGCCGCCTTCACCATGACTCAGGTCTTGCACCTGCAACACAAAGTCCAAGTGTGCAACATACGGGCTGCTAGGTGTGAAGAAATGTAATCTGGTGTGGTAGGCTGTCAAATCGTCTAGACGTGTGTTGTTCTTCACCTCCTGTCTGGGGCTGTTTTTTGCAAGCAGGGACTGGAGCCTCCTGAGATCGCTTGACGCCCTAGAAAACAGGCTTATCAACTGCATCACTTAAAATGTATTTGAATTGTGCAAGAGCTGCTTATCAGATGAGGGCGAGCTCGCACACTTTACCTGCTGGGAGTTCCTGCAGGTTTGAGGGGGACTTTGTTTCCTGGTCTCACCTTAGGGCTCAGGTTGGACATTTTTATAGATTACTGGTGTTTCCTCAATGGGTCTGTAGAAAAATAAAGCACATATTTATTATGTTTATCATACTTAATTGTTTATTTAAAAAGCCCACGGAATAAAGAGAAACAAAATAAGCATTTTTATTAAGGTCCATAAAAACTGGAGGATTGCAATGTGTTGCCAAAGACCTAGATGTGAAGTCTTACCCTTATTTTTTTCCATTTGTGGTCAAATGTAAAGTCATCTAAATGTCGATCCATTAATTATCGTCTTTCAGGAATCCAGAGTTAACGAGCTTGTCCTGCGCAATGCAAACGATTGGCAAATAAAAGGACGCAATCTTCATTTTCGTTCCTTTCCTAACCAATCCTGGAGAGTAGTGTTGTGCCACCTCTGTTGCTATGGTTACAACAAGCGCCACTCGCTGTCAGTGACCTTGCTTTGACTAATAATGAACTAAAAACTGTTAAATATTTGAGAAACATACAGTGAATTCAACTACACATTACATACACAAAACATTTTTGTCAAAGTTATGGTTAAAACGTAATTTATTAGTGTACTGACACATTTCTGATCATGTAGATTATGTATGGAGTATATACAAGTCATTTTTAGCTTTTAAAAACTCAAAATTTATCAAATAAATGTATTTTTACATGAAGTTTCGGAGTAACGGCTGTTGCCTTCAACTATCGCGAGAACAAGCCGCCACTAAATTACATTTTGATGTATCGCGGGACTACATTGCTCGAGATTCACATACGTGTTGCGTAAATTCTTCAGCGTAGCGACGTCGAGTGTGGGTGACGTTGCGTGCCTCATTGTGAGTAAGTCGAGGAAAAGTAGCGAGAAGGGGGAATGTCGGTTTGTGAATGATCGGCGTCTGAGGCGGCGGGGAGAGTTATCGTAATGGGTGAGGTTGCCGCCGTTAGCCGTCGTTACAGCTCCGCGCGAGACGCTTTCTTTTTCACCGGGTTTTAGCTAACGCGGACGGGGATTTTTTTCCAGAACATTTGCTGCTGATTAGCTTCAGCAGTTGTCGGAGCAACCAACGCCCAGTCCGCCTCCAGCTGGACGGCTAGCTAGCTGTTAGCTTGTGCTCGTTAGCAAACCTAACGGGAGTGTCATTTCCTGTCGTTAGCTCTTTAGCAAAGTATTTCACTTAACGCTTCTGTTGGTTTTATGAGTGGTTTCTGTTAGCTGCAGTAAAACTCAACTTTGCTAACGCGCCTTTTTTGTTTTCCTTTGGGAACCAGCCCCTAAAAAGCAATCATTTGATAACTAGCTTAATTATTGCCGTATGTCGGATTAAAGTGTGCAGATTCAAGCTAATTTTTGTGTTTGTGGTTGCAAGGAAATGGCAGGAAACGATTGTTTTTGATCATTGGCCCCAAAATAAGCTTCTATTCTGTGACGTTCTTTTGTCTCATTTCGTTTCCAGTTTCTGTGAGTTCTTCTAGCCTCTCGTGGCTGTAAATTTTTGGCCAGGCAGTCAAAAGGCAGACTTGAGACTGCACAGGTTAGACATAAGGAGTCTGTCTAATCTGGATTAGATTGGATCTGGTTGCTCACAGATCGTGTTTTGACTCGGATTCTGATTGTGACCTCTAAATCTGAGTGTTAAACCATTCTCTTCCTCAACTAAGACGCTGATTTTTTTTAAACGTTTTAAATTTGCATAAAGTTTCTGGTAAAATCAGTCACCTGTTACCACTTCCTTTAGCTGATTTTTTACAGTCAGTGGAAAGGAAACACACAACTGTGAAAAGGAACTGGTCGTCTTTTGTTTTGATAGGACACAATATAAAGTGTTTGGTGTAGATTTAGAAACGGGACATAGTGGAAGTTTTTCATAAAGATCTGCATGCTCCTACTACAGTTAAACTGCATACCCTGAGGGAGAATCAGCGTATCTGGCATGTGGGCCGGTGTTGGCAGGCAGAAGATGCTGTGGCAAAGGAAGCAGAAATACTCTTCCAGCCACAGGCTTTAAAAACTGCTCCAACTGCGGATGAACTCTCGCTTTTTCTTATAATAAAAGTGGAGGAAAAGACCCACAACAGTGTCCTCTTGAAGATGCTGGATCCGTTTCTCAGGCTTTATTACTAAAAAAAATATGTGTTTAAGAATGAAAATGCTGGAGTTAATATGAAATGATTGATTTCTTGTTGTCTTTTCTGAATTTTTGTGACCATGGGATTACTGGATCTCTGGATTTTGATCGACACAATACAGCAGTGAGTAATGAAATTATTTTAATTGACTGTTCTACTCGTTTATAAGTCTTGTTTTAGATAAATGTGTGTAACTTGATGAATATTAGGGGGAAAAAAAACATCTTATCGTAGCACAGGTGGTCAGAAGATTCTCAAAAAATTCTTTGCTGGGGTAGAAAGCTTTACAGCATGTGTCAAAGTCATGGCCCGGGGGCCGGATCTGGCCCTCTGGGTAATTATTTTCGGCCCTCCAGTTTAATTTTATTTTATTGTTATTAATGGCAAGATTATTTCTAACTTGTATAATCTTGACAAAATATATTTTTATGGAGGGTAAAATATTAAAATCTATTGAAGATTTAAATTGGTTTATTCTGAAATAATATTCCTGCCTTTTTATTATTCATAATTATATTAAAAAGGTACGGTTTTAAAAATTGGCATTCTGATAGCTTTTTTGACTATTTTGCCCTTTACTAAGATTTAGGTTATTTAGAGTTTATCTGATATTTTAGCTACATGCTAGCAGTTTTTGCTTATTTAGTTTTTTTTTATTTTTTATTTTTTTTAATTAGGCTGTTTTTGAGTTAGGCTAACATTTACATGCTACCTGTTTTGGCTAACCTAATTTTTTTTTGTTTGTTTTTTTTTCAGCTAATTTGGCATTTAGCTGCTGGGTATCAGTGTTTTTAGCTATAAATTTTAGCATCTTCAGCAGCCAAATTCAGCTTACAGCATTCCCACTAGTTTTAGACTGTTCAATAAATGTTTATCCGGTTCGGCCGCGATCTAAGGTGTGTTTTGGATTTTGGTTCCCTGTGTGATTTGAGTTTGACACCCCTGCATTATAGAATAGATTCAGTTGTGATTTCTATTTAAAAAATCTTTTTTGCAGCAACAGAAGAACCTTGAAGGCTATGTCGGCTTCGCAAGCCTCCCAAATCAGGTCTACAGGAAGTCTGTGAAGAGAGGCTTCGAGTTCACCCTGATGGTCGTGGGTAAGAGCTCCCGCTGCTTTGCTTTCCATGTGCTGTGTTTTGCTTGAATCCTTTCATTGTGTTCCCTGCGGTTGGCATTTAGAGATCTTCCGTGTGGTTTGTTTTTGTGTGAGTGTGTGTGCAAAAGCCATATTTACACACTGGGGACAAGCCCCCAGCTTTGTGGTGGTAATCGCTGACTCAGAGCTCTGCGTTGTCCCGCTTCTCCTCCACATTTTAGATCAGTGTCAGGCTCTGTGTGAAGGAAGAGAAACATTTGGTTTGGATTTGTGTCAAACTTCACCCAAGAAGACAGATTTTTTTTTAAGTGCTTGGGTTGTGACTGTTGACTGCGGGCCAGGATTCCTCTTGGCTGGTCAGACTTTGTTTGGAGGGAAAGCAGTCCTTTCTGTGGCAGGTTCTACCAAAGTAACCCATTACTGTTAACTATTTTTATTCCATATTATTAATCATGAAAACTGTTTCCCTCTGAGCTGACAGGATAGAGACTAAGGCTGCCACAAACTATTTTAATAGTCGATTAATCACACATTTTTTTTTTTTTTTTTTTGATTAGTTGACTGATCGGGTCATGTGCAAAGTGGATATAAAGCAAACATCTTAACCATTATTAGCCTTAGACTAACTAAAAGTAAAGACAATGAAAATGATAGTTTATTAAACTTTTAATGAATCGTGCAGCAGCTGTCCTTCATTAGTTTCTGGTATTTAAACAAGATTAAACTAGAAAAGTTGCATACCAATGATAATGTTAGTATGAATGCATTTTGATGGAAGTAGTTGCTGAAGATGCTGAAGCTTTTTGATGAAAATGGCAAAGCAATTTACTTTAACTCCTGCAGGGATTTACTGAAAATGCAAAATGTATTTTCAAAATGTTGAATTTACTTAAGGACTGGAAAATTTGTTGAAGGACCATGAAAGAGCGCTAAAGTTGACCAAAATTTCTGAACAAATTGTAGTAAAATTGTTGCTTAAATATTAGCTAAATTCCAAATTAGCTCAAAAAACCTCAGTAGATGGCAAATTAGCCAAAAAAAGCTAGCTTGTTGCTTAAATACTAGCTTAACTTAAAATCAGCCTAAAATTCCTTAGTAAACTAAATTAATCAAAAACGTTAGCATGTTGCTAAATGAAAAAAAAAACATATCCCATTAATATATCTAAAGGTTTGTTGCTAAATAAATTAAGAAATTGGAAGACGTTCTCATTCATTTCCTATGGGCCTATTTTCATAATTTCAGAAACTATAAAGTTTATGAATACCAAAAAATACAAGCAGTATAGTCCTGAACGAGCTAAACGTTTTAATATCAAGATTGCTGAAATCACTGAAAATGTGATTGAGTTTTTACGTGCCAAAAACTCACAGAAAGGAGCAGGAGAATCACTATAGCGTGGATGCTTACTAAGCACTCACACAATTAAATGAGGTTCGCATCTGAAACGAAGAACTATTTTTCACAAAAGAAAATGTTTTGGTCTCATTGTCTCAAATATAAAAAAGTGATTTTTTTTGTGCTGAACGCTCATAGCTTTGTTCAGCTTTACTACACTCTGACTCCATATAATATAAAGTCGATTATTAAATTAGTCGTCGACTATTTTAATAGTAGATTAGTCGTTGATTAGTCGTCTAATCGTGGTAGTCCTATTAGAGACAAAGTCCTTGAACCTTTTCTGCATTTTTAGAATTTTTGCTTCCAAGTGGAACTCCGGTGAGGACAGTGGAGAGGCTCCTCTGAGGATTGTCTTTGTTTTCACATGCTCTCACATAATATTCAGCTGTTCTTGGCTCTGATTAGCTTCAGGCCCACATGTCCCTGCGGCGCCCACATGCCGCGCGTTGTTCCCGTAGATGGAGGAAGCGAGGTTGGCGTCGCCGTCAGAGGCTGGCACGTCTATCCATAGAGCCCAGATCAACAACCTGTTCGCACGTTACAAAGCGGCTCTTTTCAGGGGCCTGCATGCTCGAAGCAGGAAATAGCTGAAGTTCACGCTTCCATACCTCACATGTTACACCACTGGAGTCACATTCTACCAGTTGACTGCAGCTCGGCTGTAAATGGTCGCCGGGTCAGTATTGACCGGTGGCTGTGGGCCAAGGCAGGCAGTGCCAGTGGTCATTTCCACTAATGATCCTTTTTACTGGAGCTTGGAAACAGGGCGCACAATGGGCATCCAAGCTTGAGAAGTGTCCCGGACCCCCAGCCAGTCAGCTGCACATAACAAGAGCCATTGTCCGCATTGTTTCCGCAGCCTTTGAGCTGTTAAAAACAAACCGATTGATTTCTCTCATCCCTGAAAAGACAACGTCGCCTTTGACTGGACAACTTTTCAGCGTAAAAGCCGTGCACCGCTGCTGCTGCTCAGGCTCAGAGTCGTGCTAATCCATTTGTGATAACACCGGTATGCTCTTTTACAAGGTTAAAATATTATCCTTGGATGAAAAATGCATAATAAAGCGGGTATGTGGGACAGATTTATGACCTGTGATGGAGAAAAGTCCAGAGCGAAAAGAGTGAAACGACTTTGTGATGATTTAGATCCTAAAATGGAGCTTCTGACTGTGGTTTGGTTACTCAGGTCAGACAAACCACCGTATAAAAACACGCCGGGCAATCGTCACAGCTATATTTGTTTCATTGCTTGAAGCAAAAACTCTGAAACACACAAGAGCAGAAGGTGGTTTCTGGTGACCGGAAACCCAGACTGAGCCGGGAGAAGAATCTAGACCCGGCCTACAGAGTCCTGAGAAAAAGATGTCTGAGTCTGGATCCGGTCGAGCAGAACCACAGATTGAAGGTTCAGGAGATGTTTCACCGTTAGAATAGTGTGTGTGGTTAGATGCTGCATGTGGAGGAGCTCAGCAGGTGTGAGCAGACTGTGAGGCAAAGGTTAGTGCAGCGGGAGCTCCGACTAACCTGTTTCTACATCTGCACATCAGTTCAGCCTTCATATATATGACGAGTTTGTCTGTGAGGGAAAAGCAGCAAATTAACTGTTAGACTTCCTCTAGCTCAGGAGTCTGCAACTGCGGCTCCAGATCCACATGTGGCTCTTTTATCTCTCCATGGTGGCTCCTCGGCCAAACATGAAATAAGTCATGGAGACTGTTGATACAGCCATGTCGACCATCAGAGTCAACAGCTCCCCCCAAACCAAAACTACCTAAAGAAAACAAATAAACAAAGCCTGCAAACTAAGACTACCAAGGTCCAATCGCGAACTAAAATAACAAAACCCAGCAGTGGAAGACCGCTGAGGACAAAGAGCGGAAAAAGAAGAAAAAGAAAATAGCAATTTTTTAAATTAAGGATTACTTAATTAGCATTAATTAAATTTAGGTTAGTTAAATGTATAAATTGATGTCTGAGGTGCACAGAGATGACAAACTATGATGGTTTTACATCCTTGTTTAATCAACGTTACCTCCAGAATTAACAGATTTTATATGCAAAGCAAATTTTAGTAAAAAGTTAGATCTTTTATGAGTTAAAGCATGTTTTATCCTATGTTGCACAACATTGGTTACTAGCTGTCCAGAGCTGCACTGAGATGATCCTGTTTGGCACAGAGTGTCTTTTATTTTGAAAATAAGTTATTTGAGCTTCTGTCACACAAAAAAAAAGAAATCAAATTTTGAGAGTTGTTAG
Source organism: Oryzias melastigma (assembly GCF_002922805.2). Classification (NCBI taxonomy): domain Eukaryota; kingdom Metazoa; phylum Chordata; class Actinopteri; order Beloniformes; family Adrianichthyidae; genus Oryzias; species Oryzias melastigma. The sequence continues at coordinate 26,089,260 of NC_050527.1, read as the reverse complement.
GTTCTTTTTATATTTTTGCATATGTTCGTGCCAAAAAATAGACATAATTCGTATTTATTATTAATTATTATTATGCACATATTTCTAGATCTTGAAATAAAAGAATTCCTCTTGAGATGCTGATCTGACCTTCTCCTTCTCTGTTGGGTTTTTCAGGTGAATCCGGTCTGGGCAAGTCGACACTGATCAACTCATTGTTTCTTACGGACCTTTACTCAGCAGAATATCCCGGACCTTCACATCGAATCAAAAAGACCGTAAAGGTGCGTGAAGTAAAAGGTCTGCGGTTCTGCTGACCCACGCAGTGGTGGTCCGGTCTCTGTCTGCCCTGATGTTGGTTCTGGTTGAAGAACCAAACTTTTCCTGTCTCTGTTTGGATCATCAACTGTACATGAGAATGAAGCCAATTCAGTCGCCGTTTTTCCACAATCTTTCCATCTGAGTCGGACAACAACACTAAGCAGTGATAATTCTGAGTCTTCGTTTCTATGGCAACCAATCAGGAGCGAGCTTGTTGGAAGGCCGCATCCCCTCCATTTGACAACAGGCTAAACAAAATCTGTCAAATGTTTTTAATGTTGGATGTTAAGGCTACCAGGCTCCGCCTACTTTTTATTGAGGCACCCGATTGGCCAGTTTAAATCCTTTAATTGGTTGGATATTCTGACCAACCGAATGGCTGAACAGCTGTTTATTTCTCTCTTGAAGTCTAAGGGATTTTGGCTTCTTGGAGCCACTTATTGTTTGAAAAGCCAGGGGGGAGGAGTCCCCCAGTCCACTTCTCTTATACAGTCGATGTTTTTGGATTAAACGTTCATTCCTCAGTGAAATATCCAGCGGGAATCTCCCTGCTGAACCGCACAAATGAAAGGCATGAAAAGCAGCAGACAGACGGCGTTCAGCTGCAGCTGTGAACGCCATTAAAAGAAATCTGAACAGTTAGAGACACGCCAGGAGACTGCTGGAGGTGGAGCTCGGCTTCACAGACTTCATGTCAAACGCGGCCTGACTGTGATGAGCAGAGGAGATTTGAAGATTTTGTGGGGAGCTGGCTGAGTGTTTTTTACGGTCATGTCAGAAATGAGTCAGCTCCCATCTTTATGTTTCCAAATATGGCTGTGAAGCTAAAAGGCCTCCGTCTGCCTTTTGAGTGACAGCAGTCTGCCTCCAGTGCAGCAGCAGCAGCGTTTCAGGTGACATGTTTTGGCACGTTGAGCTCTGAGTGTTTCCTTCTGTCTGTGATCTGTGGCTTTCACTGACAGCAGCTCTGCTGCCTTCTTTCCTTCATTTTCTAAGAAGCAAACGTCTTCTCCCTCCTTTCCTCCTCTCAGGTGGAGGAGTCCAAAGTGCTAATAAAAGAGGGCGGAGTCCAGCTGCTGCTAACGATAGTTGACACTCCAGGATTCGGAGATGCAGTTGACAACAGCAACTGGTGAGGAAGACCGTCGTCACCAGCTGGATTCCAGCGCCGTGCTCGGTTCTGTGCTGAACTGACGCTGTTGTTTGTGTTGTGCAGCTGGCAGCCGGTCATCGACCACATAGACAGCAAGTTTGAAGATTATCTGAACGCAGAGTCGCGCGTCAACCGACGACAGATGCCCGACAGCCGGATCCACTGCTGTCTCTACTTCATTGCTCCGTCGGGACACGGGTGAGTCTGCTGCAGCAGGAGGGTGAAGCGGTGAACCAGGAAATGCTGCCACAGGAAGTGGACAAAAGACGGGTTAGCAGAGGAACGTGGGGTCAGCGGGACCCCGAAGGTCAGAGGGAATGGAGGTTCGAGACCCGCTGCTGTCTTTGCTGCACAGTAACAGGGTCTGCAGCTTCCAGCTGTTTACAAGAGTCTGAACTGCAGTGACAGAGAGGCGGAGTCACGTCGCCTCAAAGGGGTGAAACGCTGTGAAATGAGCGGAGTCGGGAGCTGGGAAAACGCTCGGCTCGCCATCCCGATCAGGAAAAGCATTTCATAAAACACGGCCGTGTGGAATTTTAATTACAATGTGGAGTTTTTCTGGAGCCGCCAGCTCTGCCCCCCGAGCGTCGACGGTCGAGACGGGCTGATGCGGCCTTTCTCTCACCAGCGCGGTCGCTATTCTGGGAGCAGAAAGTGTTTAAACCGACGACCTTAATGGATTCTCTCTTTCCCTTATATGGAAAGAAATGTTAAACCAAAACGATCCGTCATTCTACCATGAAGCCTCCTTTAACATTCACAAATGCCCGGCTGTGTGTGTGCTTTGTGTGTGTGTGGCTGCACATATCTGTGGTGTGTTCACACGCCTTTTCTCCAGGATGTTGTCGTCTTCTGTCCCTGAGTCAGTCTGCTCTAATGAAGCTCGGTTAGGATGCAGATCTGCAGCGACGGCGCCGCTCCTGCTGGGTTTCATGCAGGTTTAATGATGGCGGCACGCTAGCGTCCGGTTCTACGCCGGTCTGGTTTTTGTGACGTGTTTATGGATCTATGTTTTGACAAACTGTTGTCTTGGTTTTCAGTGTTTACAAAATAAGAGGAGAAGGTTTTAAAGCTGAACATTAACATGTCTAACACTTACTGCTTCTGGAAAAGTTTTTAATCATCTACAGTTTGTTGTATTTAATGCTGTGTCATAGTTTAAGGTCTAAAGAGACATTCGGGTCGATTTCTCAAAGACCACAAACCAATAAGAGCTTCAAAATCTCACTTTACCCTCTAGAAAAATAAGAGACTGTTCTGTTATTGTTACTATTATGATAAAAACTGTTTTTTGTCATACGTTAAACATAAAGAGAAAATGGCATGGATTTTAAAATATTAAATAGTTTATAGCTTTTGTCTGGGATTCACATCACTTTCTTTCAAAATAAGAGACAGGCTGTATCACAGAGGACCACTGCAAACGTTTATGTCAGCAATGAGGTCAAAAACCCGACAGCAAACAATATTTTACGTTTTGTGGTGCTTCTCAGTCAGAAATTTGTAAATATAACGAACAAAAATATTAAATCAAATCTAAGTAATTGATTTTACTGTCGCTTCAAACCTTAAGGTGGACCTAAAATCTTTTAATTTGTTCAAACCTTAAGGTGGACCTAAAATCTTTTCATTTGTTCAAAAATCAGTTTTATAATCTGGAGCGCCTTAACTGTTGTGCTGACTGACTTTCTGTGGTACACAACACAAAAGTCAGCTGAAATTCTTCAACTGTTTGTGAATGAGTCGAATCAATTTTCAGTTATTTGCTTTTTTGTTTTTTGTTTCCTGATTAAGTTAGAAACTATTTTTTTTTTTTTTAACCAAAGAGCCTCAACAGGACGCTAAAAGAGCCTCGTGTGTCTGCAGGTTTTCAGAGTTCTTCTCTAAAGCTTAGTTTATAAAAAAAACAAGTTCAAATGATTTAAGTTTAAATAAAGTTTATTTTAAACCAAAAGTTAAGATTTTTGTTTTCATAGTCAAACAAAGGAGTTTTTAAACCAGTTTGTCATCAAATCATAAATCTGGTTTAAATCTAAACCATGTGGACTGAACTGTTTTTACAGTAAACAAAGCCTCACTGTTCCAGTTTGATGCAGAAACTTGTGATTAAATCAAAACTGTTGATGCTCTGTAAGTCAGCCTGCAGAGAACTTGTTTTTACGTCGATGTTGTCGAAGGTGGCTTCGTCTTGTGGCTCTGGGGTCTTTTTCCAGAAGGTTCCTGTTGTGATGAGGTCAGCATTCTGTCTCCAGCACCACTTATCTGCTCGGGAGAGACGGAAATGCTGCTTCAACATCCACCTTCACGTCTTAAAGTTTCCTCTCGTTTAAGCCGTCTGGACTCTGTCTGTACTAAGCTCCTCCCCCCTGCTGCCAAAACCAGAACAGCTTCCTCCTCTAACCACACAGAGAACCGCCTCACGACTAAACCTTAGGACTTCTGTCATGAAACAAACCCAAAAGTCTGCATAAAACAAAGAAAAAAAGCCGTGCAAACAGTCGCTCTGCAACCACCACCGTGTTCTACTTGTTGTATTGATTTGTGTATTGATTCAGTTCATCTGTGGACCATCATTAGGCACCATCGAACCGTGAACTGTGTGCTGGTTTTCCTCGTAAAATACTGTCACGTGACACGTTTTCACCTCAAAATGTGCCTTTAGTTTAGAGTAGGGACGTCGAGCGCCGTCGCACAAGGGGTCAAGGCCCAAAACACACCTTAGGATGCGGCCAAACAGGATAAACATTTATTGAATACACTAAAACTACATTTGTAAAACCATAACTTTTGGACATAATTATGAACTAGATATATAGCATTACCTGTGATAATGCTAGTGTGAATGCTATAGCTGAAATTGGCTGCTGAATAGGCTAGTGCTGATAGCTGAAGATTCTGAAATTAATAGGTGAAAATCCTAAAGCTGATAGACAGCTAAATAATTTGCTAAATGCCAAATTAGCCTAAAAAACGAAAAAAAAACAGCTGGCATGTAGCTGAAAAAATAACGTTACCTTAAAATAGCAAAAAAAAAAACTGAAAAAGGACTAAATTAGCCAAAACAACTTGCGTTTAAATATTAGCTAAACTCCAAAACAGCCTAAAAAAATCTTAGTAAATGCCAAAATCGTCCAAAAAGCAAGAAGAATGTCAATTTTTAAAACTTTAAAACCATAACTTTTTAACACAATCGTGAATAAAAAAAAATCAGGAAAAAAAAAATCAATTTTTGACATGAAATATGAAACTGAGAATTTTCAATCAGCACATTTTTAAGGCTCAGAAATCAAAATTCAAGATTTTTTAAGGTATTATTTTTTTAATTAATAAATTAAATGTTTTTAAGTCAGAGGTGTTAAACTCAATCACACAGGGGTCAAAATCCAAAACGGCTTAGGCAGCGGGCCAAACAGGATAAACATTTATCGAACACTCTAAAACTACATTTTTAAAACTTTAAAAAATGCAACCTTTTAAATTACTATGAATGGAGCGGTAATATTATTCCAGAATAAATCAACTTGAACCTTAATTAACTTTCAATATTTTACTCTCCATAAAAATATATTTTGTTAAAATTATACAAGTTAGAAATAAGCGCAAGAGAACATCGGGCCATTAATAACAATAAAATAAAATGATCTGGAGGGCCAATTCCGGCCCCCGGACCTCGACTTTGACACGTGTTCTAGAGCATGTCTAAAACTGTGACAGATCTTCACCTAAATGTGTCTTTTAGGCGTTAATGGAAGCAGAATTTGAAACGCTAACAGCAGCTCTGTAGCTTTTGCTGCTCAGAAACGGGCAGGAAAAGCTCTTTCTCACGACTCTGAGGTCGTTTTCTTAGACATGACTAACATGTTTGGAGCGTCACACATTTCTATGTTTAGCTCGGCTTATTTTATCCTCGACCTGTGATCGAACGCCTGCATCAGTCGCTGCTTACGCGCAGAACAGCTACACGCTCTGCTCTAAACGTGCTGTGGTTGTCTGTCTGCAGCCTGAAGCCGCTGGACATCGAATTCATGAAACGGCTGCATGAGAAAGTCAATGTCATCCCGCTGATCGCCAAAGCGGACACCCTCACCCCGGAGGAATGCCAGCAGTTCAAGAAGCAGGTCAGTGGTTTCCACAGCTGCAGCCAGAAGACTCCCACATTCCTGTGGTTATCGGCGTACGGAGCAAAGCTAGCAAAACATGCTCCTATTATCTCTGTTGACATGAGCTCCATCTCCTCTTCTCATGCAGCTCGTCTAATGCAGACAGGAAGTAGCACACAGCTCACTTCCTGTCTGTGTGTTTACATGGTCCGTTTGGATGCTGTGACGTTGAACGGAGCAGAGACAGATCTGAGCTGTAACACACACTCTGATCTGAAGTGTTGTGTTCAGAAATCACAAATATGATGCAATCACACAGTTTGACTTTGATGTGCATCCAGTTAACGTCTCAAACCTCAAAACACATAATTTGATTTCTGATTTGAACCTGCTTTTCTTTTCTTTTCCATTACCCAGGGAAGTGTTGCTTTTGCTGTTTTTACCATGTTCTTGTGGAACTCTTCTGATGATGGAAGACCTGTAGAAAGAAAATTGATCTTAAATCTGCATTTCTGATTATTTCATTATTCAAATCGGGAATCCAAAGCAGATGAAAAGATGCCGTCCAACTTCCCGTTTGGTTCTGCTGTCAGACATTTACAACTCTTCTGCTCTCTGTCCAGATCATGCGGGAAATCCAAGAGCACAAAATTAAGATTTATGAATTTCCAGAGACGGACGACGAGGAGGAGAACCGGCTCGTGAAAAAAATAAAGGTTTGCCTTTTTTTTATGTTGAAGCTGATGTCATTGCATATATTTACATGCACCCAGCAAGAAAAGTGAAGGAAATGTTGGCCATGGCCAAACTCACGACCTTTCTCTGCGGCCAAGAAAAAATAATTCAGATTATTAGAACATTACATCTAGGGCTGGGAATCACTGGGTACCTCACGATACGATACGATACG
>NC_050527.1:26073946-26082719 GCF_002922805.2 Oryzias melastigma | reverse complement strand
ACGATGCTCCCTACTTTTCTTTCATTTTTCTGAACACCAGAGATGACATCACTGATTTCACGAAGTGAAAATCGAATAAATACGAACATTTCATGATGTTTATTTATGACTCCATTGTGTTCTGATGGTGAAAATGTGGTTGGTTTATTTAAATATTACATTCAAACACATTTTTTGTTCAAAATTGTTCAACCGCAATGCATTGTGGTCCATATTCTCTAAACTATCGACCATTGATGCACGCTAGATGTTTGCAAAGACTTCTGGGAAATTTCTAGTGCACTTGATTTTGGAATTAGTAGATTCAGACAGCACTAGAAAATGGCGAACGGTCTATATTGTGGTTGGGGGGAATTCAGACACGCCCTTCTTTTCCCTGAACGTAGGCGTGTTTATTAGGGTTTCACATAAAACCCTGATGGTGTTTCTGCAGGATAAGCTGCCGCTGGCTGTTGTTGGAAGTAACACCATCATTGAAGTGAACGGCAAGAGAGTCAGAGGAAGACAATACCCCTGGGGGGTCGCAGAAGGTACAGTTTGATCCCAGGCGGTCCTCTTTGTGAGGTTGGTTTGGACTAACTGACGCCTTGTTCCGTCTCGCAGTGGAGAACAGTGACCATTGTGACTTCACCATCCTCAGAGACATGCTCATCAGGTACCCCCCTCCTCCTCCTCGTGTCTGTTTTCAGAGTCACACTTTCACCTGAACGATGCTCGTCTTCCCACAGAACTCACATGCAGGACCTAAAGGACGTGACCAATAACGTCCACTACGAGAACTACCGCAGCAGGAAGCTGGCCGCCGTCACCTACAACGGCCTGGACAACAACAAGGCCAAAGGACAGCTCTCCACCAAGTGAGTCCCGCCGGCTGCTCTGTCTCCACTAGAGTCGACATGAAATCAGGTCGTTGATTGATTCACCATTACGATGATCGACTGCAGTCGGCGTGTTGGCGAACGCCGTTTCTGTCTGACTTTAATCATTTGAATCAAAGCAGTTTAACACAAACAGGAGGTTAACTCACTAAGCTAACAGAGTCATCCGCTTCCAGCCTCACCAATGTTCATCTAAACGTGTCACATGGTTGTATTTGAGTGCATGAGCTCACCATCGCATGCTGTGTGTCTGTCTGTGTTTGTGTGTCGCTCGTCTGTCTTTTAGACTTGACACAGTTGAAGGAAAGTAAGTGATCATTTATTTATTTGTATTTTTTCCACACTCGCTCCTCTCCTCCTCCGGGCCTTCCCCTCCTTTCGGGTGAATGCGGTTTTCACGTCTTTGGGAGGAAAACTCTGGTTTGCTTCCAGCCCCACAGATTTACCAATCCTTTCCGCTCGTAACGCCGACTCCACCTGAGCAGAGACCTGAGCATGAGCTGTTTGGAGCGGTCGCCACGGCAACGCAAACATAGACCACAGATGCTGGAAAAACAAACTGAGAGGCAGAATTTCTGCTGGAAAGTAATATTTTTAGCAGATGATATTAGGAAGAACATGACGGAAGATTGTTCCAGTTCTGTTTGAGCTCAGGAAAATGAAGCCACAAACTTTCTGTTTTCAAATTCCTGATTGAACTTCCAGCTTCACTCGTTGAGGAGCAAAAGTTTTACTTTAGTGTCACGTTTCTGTCAGTGTTTCATGACTTTACTCCTCACACTTCATGATGGTGTCTGCTCTCGACATTAATATTTAACCCCCCATCCTGCTAACATCCATCTTTTCCTGTCGGTGTCCCGCTCTGACCTTCTGCTGTTTGTGAAGGCTTCTGTTCTGTCGTCCAATGAAATGTCTTGGTTTTAGAAGAGCAGAGAAGCAGTCATGAAGAGCAGCTTATTCATCTGATTTCATTGAGATTAAAGATGCTCTTCCATAGTGCTGCAGCTGTGAGGATGAGGAGGATGAAGGCAGCATCAGGCAGGAACACAGCTCCATAGAAACAGGAAGACACAGCAGCAGATCTGACTATAGCTGTAGATGGCCAGGTGAAGTTTCAGAGCAGGAGACGCTTTAGTAGCGTTCTGAGGGAGTCTGTGCCGTCAGCAGAAGTCGTGCGTCTGTGTTCTAAGCGTGTGGTTTGCTCCGGTTTCGGCGCGTGCTCCTCCTGCAGGAGCCCCCTGGCCCAGATGGAGGAGGAGCGGCGAGAGCACGTGGCTAAGATGAAGAAGATGGAGATGGAGATGGAGCAGGTGTTTGAGATGAAAGTCAAGGAGAAAGTGCAGAAGCTGAAAGACTCTGAAGCAGAGGTAACACACACACACACACACTGCAGAGATGAAGAACTTCCTCCTGTACTGATGCATGTCTGGGTGAAAGCACCGGTTGGATGACACGAGTTTGTTTTTGGTTCCTGCTTCTGTTGTTTCTCTGAGCTCTGAATGACGTCGGTGTTCTTCATTTAGCTTCACAAGAGAATGTTCATCTGACCCCAAATGACCCGTGAAAACCTGGAAACAAACATTTACTTGTATTTGTGATCTTTAAAGATGCCCTCAAGCGTTTTGAGGAACATTTTAGCTCGTTGATTCAGCTGCACGCTGATGTTCTTTAGGGCTGCCGTGATTAGTCGACTAATCGTCTATTAAAATAGACGCCAACTAATTTTAAAGTCGATTAGTCGTTTAGTCGACTTTATATTATATGGAGTCATAGTGTAGTAAAGTTAAAAAAAGATGTGAGCGTTCAGCACCAAAAAATTCACTTTTTTATATTTGAGTCAGTGAGACCAAAACTTGATCTAGTGTGAAAAATAGTTCTGTTTCAAATGCAGACATCGTTGGATTTAATCTTGTTTTGATCTCAGAAACTAATGAAGGACAGAGGCTGCACGATTCATTCAAAGTTTAATAAACTATCATCTTCATTGACTTTATTTTTACTTTAAAGCTAATGATGGTTAAGATGTGTGTTTACATCCACTCTGCTCATGACCCGATAAGTCGACTAATCAGAAAAAATCTGTTATTTAGCGGTTCAGACGACTTTAATGTGTTTCCAACTTTTTAATTCTCAACTCAGATTCAGAAACAATAACAAATAAAAGTGAAACTAGAAGCTTTTGTGAAGCAATAAATCATTCAGCTTTATTTATAAAGCTTATAAAATCCAAAGCAAACAAAGTGCAGGATAATTAAGTAAAATATGACCTTAAAAATAGAATTACTGAACTGGCTGGTGTTAAAGCCTGAGTAAAGGTTTTAAAAACGGTCTAAAATCACAGAGACAGACCTCACAGACACCATTCCAAAGTTTAGGAGCTGCAGCCAAAAACTGAGATCTGGGACCCTCAAAGAGCAGAGGAGACCAGGCCTCCAGGTGTCTAAGAAACCCAATGAGAAGCTACAATGGCTGGTTAGTAGGTAAACATATAGGACACCGGCCCTGGAGGGGCTGGGGGCCGGTGTCCTGATCTTCAGGACTCATGAGGACCATGAACATGCAGGAGTTCAGAGAGATAAAGAGGTGCCAGACCATAAAAACATTTGACACCAGAAGTAAAATCTTAAAAATAATTTTAAAAGACTAAAGAGGCAGCCAGTGAGGAGAGCGTAGGGATCACACCGTCTGGATCCTGGTCTAATCAAACAGCTTCTAAACATGAATCCAGAGTTCCCTCATTTACAGCAGGGAGCTACATTATAAAAATCATCTGTGAAATCCACAAAGGAATCATCTTTATTAATTTATTTTGCAATAATTAAATGTTTTAGGCCGTAAAACTCCTCACTACACACATTTCTCAGACAGACATGAATATTTTTTATTTTAATATTATATTATTATAATATTTAATATTATTTTCTTTGTAATATTTCTCTTTTTAAAGAGAACCAGTTATTAGAACGGCAGAACCAGGAGGGTTTGATGTGAAAACAGTTCAGTTCCGACTCTGGTTGGTGAAACCTTCTCGTGTCTTCTCTGCAGCTTCAGCGGCGCCACGAACAGATGAAGAAGAACCTGGAGGCTCAGCACAAAGAGCTGGAGGAGAAGAGACGCGTCTTTGAGGAGGAGAGAGCCAACTGGGAGGCTCTGCAGCGCCAGGAGCAGCTGAAGCAGGAGGCCTCCAAGTACGAGCAGCTCTCACCACTCACTCACGGGGCGGGGCTTGACTTTCAGGCTCTGAGGTTGATGCTAAACCAAGACGAGGAGTTTACGGTCACTAGACTGAGACTAAACAGCTTTAATCTTGAATGTGTCCCAGCGAGGATCGTCTTTGACATTTAAATGAACTTTATTATTTCTGCTTAAAGCAAAAAAATACGGTTTTAAGTGATGACACTTAATCCCGAGAGGATGAAATAACCCTCTGAAGATGTTCGTTTGGTCTCTCTGGACTAAAACTCGTTTTCTGCTGATGGGTGGATCCTTCATGATCACCTGAGTCGGCAACAGATCCGTAGAACTGCCGTGGTGGATCCTAAAGGATCAGAGTTAAAAACACAAAGTTGACAGAATGTTTGTGAAATAACGACAGGTTTCTTTTCATGTTGGACTGATTTGGTGCAACATAATTCAGGAGAAATGTGGGTTAAAGTCATTGACTGTATAAGAGAACTGGACTGAGTGACTCCTCCCCCTCATGTTACAAACAGGAAGTGGCTCCAATAGTCTAAAATCCTACAGACCTCTATAGATAAACAGCTGTTACTCAGTCGTTCTGTTGGTCAGATTCTGGGGCGACATGGTGGTGCAGTGGTCAGCGCTTTGGTTCGAATCCCAACTGGACCTTTCTGTGTGGAGTTTGCATGTTTCCCCGTTCATGTGAGGGTTTTCTCCTGGCACCACGGGCAGTGTGGGTAAATTACTTTTAAAGAGTAATTGATTACTTTAGTTACTGGATGAGACTGTACTCATTACCCAATTTAAAAAGTACTTCACTGTCATTAATTTACTTTTTTTCCACTCACGTATAAATTCTCAGTCAGAATCTGGATTCCTGCGGGATCTCAAAAACTTGAAGAACATGTCTAAGTCGAGGCCCGGGGGCCGGATTCGGCCCTCCAGATCATTTTATTTTATTGTTATTAATGACCCGATGTTATCTTGAGCTCATTTCTAACTTGGATAATTTTGACAAAATATATTTTTATGGAGAATAAAATATTAAAAGTTATTTAAGGTTTAACTTGATTTATTCTGGAATAATATTAATAATAGTGTTCAATAATATTTAACCCGTTCGGCCCGCTGCCTAAGGTGTTTTGGATTTAGTCAGGTCTCAGTCCAGAAACAAAATCTCTGCCACACTGTTCACAACAGCTGAAACTTTAGTAAATGTTTTGAGTTTATTCTCTTCCTCTTTTGTAATTGTTCCTCTCTGGTTGCCATAGAGATTTGATCCTTTACAGCTCAGCAAAAGCTGTAAATTATCTGAGCCGGTTATGTTAGTCGATTTAACAGCTCTTCCTCCTCTTGTATCTGCTCAGCGTTTGTGCTAAATCTTGCCTCTGAAGTGTCTGTCGCTTCATTTCAGGACTCTGGACAAAAACAAGAAGAAAGGCAAGATCTTCTAAGCACAGCCGGCAGAACCGGCTCAGCTCGGGTTCTGTCGCTTTGCCAACGTTGTCAGGAGACGAGCGCACAGCGCCAACACTGCACCCATCTCCTCCTCCTCCTCGTTTTCCTTCTTTCCCCCCTCTTCCTCCGTGCTCCTACCGCCCCGTACCAGCAGAGGGAGCTCTGTGGACAGCTGTGGGGGGGCCGTTTGTACAGCCTGAATCCAGCAGGACTCATCATCAACGAATGTGTTTACCCTAACGAAAGGAAAAGTAACCCACTTTTAGAAAAGCCAAACTTATATTTTAATTATTATTGATGTTATTATTATTATTATTGTTGTTGTTCTTGTCATAACTGAATACTGTCCTCACCCCTCCAGCTACTGCTGCTGCCCCCCTCCCCTAAGGTTTGACTGGTGTGTGAAGATTCGACAAACAACAAAACTATTGTACAATCAGTTTTTGGTGCAATTGAAATGTTTACAGGCAAACGGAAGCGTGAGCGTTTGGCGTGTCGTCGAGAAGGCCTTCAGTTTTCCTGCTCGCCCACTAAAGACGAGTCCTGAAACCTCCCCGCCCCTTTTATAGACTCTTCTCTTCTGAAACTTTCCTGTTTTTTTAGCTCTCTCCACTAGCATCGGACCACCATTTATAATAAGTGTTATACTTCACTTTAGTTTATTTTTATATATATATATAAAACTATATTTACCAAACCGGCTGAAGTTCTGACTTCTTTTGTATGTTTGGAAACCCCTCAGAGACTCGGCAGCATCTTCATGTTTAGAAAAAAAAATGGTCAAATCGTTTCTGAAAGTGTTTGGAAAACAGTGGAAAAGAAGAGTCACCAAGACATTTTTGCTTTGGCTGTGTTACTCCATCTCTGTATTTTTAATTTTATTTTTCATTTGTAATGTACAAAGTCACTTAATAAACCTGTGATGGCATTCTGGAGTGAAGGTGGTCTGAAATCCATCTGCTCGATTCCTGTTTTCACCACTAAGTGTCAGTGTTCACCACCAACTCTTCAGAAGGGGGCGGAGCTTCACACAAAACCATTTTAGGGATTTTAACTGACTTTTTTCCCCTCTTTTTTGTACTTTATTGTCCAAAACATATAGAACAAGTATGCAGGAAAACTAAAACAATGAGAATACCATTAAATACACATTACAATAAATTAAAAATGTTCAAAACAGACAACTTTCATACATAAATATGGATTTTTTTTGTTTACACTATTAGAGGCGTTAAGTAAAAAAAGATTCTAATTATTTAATTGTTACAGTTGTGATGAAGAAAATTCAGATTTGTTGTAATAAAGTTTAAAAAATATAATATATCAATTGCCAATTTAGATTTTTGTATTTTGTAGTCCTCAATTTTAACAAATTTAGATTCAATAATTGCAATTTATTACAATCTTTCTAAAAATGTTATGTAACATTACAGTTCTAAATTAGGCGACTAATTGTTTCTGGGTGTTTTTTACAATTGGGATCAATTGTATCATTATATCTTAACATATAGTACTGATTTGTGTGATAGATTCTATGTTTGTATAGAATCTTTCCTTATTGATTCATTTTTGATGCAGTCTCCAAACATGATTCCATGGCTGTGATCTTCAGAGCATCCTCGAGGCTCCTGCAGGGATGACATCATCAGTTACCAGGTAGATTTAAGCACAATTTAAAAAAAAAGACATTGTTATACCTTAGTCAATAGAGTTCCTTTTGCCCATCAAACCCACAAAAGTTTGAAATCTGTGCCCTGAAAAAAAAAATGTATAAAGAGGCATATATTTTAAATTTATTTTAAACATATTCTAGGATTTTTAACTAGAAATATTACCGATTCGTTTTCCAGCTGTTTTGCCTGTTTAGGAAGAAGCAAACTAATGAATTTATATATTACAAATTTAAGCTGTTAGTTTCTATGAAGTCTTACTGGTTGGTTTCCTCCCGGTTTGTCCGGTGACACACCGGCACGGTTTGGGTTTTCTGGCCATTCTCACTAAAACCCGCTGAAGATCCTCCGAGTTTGGCCATTTCTTCTTCATGGAGTTCAAAATAATTCTGTTAGTGCTGTTTTGATCAGCATCATATTGATATTTTTATTTATATAAATTAGTAGTGGACTTAAATTTAATTTATTGTTATAAAAAATATCTCACCCCCTCCGGCTCCGTTTCTTGGCTGCAAACCTCTGTCAGGAGCAGCAGCAGCAGACCCAGTTTGACAGCCTCCATCGCGCGGGTTTCTAACCAAACACAACTCTTGTCGTTTCTGCTCAAACTCCAGAAGATGACGGACACGGAGCAGGTTTTCGTCTCGTTGCTGTTTGAGGGAAAACCGTGCGCTCCGGGGTCCAATTACGCACCGTCTGCGCGCTTTTACGCACAGCCAGTGTGGGCTGATATTCTCATGCGGCCGCAATTCTGAGTTCAAGTTGGTGAGTAATTGATCAATTTGGAGATAATTTGTCACTTTCTGTTCCATCCACATGAATGCTTGGCTGAGGGATTTATCACAGTTTATATTATTTGTAATTTTTTATTTTTATTTTTTAACCAAAGATGAAAAAAAAGACTCGACATAAAATCTAAACCAGAAGTTTATTTAGGTTATCTATTGCGTATTTTAGGAAGCAGTTGTTTTATTTACCACTTAACATAAATTATTTTTTAAAAGTAAAATAAATGTCAATAGTTCGAGATGAAGATCTTGTCATCCAGGTGATGAGGTGAGGTGAAGATTCTGGAGTCTTCTCTGGGACTATAATGGCAGGTCAGGCCACTGCGGTTTTGAGTCTGAGGACCCCCCCCTGCCCCCCCCCCACCTTCTCTGTAGACAGATTGTTTCTCTCATTCATCTTTCAAACTATGTTTTCTCTGTCATAAACCTGAACATGTTGGTTTTTATGGAGAGAGAATAGACTCACTGGATTTATGTGTAATACTTGATTTGTAATTCATTCAATATGTTTAGTACGTATGTGTATAATTACAATTGTAATAAAAATAATAACATTTTTTTATTCATATTGAAGCTCTCTAGCTACACATAAAACCACATTTAAACACGGAGCAGTTATGCGCACGAGGGGTTGTGAGACTTTCACGTCTACAGATAGACTGTGCGTTTTAATTATTATTATGTTAATTACAGACAAATTATTATTATTATTTAATTGTACTATTATCAATTTTAGCTATAACTGTTGTTGTGTTCTCAAATATAAAAGATCAAGCTGTTCACTTGTTTTATTTGAACT
>NC_050527.1:26057949-26073906 GCF_002922805.2 Oryzias melastigma | reverse complement strand
CCCCCCCCCCCCCCCACACTCATTATATCAAAGTGCGTTCACCATTTTCTAGCGCTGTCCGAATCTACTAATTCCAAAATTGAGTGCACAACACATTTTCTTTGCAGAAAAACTAGCGTGCAGCTCACTAGATTAGCGAATATGCTAACAATTTCTAATAAAAAAACGTGTTTAAATGTAATTTTTGAATAAACCATCCACACTTTCATCGTCTGAACACAGTGGAGTCACAAATAGATGTCGTGAAATGTTTGTATTTATTCGATTTTCATTTGGTGATGTCATATCCGGCAATTAGAAAAACAAAAGAAGAAGTAGAGAGCATCGGCCACCATTAATTAATCACAAAAATGAATCACGTGACAGTACTACTTTTAATGCTGCTGCATTTTGATATTCAAATGTACATGTTAATACACAATTGCAAGTAGACAAAGTTACAAAATGTATGAGTTACAAATCTATTATTACACACATAACTCCAAAGTTACACACAAACAGGAAGTTAGAATTACTTGCACAGCAGTGAGTCTGTTGTCTCTCCATAGTTTTTAAAGGGACGCCTTTGTCATGTTTTAAAGGACCTGAGGTCCTCCTGTGTTGTGTAAAGCGATTATAAAAGAGACTCCACATTCCTTCAGTTAACCTAAATTAGGTCGTTCAGTTGCATGAATACAGTAAATGTGGGTTTTGAACTCAACACTATTTTATGAAGAGAAGGCATTAAATCCACCATAACTCGATAAATATATTTTTAAAAGTCAATTAAACAGTTTCAGCGTGTTTATTACATAACTGTAGATGAACCCTAACTGGGTTATAAAAGAAAAACCTCTAACTCAGATTCCTCTCGATGTTATCTTAAAATCTTGAGTGATTTAACGAGCGGGACCTCTCTGTTTTGTTCTTTTTGACCCCCCGGGCTTGCCGTAGGCGGCGTTCCGGCCCGCCTCCACCTTAAATGGTCGGTCTGTCATATCAACATGTAGTTACATCTTCTTTCTTCGTGAAAGTGAAACAGTTCTGCATTTATTTGGGGACAAACTGAGCGGGAAAGCGGAACCTCGGCGGCCTGTGGTGCGTTCACGTCCGCCGGTATCATGGCTGCGCTGCGTTCACTGCTGCTGAGCTTTGTGGTTGTTGTAACGGCTTCCGCGGGACCACCGAGACGCCGCGTGACCCTGAACGGGGAAGGGTCTCCGTGGGATACCCCCGAAGACGCGGTCAGTTTGAATAAGAGCCCGACCTCGCAGCCCGGTCCGGAGCCCGGAGACCCCGCCGATGCGTTCACGGTCCCGACTCTGGACGGCCGGTTCTCCTACAAACCCGGCGCCCAGCGGGGAGCCGTGGTCATCCACGCCTTCACCAACAAGTCCGGGTTCCTGGAGGCTCTGTGGAGCTCCGAGTCGTCGCTGCGCCGCCTGGTGGACGGTCTGCCGCGGCGCACGCACGTGCTGTTCCTGTCTCTGGACGACTCCGCGGTCACGGACGCGCTGTGGATGCGGGAGCAGCTGCGACGAGCCGCCGTCCGCAGGTGACCGAAGACGGTTCCGGTGACTCTTTTTGGATTAAACTTTATTTATAAAAAACAATACAACAAAATTGAGAATGCCAAGGGGAAATACAGGAAGAAAACAGTATTAATGCAGAATTTATATAGAGCCAAAAGTACAGAAACATCACATTAAAAAAACAAAAAAACTTTTTTTTTTTTTTTTAAATATATTACAGGGGTGTCAACTCGCTCCAGGGGCCAAAATCCAAAACACACCTTAGGTCGCGGGCCAAACAGGATAAACATTTATTGAACACTCTAAAACTACATTTAAAATTGTAACTTTTTAACATAACTATCACTAGATATATAGCATTAGCTGCGATAATGCTAGCCTGAGCATTGTAAGCTGAATTTGCCAGCTGATGATGCAAGTGCTGATAGCTGAAGATGCTGAAATTGACAGCTGAAAACGTGGACGCTGGTAGCTGAAAACGTGGAAGATGGTAGCTGAAAATGTGGAAGCTGGTAGCAGAAAACGGTGGAAGCTGATAGCCAACTAAAATATTAGCTAAATGCCAAATTAGCCTAAAAAACTAATATATATATATATATATGTGTGTGTGTGTGTGTGTGTGTGTATGTGTGTATGTGTGTTAACCAAAACAGCTAGCATGTAGTTGGAAAAATAGCTAAAATTCAAAATTGCCTAAAAAACTGAAAAAAACATAAATTAGCCTAAACAGCTAGCATATAAATATTAGCCTAACTTAAAACAGCCTAAAAACTAAATTAGCAAGCATGTTGTTGAAATATTAGCTAAACTCCAAAATAACCACAAAAAAATCTCAGTAAATGTAAAAATTCAAAAAGCTAGCGGGATGCCAATTTTGAAAACTTTAAAACCGTAGCTTTTTAACATAATTATGAATGAATAAAATCAAGCATGAATATTATTCCAAAATAAATCAACTTAAACCTTAAATAACTTTCAATATTTGTTTTCAAAATTATACAAGTTAAAAATAAGCGCACGATAACATCGGGCCATTAATAACAATAAAATAAAATGATCTGGAGGGCCGGATATATTTATCTGGAGGGCCGGATTCGGCCCCCGGGCCTCGACTTTGACACATGTGCCATATTAATTAATTCATGTAAAAAAAAGTTACAAAAATACTTTTGGAGCTTGGTTCCAGAGACCTCCTAATTCCCTCCAAATTACCCCCATCATCATATCTTTTTACCAAAATAAAACACACAATCCAAATCTGTCGTTTTGATCTATTTTCAAAACGTTCCCAGTTGCCTTTTAATTACCAAAATGTTTTTAGCCAAAATCCCAAAATCTGGCTCATCTTTTTGGACTTGGAAATTTAAATCCTCTGAGTTGTGGACATTACCATTGGAGCAACCCCGCCCCCTTCTCCCATCACCCATTACTGAGAGCTCTCTGTTTACACGAGCTTACAGCTCTTCTCACCCTTAACCAAACTTAACAAAAATGTTGGATAATATCATTTCTATCCAGCTGTTCTGATCCAGATTCCAGCTCAGACGAGGAAAACAAAGACGTCCATGGATCTATTCGTCTGCAAGGATGCAGGAGCACGTCACAAATACAATGTTTTTACAACTGCATTTTTTCATCTGCTCCTGATATACAACGATTTGAATAAAAAAA
The DNA here is from genome assembly GCF_002922805.2 of Oryzias melastigma. NCBI lineage: Eukaryota > Metazoa > Chordata > Actinopteri > Beloniformes > Adrianichthyidae > Oryzias > Oryzias melastigma. The sequence continues at coordinate 26,070,724 of NC_050527.1, read as the reverse complement.
TACTCAGAAATGCATTTTTAAGCTTAATTTTCTTTATATATCATCAGAAAAAAGCCACAACAAGTCAAAAACACCACCAGCAGTTTTTATCAGTTTTTATAATAAAAACTTCCTGGAATAGATACTTTATTCATCATATGAGGGAAATTAAGACATTATAGTCACTCAACAACAGTGTTATTGTTAATAATCGTTCAATTCTAATTCAGTTAAGTCAGATAAAACTGAAGGAATCCTTAGTTTCAGTCTAAATTCCAGCTGCAGACTAAATGAAAAATATGGTTAAAAAACTAATAATCTTTTTTTTTTCCAGAAAATAAGAAACACATTTCCTGTTTTTTCTGCACAAAGAAACTGAAAAGAGGAAGATCCGAGAAGATGATCAGCAGTTTTTTGTCTCTGAATCCGTGCCATCTTTCCCCTCTCCAGGAAGGAGGTTCTGACCCGGCTGCACTTCTCCCCGGTGCCGGTCTTCGCTCTGGGTAACTGGATCCCCAATGTCCTGTATTACTGGGGCTGCTCGGGGCACAACTGTGGTCTGGATCAGGCCGTCTTCACCTCTCAGGGTAAAAACACTTCTCTGTTCTTCTGTCTGAAGATGGAAACCCGTTTTTAAAACCGCCATCTAACGTTAGGATGGAGGATGCCCATCGTCGTCAAGAGGCTGGACGCCAGATATGATTGGCTGATAGGTCGCTGGCGCTCGCGGCCCTACAGGCTGGTCGATGCAGGAGACGCGTGCCGACCTTCGCGTTCGATAGCGGGGGCTGTCGCCTGGGTGTCTCAGGGAAACTGCTCCTACTTCATGAAGGTCTGAACGCAGGAGCTCTGAGTTTAGGATTCACTCCTGAAGTTACTGCAGAGGACCAGAACCTGCTGTTACTCCTGCAGGTCCAGAACATGGCCAAAGCCGGCGCCGCAGGGGTCCTCGTCTATTCCCTCCCGGATAATCCCATCCAGGACATGAACTGCGTCGGGGACGAATGTTTCCAGGAGATCCCCATCCCGGCTTCCATGGTGCACCTGGAGGTCGGGGTCGCTCAGGCTTTGAGGTAAATCCAAAACTCCTAAAGGAAAAAAAAGACATTTTACTTTACTCTGGATTACTTTCAGTATAAAAGTTACACCATCACTTTTTTACCTGATATGATGTTCATTCATTCATTTCATATAATATACCCAATAAAAACTATTTTCAATAAAATAGATCAAAATATGACTAAACATGATAAATTAAAGTCGTTTATTTGATGTTCAACTGTAGTTTATGTAACAAAATGGAAAATAAAAACGTAGGAAGATCCGGAAAACATTCTTGAAAATTGCTGAAAAAATTACAAATTTGAGAACAAAAAAAATTATTTTAATTAAAAAATTGTTTTTTTTATTTATGGTTTAAGTTGATTTATTCTGGAATAATGGTCCTGCCTTTTTATTATTCAAAATTATGCTAAAAATTTATAGTTTTTAAGTTTTAAAAATTGTCATTCTGCTAGCTTTTTGGACTGTTTTGGCTTTTACTAAGATTCATTTTGGAGTTTAGCTAATATTTCAGCTACATGCTAGCTGTTTTGGGCAATTTAGGCTTTTAAAAAAGTTTTTTAGGCTTCTTTTAGCGTTTTTAGTTATCAATTTAAGCATCTTCAGGGGTCAAATTCATCTTACAGCATTCACACTAACATTATCACAGGTAATGCTGTATATCTAGTTCATAATTATGTTTTATTTTGCGTATTGTTTTTTTTATTTTTTTATCTAACCATAATTTAACCAGGAAGAAATCCCATTGAGATCCACTGATGTCTTTTTCAAGGGAGTCCTGGTCAAGGGGCAAAAAACCCAAGATATGTCATAGAATTAAAAATAGGCAGAAAAGTTAGGGTTTTAAAGTTTAAAAAAGTGTAGTTTTAGCATGTTCAATACATTTTTATCCCGTTCAGCCCGTGACCGAAGGTGTGTTTTGGATTTTGGCTCCCTGTGTGATTGAGTTTGACACCCCTGCTCTAGGGTTAAGTATGTATTTGCAGTGCCGTTCAAAAGGTTTCCAGGGCCCCGAGCCAGCCCATGCCCCCATTCAAGAAAAAGTAGCAATAAAGAAAAAAAACACAGTAGAGTATCAGGGACCCAAAAAAAAGTAGCGTTACGAGATAAAATGTTGTAAATTTACAACTCTTCAAAAGTTGTATATTTATGACTTAAGTATACAACTTTATTTCCGTAATTTAACAGTTACAATTTTTTTCTGAGAAAAAAACAGAAATTTACGAGAAAAAAAGTCGTACTTAAATGTTCTTTTTGTTTGTAAACTGGCCGTGATAATCCGTCATAAATTGTAGATATTTTTGTGGAGCAAAAACTTTCATGTTTTAAACATTTTTGCTCTTTTTGTTTTCCTTTCTTGTTGCTCATCTCATGAAAAACTACATTTCCCAGCAGGCTCTGAATTCTTCTAGAATGTTTTTGCCTGATTTTCTGCTCGGTTTAACGCGACTTCTGAACTGTCTGCAGACTGGGACGGGCCGTGAACGTCTCCTTCCAGAACACCCCCTCCCCCAACTTCTTCGTCGGCATCGACCAGCAGGGGGCGCTGGCCGAGGTGGGCTGGTTCCTGTACCCCAGCTTCAGATTCTTGAACTGGCAGGCTCAGTGGTGATGATGGGATCATTTGGAGGGAATCCGCTGATCTGTGAGTCGCGTTGTTCATGAGTCACCGTTTGGGTCTCCAGGTTCGATTTCTCCGCCGACCTGCAGATCAAACTTCAAAGTCCGGCCCAAGTGGTTTCTGTTTTTGACAAAGTCCTGATGCAGGGAGAGAGAGGAGCTGTGGCCACGGTCGACCTGCCGCCAGGTAAACCGATCAACCCTATCTGGAGACGCAGTGATGGAATCAGCTGTTATCGGGAATGTGGACGGCTGATTGGACCATGTTCCTCTGTCTTCCTCTTTTAGATGACAAAGAAGTCAATATTACTCTGTAAATGTTTAGAAAAATGCAACATGCACTAACTTCATCTAATGTAACTCTTCTGTGTGACAAGGGGAAAATATATTGATAAAAATAAAATCCTTTAGGAGTGTCAAACTCACACAGGAGGCCAGAATCCAGAACACAATGAGGTCGAGGGCCAACAGGATAAACCTTTACTGAATACATTAAAAGTAAAGTTTCCAGACAGAAAAAATTAACTTAAATCTTAAATAACTCTTAGGATTTTATTTACATAAAAAATATTCAAGTTAGAAATAAAGTAAACGTTAAAAGGAAAAAAAAAAACACTGAACATTCTTTACTTTATGTCATTTTGAATAAAAAAGTTTCTTTTTCTTTGATAACCTTCTGTCCCACAGCCTAGCAAACAGAATAAAAAAATAAATGAATGCATACATTTAAATAAAAATTTAATAAGCTTAAAATTTTAATATCCCAAAATATTTAAACTTTTCAGCAAAATGGTTAAAAATGATTAACCCTTTAACTGCCTGCTCAACCAAATGGTGGGGAACACTTGGAAAACATGTTTTTAAAAATATTGATTGTGTGTATTACTCCCCAAGGTACGGAGGCCCTAAAGGGACATAGAAGGACATTACATTTAAAGGAAAAAAAACAAAACTTTTTTTTTTTTTTTCAAAAATTTAATTAAAAAATATATTTTTCTGGTTACTAATTGGTGCGCACCAGATAGTAACCAGAAAAAAATGGTTTTACTTCAATTTTCAGAAAAAAACTCTTTTTTTAGTTACTATCTGGTGTGCACCGGTTACTAACTAGAGCATTTTTATTCTAAAAATTGAAGTTAAAAAAAAGTGAAAAATGTCTGTATAGTGACTGGTGCACACCAGATAGTAACTTTTACAGAACCTCTGTTTATTTTTAGAACAAAAACTATTTAAATTTCACTTCAATTTCTTTTTATTTTTTTATTTTTACTCTGATGTCCCTTTAGGGGGAATAAGCAGCAAGAAAACAAACATTTTAATGATTTTTTCTTTTTTGGGTGGTTAAAGGGTTTTAAAGGTCATTCATTTAAATTACATTTAGAGAAAAGATCAGTGGACACATTGTCATTTTATTATTAGTTCCTCGCGATGGCGAGGATATTTTACAGGTGATTCAATAATGAACCAAAAACCGCCGAACTCATTCCAAAGCTATGTTTCCCCCCCAAATTTAAAGTCTAAAGTGTTCGATTGGGCAGGAAAACGCCCATTCTGGCAACACTGGGGTTCTATACGGCAGCTGACGCACTGCATGATGGGATCTGTAGTCAATTTGTGACCATCGCCACACATCGGTGGGTCTTCGATACCAACAGTATAACGACTCGGACACGTCACTTAGAGCCCGTTTGAAGCCACTTTTCCTCCGTCAAAGACCATCTTTCTTCATCTTTAGACGTCTGGGAGTTCAGGACGCTGCAGCTGGACGCCTCGCTGTCGTGTCCCGGCCGGAGAGACTCGTCCTGCCCCCCCTGGGATCACACGGTGCAGCTGCTGGTGTGCTGCGACCCCCTCAGTCCGTTCTGCAACACGGAGCTGGGCCGCTGGATCACAGCGTTCCGCAGGTTCTGCTTTTAGCATTTAAGAATAAAAGGTTAATAAAAAGCATCATCATGTTGGTATTTAACTATAACTCAGTTCTTTAGCTGAGTTATAGTGGTTTGATAACTTACAATGAAAATGTTAAAAAAGAAGTCCAAGTAAAAAAAATATATTTTTTCAGGAACAAAAGCAGAAACATTTGGTTTTTGCAGGATCAAAACGAGAACATAAATGTGTTTTTTTCACAAATGTTTTAGGCTAAAGAAATCTTCATAATGACTGAAAAACTTCTTGAATCTTTTAGTAAATAACTCTTCAATTCCAGGTTTTCTTTTCTAAAAGCAATAATTAGTCAAATTACCTCATAAAGATATATTAGTGTCCAATAAACTCCAGTTTAAATCATGCAGCTCATGTAAAAGAAAACTAATTTCTGCTTTGAAAAGCCTGAAAATGAAAGAAAAGGGATCAGATGTACAGAATCAGTAGTTCTGATGATGAATGGATGGATGGATCCATAATGGATGGAATATCTCTGTAAAGTCACAGCGGAGGATCAATCCTCAGTGTCGGAAAATGTTCAGCCTTTCTTTAAATCTTCGCTCAGATACAATAAAAGTGATAAAAGTCAACTTTATTTTAGATAAACCTTATTAACATTTTATTGATTCTTTTAATGATTTTCATTTAAAATACTGAAGAATTGAAGTTAGAGAAGCAAAGACGAGAAAAAACCCAAAACTAAAAAACACCTTAAATTTTCCTTTTTTGTTGTTGTCACTGAGATTTTAGGCTTAAATTAAAGCAGGTGTGTTTACCTGTGATGTTCAGGTGAGTGGTGTAAGCCCCGCCTCCACACCATCCCTGTGACGTGATGAAAGCAGGAGGTGGAGGGATGCAGCTGTGTGTTTCATCACGTGACTCTCTGCAGAGGCAGCGGCCGCTGGCTGACGGACGTCTCTCCGCTGCTCCCCCTGCTGGATAGCAGCAGCAGCTGCACCTTCACCATGAAGACGGTTCCGTGGGCCAAACCCTGGATCGTCTCCCTCAACCTGAGATTCAGCGACGGCAATCAGACCGGTGAGCCCTGAGACAGAGGAAGCTTCATATTCTTCCTGTGGTTTTCATCTTCTCAGGTGAAAACAAATCATTTTTGCAGACTCTCTGACATTTCTCTGTTTTTAACTTTAAGCATCCCTAATAAAGTTTGCTGTTTTACTAAATCCTCAAATTTCAATGATCCCGACTCCACAAATAAAGCATTTGTATGTTCCCTGTATCCAACTTTATGAATTATTCGAATAACATTTTTTCTGCTGTAAATGTAACAGTGTTAAATGAGTTTTATATGCATTACCCCAACACAGTGAGTGAAATAAGACAGAATAATTGAACAATAAAACATTCTCAGCACATTACAAGATAAAAAGTACTTAATGTTATTCCAAACAAATAACATTTTAGCCACTTTACTTTTAACATATGATATATACGGCTTCCAAGATCATTTTTTGTCCCAAATTAACCCAAGAAATCTTATATTCAGAAACTTTTTCAACTGTAAATCGATAGTTTTACTTCTTCCTGTTTTTTAAAATAAAAAAACGTAAACTTTTTCTTTTCTAAATTCTATGAAAACGTTTTATTTTTATTATTATTAAGCCAGTATTTAAGTTTCCATTTCAATTTCTTGTATTAAAGACATTTTTTCCTGAGCAAAAAATGGTTCAGCAAATAGAACAATTTCTATTTCAGACTTCAAGTCATTTGTGTATAAAAGAAAAAGAATAGGTCCCAGTTTTGATCCTTGTGGGATACCACACTCAATGTTCATGTAATTTTAGGAGTGACTGGCAAACTGTACATATTGTTGTCTTTTATGAAAACAGCTGGTTTTAATTTTACTTTATTTTATTAATTTTAATATCCTCCCACCTAAATGTGAATAAATACACAACTTTAGTCTTAACTGCAGTGAACAAACACATTCATAATATAAAATAAGACGGACTGAAGTCAATTCAGTCAGAAGAAATGAAACAAACATTTTCTGTTGGTCTTCAGGAGAGGAGAAGCTCCGCCCCTTCATGGTTCAGTCTCTGTACGGCGGAGGAACGTTTGACCGAAACTACAACAAGAGGTTCCAGCCCGTGAGGTTCTCGGTTCCTCCGTCAACCAGAAAGGTACCAGGAGGTGGGGGAGGGGGTCATGGCGGTCGACCACACGTTCACGGCGCTCTACTCTCTCAGGTGGAGCTGCTCGCCACCATCACGGGACACGGCAGCGACGAGAACGGCTGCGGGGAGTTCTGCGTCACCTCGCATCACTTCCTGATCAACGGCGTTCACAACAACAGCCTCGTGTTTGATTCGGCAGGTGAGGCTCCGCCTCCAGCTGCTGAATGTTTGAGTGGTGCAGCGGTCAGCACCACACAGCTGGTTCAAACCTCAACTGGGTAGTTGACATGTCCGGCATGACTTTAAGTTTAAGCCCCGCCCTCACCCAACATTAGGCTCCAGCAACACGCGGCCCTGAAAAAGGTTTAGACACAAAAATCTAAACGCAAGAATTTTGTTTTTGCCCCCATTTGTCCCAAGATGAACTCAAAGATCAGAAACATTTTCTACAAAATAACTGTTTCTTTTTTGTGCGATTAATTAATGTAACCTGTAATTAATTAATCTAATTAGTCGATTTGAATGGCAATTTTTGTTCCTTATTATTGCTGTTAAAAACCCCTTTTGTGGTATTTTACTTAACTTTGGGACATTGTGGTGCAGTAAAAGATAAAAAAAACTAAAAAGATGACTTTATTATGCTTATTTGTTTTATTATTATAAGTTTTCCAACCTTTACTTTGACACCACTGAGGGATATTATTTTCAAGTTTTTCCTATGAATACGATTCTTCAGATGCTCTCATTGATCTCAGTAAAGAATATTGTATCTCATATTTTTTCAGCTCTAAAATGATCATTAAAACGTTCAGGCAGCCTTAAAGAAAAGTGTGCTGAACACTTTTGTTGTCTCGTTGGACCCCCAGGTTCCGCTCTGGGCTGCGCCCTGCGGGTCCGAGAGGGAGCGGTGCCGAACGAGCACGGCACGTGGCTGTACGGGCGAGGCGGCTGGTGCGACGGCCTGCAGGTCGACCCCTGGAGGACGGACGTCACCCAGCAGGTCAGCGTCTGCAGTCAGGGAAGAACCTTTTACATCTTTGTCACGACAAATTTCACTGGAGCTTCATAAAAACATTTAAATCGTTTAAAACGTTAAAAATGATCCAAAGCTTCGGTGACTGTAAGGATCTTCTGATCGCTCACGACGGCTGAAGGAGCGCTCACTGTAATCACTCTGAAGTGGCGTCTTGACCCTCAGACCGCCGTTTTCCTCACGAGCGCTCTCATGTTCCCCAGCAGCTCACAGGACGCTCAGCCAGACTTCCTCTGGGAGTTCTGAAGGTCAGAAGGTCACCGCTTCACGTTGGTTACTCATCTTTCTAGATGTCAGACTGTGTGAAGCTACAGAGTCAAATTACTTTGATTTTGAAGGATCTCAGTCGTCACAACGAAATGATTTGGTTATGAGGAAAAAAACGGTTTTATTTTCACAATCGAGACAAAATTTTTACAAATCTATAAATTAATCTGTTTCTTCGTTAAACATTTGAGCTGTTTCTGTTAGGAAATGTCTGAATGGATTTGTTTTATTTTATTCCCTTAAAGATAAAATGGTTCTTCTGATGATGGAGGAAATATTTGTATTTGTATTTATTTATTTAGTAGGGACGGATATAAAAACATAGACATACAGCAAAGCAGCAGTCCCATGCCCATATCATCATGCTTGTAGCTGGAGCTAATATATAACGAAAATTAAGCCCAAAATTCAATTGTTGAGAATAACGAACAGATGAAAGAATTTTATTTGAAAAAGATTTTATTTGTGACGTAGAAAATACACTGGGCGGAGCTACAAGCTCCCTGCTCCTCTCCATTCTGATGCATCCTCTAACAGATTAATAGATCCATGAACGTCTTTGTTTTCCTCGTCAGAACTGTACTCTGATATTGATCACCAGTTTTGTTGCACTGTAATGTCAGGTTGAGGTTGTGAGGAGCTGTAAGCGAGTGGGAGAGCTCGTAAACATAAAGCTCTCAGTTCTGTGTGATGGGAAGGGCGGTCGGGATTCCCCTGCAGCAATAGTTCCGCCCACAAATCAGTGGCCAATTTCTGCTCCTGCCGCTCTGCAGAAACTATGTCCTAGAAAACGACAGATTTTTTTATTTTGGCTAAAACGACATCTGATGATTATATATTGACTTTAAGTGGGAAGTCTGAATCAGAAGCCAACTTCGGTGCTGATTTATTAGTGTTGATGCTGTTTTAACTTTATTTTATATAATTGTTTTATTTATAGTTTACATCTTACTGAATAAATTACTCAGAAAGATCCAAAACAAACTTAAAATACTGGTAAGAAAATTATTTTCTGTGTGTTTCCAATAAATGTAATCTTTTTTTTTTAAAAGGAAAAATATGAAAATCTTTTGGGATAAACTCATTTAAAAGAAAACAAGTTTGAGTTTATGTTTTATCTTATTATAACATCATGATGTTTATCCAGTATTATTTGTAAAGTTGTAAGTTTTTAAATCCCAACATAATCAGGACATTTGTTCAAATTGTTGAACTAAATTCCTTTTATTCAGAAACATCCCATAATTTAAGACATTTAGTAAGTTTAGATGATATCAGGGGCTGTCATTCCTTCATTTTCTGCAGTTTTAGTCTAGAAAACCAAAACGGGGTAAAAAAATCTTTCAATAAGTTCTTGGTTGCTTCGTTTTTTTTCGCCACTAGAGGGCAGCGACGACAGGCAGGAATGAAGTTTTTCATTTTCACACCACCAGCTGTGGATGTAGTGATGTTTAGTTTCCATGGAAACAAAGTCGTGTTTCCTCCAGTCTGACTTACTGAAGTAACTCTGGAAAAGTAACGAATATCATCCATTAGGAACGCTTAATTCTTAGATTAGTGACTTAAAAGTTTGTTTCATTGTGTTAAACTCCTCCAGGTGGACTTCAGCGGACAGGAGTCCAACATCATCACCTACTTTGGGCTGTTTGAAGGGAAGGATCCGGATCCCGCTCAGGAGCCCGGATACATCATCATGTCTTCATTTCTTATCTTCTACAAGTGATGCTGCTTCAAAAGGACCAATGAATCATCGATTATTGTTGCACTGAATGTAAATGAAACATTAAATTTCTGTTTTTTTATCTTATTCAGACTGTTTGTGATGAACTTTTAGAGACACGATTCATCCAAACTCATGGAAGCTCTGATGCTCTCGTCATTACAAGAACCAGAACCTTCCTCTGGGTTTTCTGTGTCCTGAGGAAGCCTTTTTCTGAGAGCCATAATGTCCACTTGAGGCCGATGACGGAGCTCTTCAGAGGGTTTTCTCCCTCGTGGGATTCACTCAGAGAGGAGAGCAGAGATGAATCACATTTGTGTGTTTTAAACACTCATCGACCTCTTTATAAGCTAAATCTGTCTAACTATATTTCTAAAGTTCATCCCAGTAGATCTGCTGATCTACTGGGATTTTCACCCACAACCATCTCTAGGGTTTACAGAGAATGGCCAGAATAAGAGAAAATATCCAGTGAGTGACACTTCTGTGGGTGATGATGTCAGAGGAGAATGATCAGATGATCGGACTGGTTCCAGCTGATAGAAAGACATCAGGAATCATCTGATGGGTGACAGCAGCAGCAGCTGTCACTCCTGAGAAGACGATTCACAGACTCACCAAAACGGGACAACAGAAGATGAACAAACGTTGACCGGTCGGATGAGTCTTCATTTCTGCTGCCACATTCAGATGGTAGAGTCAGAATTTGGCAACAACAACATGAAAGCACAGATCCATCCTGCTTTGTATCAACGGTTCAGGCCGGTGGTGGTGGTGTCATGGTATGGGGGATATTTTTTTGACACACTTGTGCACCCATTAAGGATCATGTGTCAAAGTCAAGGCCCGGAGGGCCGGATCCGGCCCTCCAGATCATTTTATTTTATTGTTATTAATGACCTGATGTTATCTTGTGCTTATTTCTAACTTGTAGAATTTTTACAAAAAAATATTTTTAAGGAGAGTAAAGTGTTGAAAGTTATTTATTATTTAAGTTGATTTATTCTGGAATAATATTCCTGCCTTTTTATTATTCATAATTATGTTAAAAATGTACAGTTTTAAAGTTTTGAAAATGGGCATTCTGCTAGCTTTTTGGACAATTTTGGCATTTACTAAGATTTTTAAAGCTGTTTTGGAGTTTAGCTGATATTTCAGCAACATGCTTGCTGTTTTTTTTTATTTTTTTATTTTTTTATTTTAGGCTAATTTGGCATTTAGCTTTAGCTGGCTATCAGCTTCTGCATTTTCAGCTATTTCCTTCAGTGTTTTTTGATATTCACTGGAATGGACGGCTAATGCTAACACTCAGTCAACTGAAACATATATTTCTGACTTAAATGAACATCTTTATAAGAATTTTTCAAACTCTTTCTAGGAAATATTTTTTTTAAAAACCATTTGTGGTCTAAAACAAAGTTTTTTTCCTCTTATTTTCTTCTTCTGGAATAAGATGTAATGCTAAAGCGCGATCGCCATCTAGTGGCCAAACTGAAACGTCCAGGAGAAGCAGAACAATTGTTGGAGTTTCTGTTTTCGAATCCATGTAACACTGTATGCTTTAAACAATCTCATTATTATTTCACAAATACCTTTTATATTATGTGAACTGCATCAGATTACTGTAAAAATATTCAAAAACATACAGAACATCATTAATGTATTTCTAAACAAATGTGTCTAAATGTGTAAACTCAAAATTGAAATTATTCGAACCGATTCTGGAAATTATTATTGATACTCAGCCTTAATATGAGCCAAACTCTCTGAGGAATCTTTCCAGTACTTTGTGGAATCGATGCCACCAAGGATGAAGGCGGTTCTGAAGGCAAAAGTGGTCCAACCCGTTACTACCAAGGTTCTGGTCCTTGTTCCTGAAGGTCATCGTTTGCTTTTGCTAGGAACTCTACGTCGCTTTTAGATACATATGTTTATTAGAAACCACAAAATGGAAACCTCTTTATGCTTTTCTAAAGATAAAAGCAAAATGTGTGCTGGAATATTTTCCACGAGTTTTAAATAATAAAATTGTGCAAACGAGAAGCTTAAACAGAAACATCTGGACTTCCAAGATGTGGATGGAGTTCTTGTTAAACACGATTTCCATAGAAAGCATCAGAAATGTGGACACAAAGCTGCACATTTATCAGCAGAAATAACCGAGCCGTTTCCTCTTTTCCTGCTGCTTTGTTTCCACTGTTTTTACACCCAGTTGCAGGTTTTCCTGATCCTCACGGTGGAGCTCCGTCTACAGGTCATGTGTGCAGAGGCTTGTTATCATCCAGAATTACAGACGGAGGCGTCAATTATATGAAAGGGAGGCATTAAATACCTTTATTGGAGGCGGGATCATAGAAATCAGATCTGCTCTGAAACAAGGGGCTTGGAAGTAAAAACTGGGAGGTAATGTTGCTTCTGCAGGCTTCATCGATGCTTCAAAATGTCAAGTTAAAAAAAAAACTGGTTCAAGTAATATCATCTGCAGCACGGATTGTTGTCATGACGACAAACTTGCATTGCTTTACATTTATTTAGAAGAACTACAATGACAGCATTTCTTTAAAATGCCCCTGAAATGTTGGATTCGTTAGAATTACAAACATAAAAATGATTTTATCCAAAATACAAAACAAGATAAAAAAAAACACATTTAATAAAAACTAACTCAGTTTGAAACCTAGATCTGCTTTTTGGTTTGATGCTTTTCTAACCTTTTAGGTTCATTTTCGTCTAAACAAAGAGAGAAACTAAAAGACAGGAGATGAAAGCGGCGTTTTAGCATTTCCATCTTTCCGATGGTGTTTGTGGTCGAAGCCTCAGAACTTCACGCAGGTTTCCCTGCAGCTCCGCTCACTGTCAAACCGGTTCTCGTTTCCAAGGCAACCTCCGAACCAGAACTGAGCGCAGGAGTTGGCTATGGCGTCGTAGTACCACTTCACCACGTAGTCCCGACACGGCCCCGGGTCCAGAGTCTGGTAGCAGCCGTCTGACGGAGCGGAGGAGAGGAAAACACCCAGATTATAATCGATGCGGAAG
>NC_050527.1:26056837-26057808 GCF_002922805.2 Oryzias melastigma | reverse complement strand
CCGTCTGACGGAGCGGAGTAGAGGAAAACACCCAGATTATAATCGATGTGGAAGAGATGGAGGAAATTAGCACTAATTTGTTCACTCATCAGATGCTGTTTGTCTTAAGATAAACCTACATTTGCTCTGTTCTAAATACACACATTTAAATTGAATTTTATTGCTGACATTTACATTTATCAGATATAAGACACAAAAAAAATGTTTTTTTATATCAATAGAAAAATGATCTGTGGTCTCTTTTAAATAAAACAATCAGGGAAAAAATCTCAAACATTATTGTAAAACAAAAGCTATTCCATCTTGTATTCACACACTAGACATAAAATTATGCAAAAACAAAAAATTCTGTCTAGATAAATGGGATTCATTTCGCTGTGGAAACCCCAAAAATGTTTAACAAACTGCTTTTACAACATAGAATGAAAGTTTTAGTTTTAATTTTATAAAAACAGCAAGAATAAAATGTATCAACAAACTAATCAACATGTTTCTGAATTAAAATACAAAAATAATCCAGGTTAAAGTCACACCATGGAGCCCAAAAAATAGGAATTTCTCACGATCTGTGAATTCTGCTTTTTTTCAGCTTTTTCTTTTTTCTCATAAATTTTCTTTACTGTGTTTATGAAAAATAATAAAACAGTTTTTTTGGGAACTTTACTTGAGTAATCATGGTTTAAAAAAAATATTCTTTAGACCAGAAAAGTCTTATGGAAAAAAATGTAAACTGCAAAATTATTACAACCAAGATATCAAAATTTAAGACTTTTTAAGGCCTTATTTCCACATTTTCAAATTCAAGACTTTTAAAGACTTTTTAAGACCCAGCGGGAACCCTGTTAATAACACACACTCACATATTGAAACTATTCAACCGTTTCAGCAGAAAAGCCGATTTTCATATCGGTTTTGCACTGTTATGCAACACATTACTAATGTAAAAGTGTCGCTAAAGTTGATAGCATGAT
>NC_050527.1:26039859-26056340 GCF_002922805.2 Oryzias melastigma | reverse complement strand
TCTGTATTTTAAATTTAAAAGAGTACCTACTTGCATTCGGTATCATTTTAATCAGCACAACCTCTCCTATGTGACTCTACCTTTATTTTGTAATTTTTCCATCTTGTATTCACACACTAGAAATAAAATTATGCAAAAACAAAAAGTTTTGTCTGGAAAAATTGGATTAATTTCGCTGTGGAAACCCCAAAAATGTCTAACAAACTGTTTTTACAACATAGAATGACAGTTTTAGTTGTAATATTGTAAAAACAGCAAGAATAAAATGTATCAACAAACCAATCAACATGCTTCTGAATTAAAATACAAAAATAATCCAGGTTAAAGTCACACCAGGAAGCCCGAAAAATAGGAATTTGTCACTGCTGTCGATCTGTGAATTCTGCTTTTTTTCAGCTTTTTCTTTTTTCTCATAAATTTTCTTTATTGCGTTTGTGAAAAATAATAAAACAGTTTTTTGGGAGCTTTACTTGAGTAATTGTGGTTTAAAAAAATTATTCTTTAGACCAGAAAAGTCATACGAAAAAAATATAAACTGCAAAATTATTACGACCAAGATATCAAAATTTAAGACTTTTTTAAGGCCTTTTTTCCACATTTTCAAATTCAAGACTTTTAAAGACTTTTTAAGACCCAGCGGGAACCCTGTTAATACACACACTCTTTGACATATTGAAACTATTCAACTGTTTCTGCAGAAAAGCCGATTTTCATTTCGGTTTTGCACTGTTATGCAACACATTACTAATGTAAAAGTGTCGCACAAGAGTCGCTAAAGTTGATAGCATGATCACTTCGGTAAAATGTAGCATATCAGCGGAAGGCTGCTGGTTGACCTCCTGGATGGAATTATATTAATTCTATAAACGGTTAAAAGGTCAAAAGAACGTAAATAAAGGCGGTAAAGCTCCGAGGATTTAAACCTGCGACCCCAGACTCGTGTTTAGCCTCTGCTGGCTCCATTTCTCAGGGATACCTGATATGTGGGCGTCTGAGGACAGCAGAGCGGAGGTCGACGGAGACGCCTCCGGGATCTCCTCATCGGGTCGGGCCCTCAGCGTGGGGCCGACTGCCTCCAACAGGCCGTTGATGTGGTTTGGCGGCTTGTTGATCTCAAACTGGGGGAGGAACTCTGTGACCGGTCTGAAGGGCTCTCTGTCGAACGACGGCAGCCTCTGGGTTTTCGAGGAGCTCCTGCCGTTCTCCGTCTTCGGTCTCTGCAGAGTTACAGACTTCCTGTCGGGTCGGGACGCTACAACGTCGGGCTGTGAGAGAAAAGGAACGTTTTCATTTCCCTAATTTATGTTACAGAAGTAGAAATTTATTAAAATAACTGCAACTAATATCATTTGAGGCGAAATCATTTCTATAAAAAGTTGCAAATAATCTAATTCCACTAAAGGCCAATACTTGTTTCCCTCAGATTGAAAAACCTTAACGACGTTCTTCACATCATAAACAGAGAAACCACGCAGTCTGGATCTGCTCACCACGGTCTGAATAGTCCCGAAGTCTTCCTTGAAGGTCGGAGTTTCTATCCTGAACGGAGGATTCCGAACGACATCAGAGAACTCCTGAAACAGGATGGGGCTGAACAAGTGGTTCTGTCCCGGTTCCAGAATGCAGCGCATCAGATTTTTCTCCAGGACTGAAAGACACAGAATCACAAACGTGGATCCGGGTTTCTACTGGAGAAGATGAGAGGTGATGCTGTGGAGTAGGAAGAATTCCTCGACTGCTTCCAAGTTTGAGTTTTTTGAAGGGCCTCGGTGTTCCTCTACAGACCTGCTCTCTGAGCACCAGCCCCTCCCAACCCATGAAAACCAGCTGATTCTCACGAGCTGACGTCACAAAGTGAGGACAGCCCCTTCAGGAAGAGACTGCCCTGTTAGCTCCGCCCCCAGGCTAAAACACATAATTTCTCCGCTCAGCCAGCCAGTGTAGTGATGCCTGGGGTTACTAAAGGCAGATATACAGAGGGCTGTTGATAAAATGGATTAATCGATTTAAGCTTAATAGATTAATAATTGATTCATAAAAATATAGATCAATTTAGCACATGAAGCTAAAGTCCACTAGCTTAATGCTAACATTTAATGGAATTTCCTATAGGACGACCAATGCTAACACTCGATCGACGTAAAAATACATTTTTGAGTAAATGAACATCTTTATAAACTCACAGATGTGAATTTTCCAAATTCTTTTAAGGGAATATTTTTAAAGTAACCACGTGTGATCTAAAACGCTGTTTTTTTTGCTCATTCTTTGCTTATTTTTCCTTAAAAAAGTGTAACGCTATAACGCAATCGCCACCTAGTGGTCAAACTGAAACGTCCTCCAGGAGAAGAAGAACAATGTTTACAATGTTAATGATCTGAACATTTTTGTTGGAACTTCTTTAGAGAATCCATTAAAACTGTATAATATTAACAATCTCATTATTGCACTAATACATTTTATAGTAGGTGAACTGGATCAGATTAATATAAATATATTCAAAACATCTATATAAACATATATATAGATAATTTATGTATTTCTAAACAAATATGTCAAAATTGAACTGAGAGGATTGAATGAATCTGAAAAATCGGAATTAAATCGTTTCTGGAAATGATAATCGATCCCCAGCTCTAGAAATACAGGATTCACATCCATCTTTGCAAAAGTTTGGATGTTGTTTGCTTTCATGGCTGAAACGCAGACACGATGTTGAGGTCGGCTCTAGGTTGATGTCATAAATGGGCGGCACCTAAAAGCAGCAAAAGGCGGAGCCTCAAAGATCGAGTCGTCTTACTTCCTGGTAGGAAAAAAACAAATAAAAATATCTAATATTTCATAAATAATTTGTTCTTTAGTGTTCCAAATGTAATAGATGATCATATGTATGGATATAGTTTACTCTGAAAGACTAAAGAAAAGCATGGTATATGCCCTTTAACAGTTTTTATGCGCTAAGCTGAGATAAACCAAACTAATTGAAGCTAAACTAAACTAAACTCATAACTAACATCATAGCACTGACTTAATTCTGGCGTAACTTTAAAACAATTTTTATGGTCTAAAATAGTGATGTTTTAACCTGAAAACTCTTAACTTCATTTAAAAATGAGCTATTACGTGTTCTGGCCAAAACATTTTTCTCGTTTAAATTTGACCTTTTTTTGTTTTGTTTTTTTCCCACCGACTTTCTTTCCTTAAACTTTCATTTCATAATGTCTACATTTCTTTTTTAGCTTTTTTGATTCCAAAGTCTTTAGAAGATGTTGAAGAAGGTTATTTTTATTTTGAAACTATAACAATAAACTCTTGAAATTAGATTCTTTTTCTTTTTTATATTTAACCTGCACTTTTAATTTTATTTTTATTTTTAATTTTGCTTTTATTTTTTCTTGACTTTCAACATTTTTAAACATTTTTCTTACATGAGTTTATAAAGTTAAGACTTTCATTCTGCTAGTTAATGTTTTTTTTCCGCTGTTTATCATTTTTTAATGCTTTCTTTGAGAAAAATGTAGACAATATTTTGAAAATTTTCCTCTTTTCTCTTAATTTAAGACATGTTTAATCTTTCCTCTCCATAAATAACACAAATTTTCCATAATAACTTTTAATTTTTATTTTTTTAAATGTGTAAAGTGATCTCCAACTGAACGTTAAAAAGGCTCTGGTATTATTTCCTAATGACATTATATGAAGGAAGTTCTTGGAATTATTCTCAGGTTTACTGTCAGAAGTCAAACTCTGCTATAATAAATACTCAGTTTATTCCTGATGGTTTAATATTTAAACTAAAAGCTCTTTTCTGTTTGCAGTAACGAACATCCACATGTACTTCACAGCCTCTCAGACTTTGGGCTCGTCACCTTGCAGCGTCTTGAAGTCACTGATGAGGAAGACGTGCTCGTTGTCCGGATCCGAGGCGATGAAGTTGAGCTCCTTCTTGAACTCCTCAGACTGGGGGTCGCTCTCGTTCACCACCCCGATCACAAACCTCTCGATGTTGTCTCTTTGCGCTTCGGCCACGGCGCTCTCCAGACTCACGGAGTCCCTTCTGTCCGCCTGTCCGTCGCTGATGATGATGGCCACCTTCCTCACGCCCGCCCGCGCCGCCTTGAACATCTGGTTGGCCTCCTGGATGGCGCTGCCCGTGTAGGTGCCCTCCCCCAGGTAGCTCATGGAGCGCACGGCAGACTTGACCTGGTCCTTGGTGGCCTCCTGCATGAGGCTGAGCACCACCACGTTGATGTGGCTGTACAGGACCACGCCGATGCGCGTGCTGTTGCGCCCCACAGACGTGCGGTCCACCACGGCGTTCACAAAGTCTTTGATCAGGTTGAAGTTTTCCGGGCCGACGCTCTCGGAGCTGTCAATCACAAAGATGAGCTCCAGCGGCGTGGAGATGCATTCCCCACAGCCTGGAGGAGAGGATGGTTTACAGTCAGTCCTCAGAGAAAGTAACTCACCGAATCTCCACAGACGGAAAACTTACGGCAAACGTTCCGGACGATTTCGATGATCTCCTCCCGCTGAGAAATACAGTAAAACGTTAGTCACTCTTTAACCCCAGACTATGACTTCACTCAAAGCTCAGTCAGTGACCACATTGGTGCTGCGGGTTTTGAAAACATGAAGTTTTACCCTTTAAAACTTCTGTGAGATGATTTGATACTCACTGTAAGTCCAGGCTCTCCTTTCTGTCCCACTCTGCCCTGCCATGCCAAGAAACGCAGAGATTAACCTTGAGTTTAAGCACTGAAAGAGTTAAACATCAAGCAACGACACATGCAATAAACCCCCCTGAGTTTTAATACCAATAATGAAATCAAAAATATATTTACTTTGTTTTTTGAACTCCTACTTCCTAAGTTTTCTCATTTTTAATTGTTTTCTATGAATATTTTTACTTCTTCAGCACATTTTTATTAGCTATTCCATGTTCTACTTTTAAAGCAGAGCTGATACATTTCTTAGCAGCCGACAGAGTGCAGCAGTACCGCAGGTCCGACGGGTCCCAGCAGCCCCGGTTCCCCTCTGTCTCCTTTCTTCCCCGTCTCCCCCCTCAATCCTCGGTCCCCCTGCAGCAGAGAGGTGAGAGTTTTCCTTTCAGCTGTGACTTTAATTCAAAACCAACGTTGGATACGTTTTAATGCGACACCACCTTGTCTCCCTGCAGACCCTGACCCGGAAAACCTCTGGGTCCTGGAAGCCCCTGAAATCCAGGATCCCCCTGGAGATGTTCAGCAGAAACCAAGTCAGAAGCTGAAGCACAAAGCTTTTGCCAATGAAGGAAGACAAACAGTACAAAAAGAGAATTAAGCTCAAAAATGAAGAAACATTGTTGTGAATCAGGAGCGGACAAAAGGTTTGCAGAAACTATGTCCTAGAAAAGAACTTTGTTCTTGAAGACGGCATAATCACAATTAAAAGATCACAAAGAATCCTTTGAAAATAGATCAAAAGATGATCAGAGTGGAACTTTAAGTCACCAAAGAACAAGGAGATAACAATGGAAGTTGAGTTTGAACGGTTTTAGTTGCTATGCTAAAGGTCAATAGGTTAACGAGGGTACCTTCTGCCCCTGGATGCCCTCTCCTGGTAACCCTGGAGGACCTGCGGGTCCCATCTGACCCATTGCACCCTGCAGAACAAGAACATTTAAGATGTACATCTTTGTTTTCCAGCCAGTTCAACACTAAAGCCAAAGATCTTTTTTCTTTGCATACCTTTGGACCAATCAACCCGATCCCCGGAGGCCCGGCGGGTCCCAGAGGTCCCGGATTTCCTCGGTCTCCCTGTCAGACATTTGGATAAACTCCATGTTTAAACCAAATGTGCCACCTGTTGTATGTTTTGACTCTCTTTTTGTAGATAAGTCAGTGAGATTTTTGTTTGTATATCAAATAGAAACTTTAAAAGTCAACTGTTGTGTGTTTTATTTTACAGAACCATCCAGCTCCAGATTTGCTTATTTGTGGAGGCAGCATAGTTGGGGGCTCGTCCGGGATCTCCTATCACTGCCCCCGCCCTCATCACCTCCTATTGACCCATTCTCACTCACTGGACAATTTCTACACACTCCCTCTTTCCCGTTATACCTTTGCTATCCTGATGCGACAAATTCATAAAAGCACTTTTTCAAAATGGCTGCTTTCTGTTTTTCGTTGGATTTACCTCCATAGCAACCATTTAATTTTTTGGTCGCTTGGGGGCGACACGCAGGTCTATGTCATTTTTAGTAGAATCTGCAAAAGTAATATTTCGAATTTCCTTTTTTTGTTAACCACGCCCACATTGCTCATATGTTCATGTCTTAAAAACACATGAGCAAAAATGTAAAGTTATTAGATTAATAACTTTGTCTTACTTTCTGTCCAGGTAATCCGAAACCATCTTGTCCGGTCTCTCCAGGCAGGCCTGGGGGCCCAGGAAGTCCCTGAGGCGAGTTTTGTGTTTTAAGGTGATGTAGTTAAGCTGGGATGAAGGAGGCTTCTGTGTTTCTTTGTACTCACTGGAGGACCGGAGAAGCCTTCACCTTTCAGTCCAGGACGCCCCACAGGCCCTGGCTGCCCTCTGTCGCCCTACCAACCACAAATGGACTTCCTTTAATCTGGTTACTCTGAGAGGAGTTCCTGTAAACCTGAACTGACATCACCTTGGGTCCCATCAAACCGATCCCTGGCTCTCCCGTGGGTCCAGGAGGACCCGGCAGACCCACGTCACCCTTTAAAAGAAAACCCGTTAGAGCCAGAAAACACAAACTCCTCCACGATCATGGCTTACCTTGGCACCGGGGATGCCCCTCCCAGGGGGTCCGGTTAATCCCGGGGGCCCGATATTTCCTAACACCCCCTGGAAAAATAACATGCATTTGACTGGTCAAAGATATTGGTTTAAGTAACATTTTATTTAAACGTCTCTGTTGTGAAAAGTTATTTAATGACAATTTAATTAACAAAAGTTTTATCAACAAATTCAAAAAAAACATCTACTGGTTAGATATTTTGATGGAGAATAATAAAAAAACAGAATTAGAGCTTTCTAGAACTATTCATCACCCAGAAGAAAAGGCAGGTTGAGTATCTAAAAATGGAACTCCAGTATAAGTACTTTAAGAAAAAAGTAGTGCTACTTTATACTATAATAACAATAGTAAAAAAACAACAACTGGTGGAGAAAAGTGTTTAAATACTGGCTAATTGTTTAACATTTTTCAATTTAAAACACAAAAAAAGACCTTCACCAAGAAAAACATTTTAAAAAGCCTTAATGCACACAACATAAAATGATTAATGAATAAGTTGGCTTGTTAATATTATCAGTTTTGAGAGTTTAGCTATAAATGTTTCCTATTTTTGCTGACATATTTGCATTAAATACTATTTGACATGAATCCTAAAGTTCCATGCAGCTCCACCTTGTTGGTTTTTCGTGTGCAGCTTCGTTACCTTTTGCCCCATCGGCCCCTGCGGACCCGTTGCCCCCGGCAGTCCTCGGCTCCCCCTGTCTCCTCTGTCTCCCTGCCAACGTAAGGCAGCTGTCCAATATAGAGCGACGTTTTATGGTAGAATAAAAATGAAATGAACGTTACAGGAACTCTTACCTTCTGTCCAGGGGCCCCTTTCCCCGGAGCCCCGTCAGGACCCCTGGGCCCCGGCAGCCCGATGTCCCCCTGTGGGTTTTAACAAAGCGGTCAGAAAAGGATAACACACATGAACCCAGAAGGAATGTCTAATGGAACCTTTTGTCCGGGGATTCCATCCTCTCCTGGTTGACCTGGCAGACCGGTCAGTCCTGGAGCTCCAGGGTCCCCCTAAAAGAGAAGATTCAGCTGAACGTCGACCGCAGAGGAGAAGAGGAGTTCTCAGAGGACTTACTTTAGGTCCAGCTTCTCCTTTTCCTCTCTCACCTGGCAGACCAGGCTCACCTGGAGGGCCCTGATCCCCCTGAGAAAGACACAACCACAGACTGAGACTGAACTTCACACAAAAATGATCCGATCAGAAGAAGAATTCTTGGTTGGTTGAAAGAAAAAAATATTCAAGACTCTAATTGTTTGAAGTTCTGGGGAAGTTGAAAATTAAAATAAATTTCTGTAGCATTTAGAATTGATTTGTTAACTTCATTTATCTGTGTTTTGATCTTTAAAAATTAACATGTTGATAAAAATTTAAGTTCAATTGAATTAATTTTAAAAATTTACAACCATGACTGTATATGGGAACTGGACTGAGTGTCCCCGCACTCTTGGTATCTGCTGGCTCCAAAAAGATTATCTTGATAATGTTGTTGATAATCAACTTTTTTCATTTTATTTTTTCTGTAGTTCAAGTTATAGATTGACCAATCAGACGCCTCAGTAAAAGTAGGTGGAGCCTACTGGCCTCCAACATGCAAAACGTTTGATTGACAGATTTCCAGTAGCTTGCTTTGAGCGGTAGGGGTGTGGCCTTCCAACAAGCTCACTCCTGATTGGCCAGAGTGGTTGCTGTAGGAAAGTTGACTCAGACTGACTCGGACCAATCACTGCTCACTGATGGCTACAACATGGCGGCGTCTATATTGGGGTAAAATACGGCGACTGAAGTGGCTTAATTGGGTTGGTGCTGGAAGAAAACCATTTTCTATGAAGTCCAGATCAGTGGCTTTGTGGTAGAGTGTCCGCCCTGAGACTGGAAGGTCATGGGTTCAAATCCAGGTGAGTCATACCAAAGACTCTAAAAATGGGTTACGTTACCTCCCTGTTTGACACTCAGCATTAAGAGGTTGGATTGGGTAGTTAAACCACCAAATGGTTCCTGAGTGCAGCTGTGTCTGCAGCTCACCCTTCCCCCCGGTGGAGGGGTCATCTGCTAAAAGAGAGGTTTGTGGTAGACACAAACTGGGACTAGTTTTCATCATTGTTTTTGAATTGGTGTTTCTTCAAAACTAGTGATTCAAGAATATTATTGCATCAAAACGATCCTTTCTCTTTGGTTTGAGTGTTTCTTTACATTAAACGGGTTTTCTTACCTTTGGTCCTGTTATTCCCACACCTGGAGCTCCTCTTGGTCCCGCTGGTCCAGGTGGACCCTGGTCTCCCTGAGTGAAAGAAGAGTCTTTCCGTTTAAAAAAATCAGA
Source organism: Oryzias melastigma (assembly GCF_002922805.2). NCBI lineage: Eukaryota > Metazoa > Chordata > Actinopteri > Beloniformes > Adrianichthyidae > Oryzias > Oryzias melastigma. The sequence goes on along the minus strand of NC_050527.1, from coordinate 26,047,217 downwards.
AGAAAATTAAAACCATAAGCAGCGTTTTATGGCGGTCCTTCACTGCACTTCTGTTTCTGTTTTTTAACGGGTAAAGAATGATGGAAAAAGCTTTTCTACACAAACCTGAATAAAACATTTTCTGTTATTCTCGTCATTCTTTTCATGTCTGATGGTGATACATACAGATGTGTAGAAATGTTTGTATTTTTAAGCCAGGTTTAAGTTTTGAAAAAGGTCATCAAACGTCTGAATGTGAATCAATTCAAAATACCACAAAATTAATCTGCTCAGATCTTTCTAACTTAAATTTAAGATTCTCAATTACTTCTAATCTGCTTCTGATTTACTTTATTCTTTAAAGTTCTAATTATAATAGTAATATTTAAAGAAAATAGATTATTTGTCTTGTATAATGGATCAATCAATATCCAATTCCAAGCACCAACTATAGTTAGTTTGAACAAATTCAGATTAAATTTAGCCTTTTTTCATACAAAACTGTATCAAAGACTCCCATTTTAAGTGCACATTATGTAATGTTTTAAATATTTAACTTCAGTTTTTGATCAAAGTGAACAAAACTTTTACAATTAGGACAAAATATAATGAAATATTTACAAAATGTTTATTTTGTAAACTCCAATAAAACATTGTATGGAAATAACATTTAGTTTCTTCATTTATTATTGCAGTTAAGACGTTTTACTCGAATGGAACGAATGAAAGCATTTTTCATCCATATTTCAATATAATCTGTAATTACCAATTGACTATTCCATTTGTGAAATAAAAATAATGCATTTAACAATTTAGAATTAAACATTTCATGTAAAATTTTAAAAATAATTTTTAATCAAAATCAAAAACATTTTAAATTGTCATGGTTTCTGCTACCAAAATATAAATGAAAATGCAGTTTAGAATTTACAATTGAACACTAAAAAATGACATTGTAAAGCATTATATTTTAATATAATGTTTTAATTGGTCGATGAAAGGAAGTGGAGATGTAATTTAGCAAATATAGACAGCTGGTGAGCCCCGCCCCCATGAGAGTCGCATTTCAATTGGAATTTTGGGTGAGAAAAAGTCTATAGATAAAAAAAATGTAAGATACTTTGAACAAAGAATTCATTAAAAGTCATTTTTTAGTATTGAATTGTAAATTTCAAAATGTATTTTCATTTGAGTTTTGGTACCAATAACTATTTAAAATGTAATTGATTTTGCTTGTATTTAAAATGTTATTTTTTACATTTTTAGACTGAATTCTAATCTTTTATATTGAAATCTAAATTGCGAAATCATTTTACATGATTGAATTAAAGACTGAATTGTTAATTGCAAAATGCATTCTCATAATGATCAAATTGAAAATTAAGTTAATTGAGAATGACAAATTACTTTCAATTTATGAGTGAAAAAAACTTTCCTACTAAATTACGAAAATTAGTTTTAATATTCCAGGATGTGATCATAATGTGGCCATGCTGTGGTTCACCTTTTCTCCTTGGAGTCCAACCCCAGGTAGACCGATTGGACCCTGAACCCCGGTTGGTCCACGGATGCCCTAAGAAAATCAGCAAGAAGTTCAGGTTCATAATTTTGGGATAACAGAATCCATTTGATCTTAAAGTGAGAGGATTTTTCACCTTGTCTCCCTTAATCCCAACACCTGGAATCCCACGAAGTCCTCGTGGGCCTTCAAATCCTCGATCCCCCTAAAATACATTTCATTAGTATCATAGCTTTATGCTTTTATCATCACTGGAAAAACTTTACATTTATTGTATTTTTCAGATCTTAAAGCACAACTTAAATCCTTTAATTTCTTAAAAATGTGAAAATTGACATCAAATCTATTCTGCTCTGTATGGTGGACTGTTGGAGCATTATGGGTAATGTAGTCAGGAGCCTGGTGTAGTGATGTGTTCTGTCCTTCAACATAAAGAACTGAAAAGGGTGTGTATTGTTTTGTATTTTATATCATTGTCAATAAAGTTTTATCCTCTGTCATGTTTTCTTCTCTCCATAAGTTAATAAAAGAGCCATGAAAAACAGTTCTCTAGAAAAACTTCCCATCAACTCCTCTGACCAATTGTCTGCCTCCTGGCCCCACAAGGCATTCTGGGTAGTGTAGTTTATCACATTTTAGGAATTGATTATTTAATGCACATTATGGTCAGAATTATGCAGTATATCATAGTTCCGTAAACTGTAAAAGCACAAATTCTATTTGAAAGAAGCTTTTTCTGTCTATTATATAAGAGTGAGTAATAAGCAGCTTAATAAACTCTCACTTTAGGTCCTGGATACCCTTCTCCTGGAGGTCCAGGGCTTCCCTGAGCTCCAGAGGGTCCTGGTGGTCCCTGTTGTGACAGAAACACAGACATATCTGTAAGTCTTGTTATCGTTATAAATAAATGTTTCTGCTCAGTGATGCTGGAACTTTTCCAGTTTTGTGTCTTCCAGAGCTTCACTTACCGGCAGTCCTGGTTCTCCGGTTCCAACTGGACCTGGAGGACCGGGTCTTCCCTGAAGACCTTTCTCACCCTTCATTCAAGAAACAGATGACAAGGCTTTTCTTTAATAAACACAATTCCAGAATAAGACACATATTTGTTAAAAACACAGCTAAATATATGAAGTTAAATAGAGTTTTTATGGTTTCTTGGTGTTTTTCTCTTTGTTATTGTTGTTAAACACATTTCAGCAAATAATTGGTGCAAATTTGACTAATTTGGTAATTTCTGTGTTATTTAGATCTAGCTTCAGTTTTCCTACAGTTTGTTAAACTGATTTAATAAACAAAATAGTTAAATATTTCTCAGTTCAAGGTGAAAATTCTACAATTTGTTCATTTATAGTATCTTAATGAATAATCTAACAAATTTTAGTTTAATTCCAAACTCATTCAGTCAGCTAAGTTAAACTCTATACGGCCTAATTTTGATCTTTATAGTAACATTAATTTTAACAATTTCAAATGATTAAATAATACATTAAATACACATTTATCCAAAATAAATAAATAAAACAATATTTTTATGAACACGGTTAAATGTCATTTGACCTTCTAAATTTTCTATGAGAAATTTCTAATTTTATCAGTTCTAGTTTGTATTGTTCTACATTCTTTTACTGTTTTTTTCTTTTTTACATTTGAATATTTTATTACAGTCTTTAGTGTTAAAGGAGTTTATTCTTTGACTTTTCGTAAGTTTGTTTTGCCTGATTGATTTTTTCCATTTTATATCCTATATAGTTTTTATTTATTTGTACATCTCTACCCGCTTTGTTTTAATCCTCTTACCATTTTTAAATATTAATTAGAAACTCAGTTTCATAATCTACTGACAAACTTTAGATGTAATAAATTATAGTTAACAATTACAACACTTCTGCAGCTTTTTAATGTGTTAAACACACAATTTTACATTATTAATATTAATTTTAAATAATGATGGTATATATAATTTTAAACATTTTCCCAATATTTTAAGATAAGAGTAATACATTTTTTTTAGCAATTTAAAAAAATCTAAAGTATAAACACAAGATGTAATTCTTAAAGTTGGTATGAATTCAAAAACAGACGACAAACATAATGTACTGAACGCCGTTTCTAGACCTTGTCTCCGGGGAATCCGATCCCAGAGTCTCCCGGTGGTCCAGGTGACCCATCGGGTCCTCTGTTACCCTGTAAAGATAGATACAGTTTGAGACTTTGATTTTTTAGTCAGATCTGATGTTTACAAAAACGGATTTATTATGATTGATAGTTATACAGCAAGAAGGCGCATTTATCTATTTGTGATGAGAAGTTTCATATTTTGAGTGAAATCTTTGGAGCAGCTTGAGAAGAAAATACATTAAATTAAAGTTGAAAATGTTACAAAAATAAAAAATAAAAAAATCCTGGTGAAATCTTTAGCATATCCATCCATCCATTTCCTGAACCAGTTTTATCTCTGACGGGGATGCTGGAGCCTAAAATCGATTTTTGGATGCATCAATTATGATCCATAAACAGTTCTGAATCTTTTTATGATTTTTAAATAATCACTGATCGAAAAATGTATATGATTTAAAGTAAAAGTAACAAGCAGGACTAAACATGAAGCGTTTTTCAATGACATCTTTGAAGAGCGCACAAACATGGCTTCCAGATCTCATCATCCGACAGACTTCACTTAAAACGACCATTTAAAAGCATTTTGGCTTTCATAGTGTCGAGGGTCAATTGAATGAAAGTCAGGCGGTGTTTAAGGTAAAAATTAAATCTGTAGAAAACAGAACAAATCTGTGAGTGCAGCTAGACACTTTTATTTAGTTTTTACATTTCATTAAAGCTGGTCTAATGATAAAACGCAACTTTCTTTCAGTGAACATTTTTACCTTTTGATGCTGTGAAAAATGTTTGATTATGAGACCAAATATTTTTCATGTCAGAATTTGTATGTTCTTGATAAAAGTTAAACTAGTAAATTGATCTTGTCTTGAACTTTGGTGGAGAAAATAAGTTCTATTGGTCAAGTGTCTTGTAGTAAAGAGAAACAATTCTAAAAAATTCAGATCTGCACTAATAATTGTTTTATAATCGAATTGTGACGTGCTTCAAGATTCCTGCCTCTAAAAGCACATAAGTAGATTTCTATTAAACTATGAAATACGTCAAGTTTTGAGGGGAAAAACTGTAAAAGGTCCAAACTCAGCTCAGTGTTGGAAAGAAATTTTCAAAGACGTCTTTCTTATGCATGACAGAGCTCTGTGAAACAGTAAAACAGAACAAAGAAACATCTAAACGGAGACGAAAAATGCTGTCAATGACGTCAATGTGACTGGATGTCAACACTGGTGTCTTTAAAAGTGGTTTTTGTGCAGCTAAATTAAAAAAGACTATTTAAGAAATAGAATCGGACCAGCCAGTGGTCTGGATTTAATTGGAATTTTAACAGTTTTTAACGCCAAATATGATGTCACTTCCTTAGAAATGTGATCATTTTACCAAGAATACTTATGTATCTACTGTGATCTTCTCTGATGATAAAAACGTGAATTAAAAGAATATTTAAATACATTTTTCAATTGAAAAATCATTCAAACACAGTGCATTATGGTCTATATTTGCCATTCTAGTGAGCATTGATGCACACTAGTTTTTCAGAGACTTCAAAGACCCTCCATTTCTGAATTGGAGATTTAGACACGCCACAAAAATGGCGAACACCCGATACAGTGCTGTAACCAACCAATAACAGAAGTCTTCCAGAGACTTACTTTAGGTCCTGCAGGCCCTTCAGGACCGATGTCTCCAGGCGGTCCTGCTGCTCCCTGCAAACCATCACAGTCAATTCTCCAAATCATTCAAGCATCTTTTGGTTCTTCATAGTGTTCAGGATTTTACTGAAACCATTGAAGCAGCTGCAGGTCACAACCCAACAGGAAAAGTACAGTAGGATTAATGTCAACCTGCATGGCTCCCATTCTGCCGGATTCTCAGGCCTCGGTCACACAATAACACAGACAATGTCCCACTCACACCACAGAGGAAGAGAGGCAGCCTGTTCCCTGCACTAATCCCTGACACACAAAGTCTGCTCCTGCAAAAGAATAATATCCTGCAAGCCTGGATTCACAGCTTTGGTGTCGGGATTACCTGTAATCCAATATTCACATTCCATTAGTGCAGCGTTGAGCGACACTTCCATCTTTTTTTTATTAGACGGAGTACAGCGGTCCTTGAATTCTTCATGTCTGAAATGTTAATATGGCAGTAGACTGTATATTCAGAGGTGTGGAGGATCAGACGGTGATCCGATTTCAGGACCAAGAATGGGTTTCATTTTAGAAAAAAGTTTTAAAATCTGTCAAAATTACTCTAATTTCTGGCTCTAGAAGACAAAAATTCACGCTTGTATCGCCAGAAATGAACTTAAATTGATTGTTAACTGATTTACCTGTTCTCCTTTTGGTCCCGGGGAGCCGGATGATCCCTCAGGTCCCTGCAAAGTATCATTCAGGTCATCCAACAATACTGTGAGCAGATTTTAATAAAAATAAAGTGAATAAGGAACTTACAATGTCCCCTTTAGCTCCAGGAGGGCCACATTCTCCTCTTTCTCCCTGCAAAACCGATCAGATCTCCTCACCGACTGAAGACTTTCAGTGTCGACAAAAGCTGAGAAAAGGCTCACCTTGCTCCCTTTGTAACCTGGAGGGCCCTGGAAAAGTCTCAAAATCAGTTTTTATGTCACATAAAAGATGTTGTAAGTTTATCTAATGAAACAGGAAGTGGTTTTTACCGGAGGGCCGTCACCGCCAGGTAGACCATCAAAGCCAGGCTCCCCCTTTGAAAAGAAAGGAGTCACGCTAAGATCTGAAGAAGGCGACTTACACCAAATGAAAGGGTTTCTCACCGTCGCTCCCTTTTGACCTGGTGGTCCTCGGTCCCCAACGTCTCCCTTTGGACCCTGGATCCAGAGCACGAGGAACAATGAGAAAACTACAAACGAAACCTCATCATTCTACAGCTTGACCTCTAAAAACTCACCAGAGCTCCAGGTAAACCTCGTTCTCCTTTTTCACACAAGCATTTAGGACACTGAAGAGAGGAAGAAACGCCAATTAAACAGTTTCACAGAAGTTTCAGAGTGGAGAAAAATTACTTTAAAAAGAAAAAAAATACCTCTTTTATGGCAACTGTGCCCTGATGGAGAAAACATGGAGAAAAAACAGAGAAGCATCAGTTATATGTTGAAGACATGGTCGTTTACCTCCTCAGGTAGAACAAGAACTTTGGGTAAAATGTAGAGAAATACGCAGACCCTAAAAGGACTGCAGTAAAAAGTTACTATCTGGTGCGCAGCAGTTACTATCTGGTGAACACCAGTTATTATCTAGTGCGCAGCAGTTACTATCTGGTGAGCACTAGTTACTATCTGGTGCGCAGCAGTTACTATCTGGTGAGCACTAGTTACTATCTTGGGTGCAGCAGTTACTATCTTGTGAGCACCAGTTACTATCTGGTGCGCAGCAGTTTCTATCTGGTGCGCAGCAGTTACTATCTGGTGAGCACTAGTTACTATCTTGGGTGCAGCAGTTACTATCTGGTGCACAGCAGTTACTATCTGGTGAGCACCAGTTACTATCTAGTGCACAGCAGTTACTATCTGGTGAGCACTAGTTACTATCTGGTGCGCGGCAGTTACTATCTGGTGAGCACTAGTTACTATCTGGTGCACGGCAGTTACTATCTGGTGAGCACTAATTACTATCTTGGGTGCAGCAGTTACTATCTGGTGCGCAGCAGTTTCTATCTGGTGAGCACTAGTTACTATCTGGTGCGCAGCAGTTACTATCTGGTGAGCACTAGT
>NC_050527.1:25993434-26039386 GCF_002922805.2 Oryzias melastigma | reverse complement strand
AGGGCTCTGTACTAAAGGGACAAAAACAAAACAAAACAAAACAAAACAAAACAAAACAAAAAATTAGGTAAAAAAGCATTTTTTTTCCTGATTACTATCTGGTGAGCACCAGTTAGTAATCAGAATTTTTTTTTTACTTCAATGTTCCTTTAGGGCCCCCGTAGACAAATATTTTATTAGATTACTTATTGTTGCAGAAATGCTTCTGATCTGTAAATGGTTTGTTGTTATTTCTCTTAAAATGGAGCCACGTTTGTGAGGAACGTGGAAAAGCAGATGATGTGGACTGTAGCTGTCAACACTTTGTGATTGAGCTGCAGTTTGTCTCTGTGTATGGGCTGGCAACCTGTTCAAGATAAAACCCGCCTTCACACTATGATGGTTCAGGTGTGGGTACTACTGACTACACAGGATAAAACACACAGAAACAACAGCTGACTGGCTCCTCCTGCTGGTCACAGGCTATCACTGCAGAAAATGTGTGTGGTCATGCAACTTTGTGTTTCTAAATTGGATTTAAAGACCCACTCCGATGAAAATTGTGTTTTTAACATGTTTTTGTAGCTTTTTCATCATGATGGAGAACGTAAATAAAATTAAGTTGCTTTTCTGAGTATTTCTTTATTCAAGTCATTTTAAATCAGGAAAAAGTGAAAAAGCTTGTGGTTGTTTTGTACAAGCTACAATCGGCGGGCTACAAGCCCCCAGCTCCGCCCCATGGATCTATTTGCAGACAAATAGATCCATGAATGTCTTCCTTGTCTGAGCTGGTATCTGGATCAAAAACGAACGGCTGGATAGCTACGATATTTTTTGCTGCATTACTAATGTTAGCTTGAGGTTGTGAGGGGCTGTAAGCTAGTGGGAGAGAGTGTAAATTAAAGGATGATGGGAAATGAGGGCAGGCTTACTTTGCGTCAATGGTCCCACCCACAACTCAAAAGCAAATTTCTCTGAGACTCAGAAGAAACTATGTCCTAGAAAACAAAACAATTTTTAAAATTTAGACTTAAAACTGTAAAATTATTACGGTTGTAGCGGATAATCGGTTTGGCCATATATCATGATATCCGATATGGCGATACTTGTACCAAAACTCTGCGTCACGTAAAACCAATTTTACAATTTTACTACAATGAAAAACGTATTCGTACAATGAAAGAGTTTTTTTCTAAGTCATACTCTTAAAAAAAAAGTGAAAAACTGTTCTGGTACATACTTGGAATATATTATGGTATGTATCGTATTGTAAGACATGTATCGGGATAAGTATCGTATCGTCAGACTCTTGTCACTATTGATTATGATTAAAAGATCATTGGGAACTTTGAAAATAGATCAAAGGATGATCAGTGGGACTGGTCTGAAGAAAGTGTTGGAGAATGCCTGGAAGGCAGTTGAGGAGCAGAATATGGGATGGCCGTCCGTCCATCACAGTTTATAAACCAAAACTGATCTAAAAATGTACTCATGTGCTTCCAGTGCAGAATCATAAAAACACAATCTAGCCTCATAGATTAAAAATTGTTGGCTTTCTGACTCCACTTTATATTTATTTCGGATGGATAACACTCTTCAGTTGAAGAGGTCGTAAGAACCAGACAGATTTTGGTCCCTGACAAACCCAGCTCTGTTGGGCCTCAAACCATCCTTATATTTGGCTCCAGGCTGCACAGATGCAGCATCACTGATTATGAGGCAGATGTTCTGCATCCTTTCCAGCTTCTTCTTCATGCTTGATTCTTGGCATCTGAACCCACAGGAGCTTAAATTGAAGGAATTAAACATCTCTGCTGCTCGTTCCACCATCTATGTTCCAAACAAACGTGGCTCCAATGTGTATTTTACATCATGCAGATCAGAACAGAAGTGTCCTCACCATTTCTCTGAGCAGCTTCTCCTCCAGTAGAGGGTCCAGGAGGCTCTGGACAAACTGCTGAGCGGGCGCGCTGGCGATTGCCCGGAGTTTGGCGTTGTTCTGCCTCTGCTGGGCGATGCTGGACAACCCAATGGCAAAGATCTTGATGCCGTAGCCTTTGGCCTCAGCGGCAGCGGTCAGCACGTCGGGGTTACGAGGATGATCGACGCCGTCGGTCATCAGCACCGCCACCCTGACGCTGTTCTTCGGCGTCTCCTTCACCAGCATCTGCGTGGCGTTGGTGATGGCGTAGGTGGTGTAGGTGCCGTGCCCGATGTAGCTCATGGCGCTGACTTTGCCTTGGAAGGTGTCCAGGTCTTTGAAGTCAGAGAAACTGTGCTCGATGTACACGGAGCTGCTGAACTGGACCGCAGCCATCCGCACCCGCAGCTCAAAGTCCACCGGCAGCATGGCCAGCCGGGTGCTGAACTTCAACACGAAGGCCTTCTGCTTCTCGAAGCAGCATTTCGAGCTCTCAGAGCTGTCCAAGATGAAGGCCACCTCCAGAGAACATGTCAGCTTGGACGAAGGAGCTAGAGATGGAGAGATACAAATGGAGACGTCCACCCAGCAGTGGCAATAACAGCAGTATTGAAAACCATAGATGTGAACAAGATTATGTTGGTAAAAAGACATAAAATCATTTTTTTAGTTTCTTTTCCTGTTTTCTCTCTACTTTACAAACATAAGTTCCAAAGAAGACGTCCAATCACACACTAACTTCTACCAATTCAGGTAACCATAAGTTAGATTTTTTTATGTTTGAAGCTCTTATGTCATTTAAACATTTTGTAAGAAGAAAAAAGTTTCTCTGCTAAAAAGCATTTTCATTTATAGCATTAAATGCTAAATGAATGATAAATATCTAGATTGTTTCCGTTTAGAGAAGAGAATTGGACTGTTACCGTATCGCCACAAAGTTAGTCGATTTTCCATGAATCGGTTTGTGGATCACGTATCAAGATGTGTATCGAATCATGAGAGAGAGAAAGATTCAGACCCTTGGAAAAACAGTGATTAAGGTCTGAACTGCATGAAAAGTCTTTGTTTTATTCTACATACACACTGGACCCGTGATACACGCTCAAGAACATGCTAAGCAAGCTTTCTTGAACACGCTTTTGGTGTTTACAGTGGACTGTCTGCACCCTCATGCATGGACCCACAGTTGGAAAAGGCTTGATGCAAAATGTCAAAGCGGTTTAAATCTCGTGAATCTGGCTCCAGGGTTGTTCTTTCATAGGTCTATACTGAAAAATGACAGACTTGGTACATATGATTCCAGTTTTATTGCTTTCTCCTTCATGATCAAATTTCAAATGATTCTGATTGATCAAAGTTCAACCAGTTTAACTTTTAACAAATGTTCAAAGGCCAGAGATTTGTAAGTAGAAAATTGAAATGAAGTTAAAAGCTTGCAGAGCAACGTGAGAACACAAGAGTTTTAAACATGCAGATATCTGGATTTACGCAGACTTCTCATTGGAAGTGGGTACCTGAACGTGCGTTGCCTAGGCGGGTGTAAACGAAGCTTTGAAGTACAAACAACTTGTCTTTATAAGTTTACTTTATTGTTATGAAATAAACTAATTTAGCTTTAAAAACTTGCTTTAAATCAGTTACAGCAACACCAAACTGTCCTCTGTAGAGGACAATACTAAACCTGGATACCACCAAACCACAGCGTAAAACTGAATGAACTCCGGACTGTATATGAGAACTGGACAGAGTGAGGGTGAACTCACCCATAGAAAAGGTTTTACTTCTGGCTACAAACAAATTAAGTCAATTCAGTCGCCATATTTTTGTGATATGGACGCTGCCATGATGGAACCAGCTGATGTCAGTAAGCTGTGAGCTTTTAAAACGGGCTGAAGAAAATCTGTCAATCAAATGTTTTGAATGCTGGAGGCTCCACCTACTTTTACTGAGTTATCTGATTGGTCTGTTTGTAACTTGAAAAGCTTAAACTATAGAATGTTTATTTCTCGATTGAAGTCTATGGGATTTTGGTTTCTTGGAGCCACCAGGTACTTCCTGTTTGGAACACCAGGAGGGAGGGACTCTGTCCAGTTCTCGTTTACAGTCAAGAGGATCTACAGAGGATCAATATCACCAATCCATAAGGGGTGTAGTAAACTGCTTTCGGTGTTTTTGGTGGATTTGAAATCCCATTTTCCTCAGTAAACCATTTAAAATAGTTATTTTTTGTTGTTGTTATTTAAACCTAATTTGTGATTTGAAATCAACATTTTACTTAAAAGCAGATATTTATTTGCATATGATCGTTTTTCAATGCATTTGTTGCATGTTTACTTAATAATGACATTTTTTTCAATAAGTCAAAGTGGGTGGGGCTTACATGCTAATTAGCTTAGCATTTGACATAATTGTGAGATTTTTCTTTGTAAAAATCAAGTAATAATGATATTTTGTGACCTAACTGGTTTATACTTAAAAAAAAAAGCTGTTAAAGTGAAATAAAAATGTCTAAAACAAGATTTTTTTTTGTTAATAAAACTAGTGCATATATTTCACAGTTTTATAATACTTTGACATATTTATGAGTTAAGTTTTCATTGATTTTACTTTTTGTTTTAAATGTATTGAACTATAAGCATTCTGGAGTTTCACATCACAGTTCTTTGTTTAAATCTGATGTAAAAGGAACTAAAACTAACTTTTTTTTAATGTAATGCAACAATCATCAGTAGTTAATGTTATTTCAAGAAAATGTAGATTAAGTCATGTTTTCTAAAATATTTGCTTTGTTAAATGAACAGAATAACATTTTAGAGACACACCAAGGGGACTACAGATGGAAAAATCTCAAATCTAGCACATTTAGATATGTTTTTATGATTATTCGATAACATGCAATGTCCCTTTTTTAATCCATAAACGTAAAAAAAAAAAAAAAAAAAAAAAAAACAGATGTAAATCAGAAACTGTTTTTCCCTCAGTGTTAAACAAACTGCCTCATTCAAAAAGTTTGAAAAAAAGCTTCAAAGTGAGCCGACCACAAAGGTCTTCAGATCTGTTCCACAGCCGGTATGTGCTGGAACAACAAGTCTGGTTCATCGAGGCCCCGCCAAAAGAAACTGATGTTCCAAACAGAGGATGTGACGGTCAGAGGTCTGCACCTCACGCCACAGATGTCGGGCTTTGTGCTCAGTTTCACAAAACTGGGAGGTCATTTTAAAAAGGAAATGTTTTTAGTGAAAAAATGAACTTTCTCTGTTCCAGAAAAACATGTCTGGTGTCAAAAACCTCATTGTGAATAAACGTGTTTTTAATATCAAGCTGTGGGGAATTCTAAAAGATTTTATAAGAAGTAACAGGAGATTAAAGCAAATAAAGTTAGACATTCATCCCACAAAAAAAAGAACATTATTTTGAAATGTAACTGGTTTCTTTTATTTCATTTTTTTCATATAAAAATGTTCACTAAGAATGTGTTCAGTTGACCAAAGTGAAGCTAAAAACCAAACAAAATAGAATATTTAGGAAAAATCAGAAAATCTTAAAATAAGACACGTTTTTAAATTGAATATTCTGACTGCTGTTTTCTGAATTTACATGCATTTAAAGCATAAGTTCATCCCAGCATTGGTGGTTTTTAAAAGCTAAAGCACATTGATGCTCCTCATCATCCTGAATGGGGCTCTCAAATTCACATTCTGATGGGGGGTTCAGCGTCCCACCTAACCCTACCTGGAGTAGCAGGAATCAAACCAGCAACCCCACAGCTGTATTAACATCTCTACTCTGAACCCCATTTTGTTGATTAAATTTGAAGCTTTTTTATGAAAAATTTCAAAATAAAATATAAAACACAATAAAATAGTTGCCTTTAGGAGTCATAAAGGAGTTCTTCTGAAGAGCGGACTACATTTGGACACTTGTGGTTCTTATAAAGTCTCTGTTGGCTCAGTTTTCTTGAGTTTTTTTAGTTATTACTTTTTTCCTGCTTTTTCTCATGTGTGTAAGTCTCACTTTGTCTCCCTTTTTACTAAGGTTTATTTCACTGTTTTATTTTTATTTTTAATGAGGTTTAAGTTTCTTTATTTCACAGTTTTAGCTTCTATCAAAAAGTTTTTCTTCTTTATTATCGTCCTCCACACCTCCCATTCCCAGCATACTAGACCTTTGCTACCTTCATTTCATGAAAACATCATTTTAAGCACAAGTTGAGTTTGTCTATAGGTCAAACCTGACTTTTCATTCCAGTAGAATGTCCACAAAATGGCTTAAACTGACAAATTATCAGGTAAAAACGGAATAAAATAAAAAAAACAACAAATTGATTGATGTATTCAATGCAAAAACAATGCAGAATTATGTAAATTAACACATAAAATAATTTTTTTTTAAATTTAAATTTGACTTTTCAAGTGTTTTGTGACTGAATGTGGATTTTTAACCATCAGAGAGTTCTGGTCATAATTACCTTGTCCCTCCTCGTTCTGCAGCCTGTAGTTTTTCCGGCCCGTATTCTTCCTCCTCTGGCCTTTAACCTCATGCGTGAACGCCAGCAGCAGCAGACACAAAACCAGTCCTTTTCTTTGGCTACTTAAAAAAATGTCCATCCTGACGGTGGAAAAACGTGTTATTTTTTGTGTCAAATACGCTGGGAGTTTTGATCTAAAATCCTGCATACCCTAAACATGTAAACCATTATTCGAACAATAATCTGTGCAGATTCAGACAAGTTTCAGATAAAGGAGTTAACATTTAAGAAGTGTTTTGGGTAGAAAGTGACTTTACCTCATTGAGCAGCGGTCCGCTCTGGGCGTCCATTCAGCTCTGGCTCTTTTGGAGGCATTTCTGTCAGCCTGACCGGTTCTCTATAAACCGGACTGAGATAAACCAGCAGATGAGCCGAAGCGCCGGGCGCGCTGCCAGAACTGCAGGTCAGGAGGGGCCACTTATCCTGTCTGAGCCTTGAAACTACAGACGCTGATATGAGCGGGCAGCCGAGACCACCAGTTTACCAAACGGCTCTGGCTATTCAGCGTCCATTGGGTCTGTGGAAACACTGCAGTGAAGGGCAGCGCCGCTTTGGGACTTTAGTGTGGGCTGGCATGTTCCACAAGCCGGAGACGGTCCTAAAACGTGTTCTTATGAGGTGATGAACAAGAGATCATCAGACTAAAGAACGGCTGATGTGCACCAAAGAGACTCTTTAATCAATCTGCAGAAAACACTCCTGACCAAAATTAAGTATCCTTCAAGTATATGTTTAAAAGTTTTAACGTTTTTATTTGGTTGGTTGTATACTTTTAACATTTCACGACCTTTAAATGATAGTCTACATCAACCAAAAAAAGCAGACCTAAGTACAGAAAATTATTTTTCTCCAAGTGGACCAAGTACATTCAAAAAGTACACTGGAAGTTTACTAACAAGTATACTGTAATGTTCGAGGCGTAAGAAGACAAACGTATTTACTTATCATTTGCTTTATTATAGTTCTCTCTCCTTTCCCTGTCTCTCTCTCTGACCTCTATCCTCTAGCACCCCCTAGAGGCTTGGAGTATATATGAACATAGGACACAACATTTTTGGTTTATAAAAAGTATACTTAGAAGTATACTTAAAGTAACCCTTCTATTAGTTTAATGGCAATGAACTTCACGTTTACTTTAAGTTTATAAAAGTACACTTTGAAGTTATCTATTGTAGCTTTTAAGGTTTGCTTTTAGTTACAAGTAATAAAATTCTACTGATTAGTGTAAAAAATAAATTTTTAATATACTGGAAATATTCCAAGTGTGACGAAGAGGCTGAGACGTTTGGATCCATTTGCAACAAGGCTTAATGATGACGAAGAGCAGGTAGACATAAACCAGAGCGCAGTCAGGAAACAGGCCAGGGTCAGAGTCAGGAGCGAGGCAGGAGGCGAATAAACAGGCAGGGGTCAAACACAGAGAGGCAACAGAGACCAAACGCTTAGACTGAATGCATCAGAGCAACAAATCAAGACTTCACTTAGAGCTGAGTGGAGAGCAGGGTAAATACAGCATGGTGAAGGGAACAGGTGCAGTCAGTACTCTGGCGAGGGCTCCCTCTGGTGGTCAGAGGAGGTCATGACTGGTTGAGCCCTGCCACCAAGAATACATCTACTCCACTTTTAATGCTGTGTAAGAAAATGTTGAAGGACCTTAACAAAAATGGGCTAAATATATTTAGACTTAGTATAATTCTAAATACAATACAAATAAAATTAACATGAACTTATGAACTTGTAAACGAGAAGTTGTAAAGTTTATCTCTAAAGAGGACCTAAAAGCAAACTAAGAGGATACCATCTTAATAACAAACTTGAGTATACTTACTTTTGGTAAGGGACGTGAAACTAAATCGTTTTACATTCTTTTAATTTTATTTTAATGATCACATTTTTACTATTCCTTTTGATTGTTTCTTTTAATGTTTTATGTAAAGCACTTTGAATTGTCTCTGTACATGAAATGTGCTATACAAATAAACTTGCCTTCCCTTAAATGATAATAAATAAATAAACAGGACAAAAATACCATAAAATATCCTGGAAATCACCCAAGCACGAAATAAAACAAGAAACTGCTTTCTCCCATGATGCACCTCAACTCAGTACTTTTTTTTGTTTACTGTTAGACTTTTCTTCCAACAGAGCAACAATCCGGGTTTGTTTTTAGCGCTCCAGTAAACAGCTCACCACTAATCAATGAGTGATCACACTCATTGATTATAATGAGTCTTGTTTACACCAGAAGAAGAAACGTCTTGTATTCTTACCACGTCTGACTGGATTCAGTGGTATGTGAGTCTAGGGCTCTCGTACATCCTCCATGATCAGGAAACTGTCCAATTACCCTTATAGGATATGAGCTGCCTGCACACATTTTTTTAGGGCAGAGTTGAGGTAAGGGCTCCTCCTCACTGACTATAGGGTTAGTCTCTAGTCCAGATTAGGGCTATAAAACCAAAGACTAGGAGGCTAGGGAGGACAGGATTGAGGTTTGTCCTCTTCTGGACTAAAGCTTAGTATCTAGTCTAGGTTAGAGCTAGAAACCAGACTGGGAGGCTAAGAACGACAGGGTTAAAGTTAGTCTCCACGTCACTGACCTTAGGGTTAGCCTCTAGTTCAGGGCAAGTTGGGTCTAGTCCGGTGTAATTGGGGCTAGAAACTTCAGTCTAGGGGCCTAGAGAGGACCCTCAAGGGCAAATCTTCTTATTGAGGTCTCATGGATAAGTCCTACCTAACCTAGTCATCCAGTCATTCACAGCTTATCATCTTCGGGTCTCGGGCCAGTTTGTGTTACACTTCAAGAACCGAAACTTGAACCAGATCCCACCCGTGTATCAAGAAATGCTGGACCACATGGCGGGGATATCTCTGAATGTTTTGCCTGTAGCCCCTGAACCGCAGAATGGTTTTGTCAGTCACATCTGGAGCAAGACACTGAGTATCTTCAACAGAAACCTCTCCTTTATCGTTGAGTAAATGTTAAGATGACAAACTTCACACACACAAAAAAAACACAACGCAAATACAGTTTAAGCATTTATTTAACATTTTCTCAGGTTCTGAAGAGGTTAAAGAGACTAGATATTGACTTTCCGTTTACCTATTCATTGCTCATGTTTGTCGCAGCAGAACAAGCGCACATCATTGAGGCTGGAGTCGTCCAGGCCAACCTGGTACTCCTCCATCTTGGTCTCGATGCCGCAGATTCCTCCTCCCTGACAGTCCTGGCTCCAGTGGCCGTACTCCCCCCAGGTCATGCCGGGAGCCTCCAGCGTGGGGTTGCTGCTGCAGCGGAACTTGATGTTGTTGACGGCCGTGTCGTCTCCGAAAAGCCCCTGGTAGGGCTCCACGCGCAGCTGGAAGGAGGTGAGCATGCCGGCGGGGCAGTACTGAGGGTGAGACCACTCACCGAAGCTGAAGATGAAGGATGAAGAGTCACAATTATTTCAGGAGACAGCTGGGCTGTTATTGATGATCTACTTTTATAAATGGCAAATAAATGCAGCTGTATCTTAAAACGTTCTAGAGCTACATTTGTGACTTTTTTTGTCATTATTTATCCAAATCTTGACAAGATATTAAAATTATTTAATAAAAGTAGGATAAAAGCTTACTGTCCAGTATGTGATTCAACGTAGTACAGGAAGTTCCGGTTCTCGTCTTTGGAGCAGATGAGGCGGATCCCGTTCAGGGCGGTGTCGTCTCCTCCGTACTGGTTTGACTCCACCTGAAGAAAGAAACCACCAATGTTTAGAAGAGTTCAGACTGTGGACATCAAAAAGCCTCATTTATAAATGACAGGATTACTGCTTTTATTGAAGTGGAAACAAGTTAAGTCTGTTTGCTGAGAACCTTTCAGCTTTAAGAGATATAATTTGCTTGTCATTGCATTTCAAAAAATAGAATTTTAAATAAAATGTCTGAATTAAATATAACCAACTGAAATCTAAACAGACTATTTAAATTGTACTTTATGAGAGAAAGCTGTTTTAAAAAAAGCCAAACTAAACTATTTTATCTAATTTACATTAGAGACTTCATCGACTTTTTCTTTTTTATTCCTACATTTATACAGACACAACAGTCATTTGTGGAGAAAAATGTAAAAACTCCATAAAAGTGTTGTTTATTGTTTGTTTGATATTTAAAAAAACTGAAATAAATTGAAACATCTAACAAAATATGTTTATTTAAAAAAAAAATCACGTAAACAAAGATATGCGAATCAAAAATGAAATCATACATACAGCATTAAAGGAAACTTTCTCCAAAAAAGTTTTAATTTTTCAATATGATTTTCATGTTTGCATTAAAAAGCAGTTTTTTTTATTTTGATTTATGACATCAGGTTGAAGTTTATAACAGTGTATTTTTATGGTAACTAAACAAAATGTGGATAAATCTTTTTCTGTTACCCGAACACTGAATCCAACTACAAAGTAGTCTTCCGGACACATCTCGGGCCAGGTCCAGGTTCCGAAGCGCTCTCCGTTGGTCACGTTCAGCACAGATCGGTACTTTCTGCTGTTGAAGGCCGTTCCTGCTCGCTGCAGGAAGACCTTCTCCTCACAAACCCCGAAGGACAGCACGGCCAGCATGGCCACGGTGGCGAGCAGACCCGACATTCTAACTGTAGGAAAGGATTCTGCTGGACCGTAACTGTGGAGAGCAGCAGCGGATCGGAGCTCTTATGAGGGCGATTCATGAGAGTGATTCATTTACAGAAACACCACAGAAGGACATGGGAATAAACAGCTGGGGGGACAGTTTTTTTTGCAGAAGAAAGTGTCTGTGCTGCAGAATCCTTCACAGAAAACCTCACAACAAACAGGACTTCAAAGATCTGGTTCAGCAGCAGCGACATGTTTGACGCTGATGCTGCAAAGTCTGCAGAAACACAATGAGAACATTCAGGTGGAGCAGCAAAGATGAGGCTTCATGAAGATACACGCTTCACCATCTGTTTTGATCCTCTGATGATCCACTTTCATACTAAAACTAAACGTAAAACAAAACATGAGCAATCCCCAAAGCTTCATGAAATGATCGTCAGCAGGAGTGCAGAGCGTCCATGAAATCAGAAGATGTCTTGGAAGTTTTGCCAACATGACCTTCTGAAGGAAACACGTCCATGATGGTGGAGAAAAGGCGAATGAGAACTTTTTAAAGTTCCTGAATCAGACCGAACCACGCTGAGAGAAAAATCAAGAACTGCATCTCAGACTCTACAAGCAGTTACTATTATTACTACTATCAGTTACTATGTTAAATACTCAAGATTAGTTAAAAAAATAACAAAAATATCCACCCAGATTTATTTTTATTTATCCCCTCTCAGGTAAATGCTTAAAACTTCAAGCAGCAACAAGGAAACAGAAAAAAAGTCAGTTATTGATTTCCGTTGTGAATTCTTTCCTTTGTGTTGTGGTTTTTGACATTGTTCTTCGACTTTTGGCTACATGTTTCGACTTTCGTCGTCGTGCTCCAGCTTTTGGCATCGTGCTCCGGCTTTTGGCGTCGTGCTCTGGCTTTTGTAGTCATGCTTCGGCTTTTGTCGTCGTGCTTCAG
Source organism: Oryzias melastigma (assembly GCF_002922805.2). Lineage (NCBI taxonomy): Eukaryota > Metazoa > Chordata > Actinopteri > Beloniformes > Adrianichthyidae > Oryzias > Oryzias melastigma. The sequence goes on along the minus strand of NC_050527.1, from coordinate 26,027,387 downwards.
CTTGTTGTCGTGCTCCAGCTTTTGTCGTTGTGCTTCGGGACTTTTGTTGTCGTGCTACTGCTTTTGTCGTCGTGCTTCAGCTTTTGTCGTCGTGCTTCAGCTTTTGTCATCGTGCTTCAGCTTTTGTCATCGTGCTTCAGCTTTTGTTGTTGTGCTTCAGCTTTTGTCGTCGTGCTTCGGCTTTTGTCGTCATGCTTCGGCTTTTGTCGTCGTGCTTCGGCTTTTGTCGTCGTGCTTCGGCTTTTGTCGTCGTGCTTCAGCTTTTGTCGTCGTGCTTCGGCTTTTGTCGTCGTGCTTCGGCTTTTGTCGTCGTGCTTCGGCTTTTGTCGTCGTGCTTCGGCTTTTGTCGTCGTGCTTCAGCTTTTGTCGTCGTGCTTCGGCTTTTGTCGTTGGGCTTCAGCTTTTGTCGTTGGGCTTCAGCTTTTGTCATTGTGTTGTGGCTTTTGCATTTTTCTTGTGCAGTGTCGGCCACCGTACATCGTGAACCAAAGCTGAGATCTTGATTGGCTGACAGAACACAAATTCTGTTCATATATTTTTACTCTGGAAACATCGCACTACAAAATTGTAGTGGTGCCACACGTTATGTGCTGACGTGCAAAATGCCTCACAGGAAGGCTGATCACATCTGTATGTTGACTTTCACTGAAAATAGACGATCCCGCCGCGTGAATTGTGTTTGGTGTAAGATTAGCTCTCCAAGCTGTCTTACACCGTAATGTTTACGTGGTTTTGTTATTTTAGTTTTTTTATTTTTCATAAAAAATGAAAGAAGAGATGTGATCGGTGTGATCAGATCGAATGCCGCATGACGGTGTGAAACGTTGCATTAGTACTTGGTTTGTTCTTCAAAAGGCTTGCAGAGGAAAGTGATGTGAATGAGTGAACGGAATGCTGAGGAATACCTGACCTGACTGTTTAAGTTGCAAGGATTCAGGCTTCAAAATCCTCTCAAACACTCCAGTGAGCCCTTTTAAGAACACAAACTATATATTGGGTCTTTTTTTTTCAGGATCTTGAACAGAGAGAAGCAGAGTGTCAGGAAGTGAATTTCACAGCCTGGCAACAGCATGTGACCTTCCCATGCAGCCGTTTATCTGCAGTCTGTCTGGCTGTATGGACTGCTGAGGCTGCTGTTGTAACATCTGGACCAGTTTGGCCCACAGAATACACCAGGTGTTTACGTGAAGATGACATATTTTATCACTTTAGTCCAAAACAAATTATTACAGGAAACGTTTTTTTTGTGTTTGGGCCATAAAGTTAAATTCTCAATTTTTTACAGGCCACGCCCACATAATTTATGCAGAAACATAAAACAGCATACAGATGAATGTAGGTGTCCTCTGGCTTTTGATCAGGGGAGTCAAACTAATTTTGGTTCAGGGGTCGCATTCAACCCGTCTGATTTCAAGTAACAGACCAGTAACATAATAGCAAAATAAATTATGGTCAACATGTTATCTGTAGATTTATTTTTGTTTTGTTTTTTTCTCAGTTGGATCAAATCTTTCAACCAACCTAGTACTCTAATCACTTATTATTACACATTCATGCACAGAGGCCAATGGATTTAAAATACAATGCATTTCACTTTTTAAAAAGTAGTTTATTCCATTTTATATAGACTGAACATTTTACATCTGACATTGAAGCAATCCTGATAGTAAACTCAAGAGGGGGCTATGGAGAAAAAAAAACACTGTCTAAAATATAAATGTGAAAATTGATGGCACTTAGATGGCCTGTTTCCGTAGCCAGATGTGGGCCTCAAGCAAATCCAATCAAGGCCAGATGTCACCCAAATATTTCCCAGAAACTGTTTGGGCCTTACTGGGCCCACATCACATCTCCTTTTAGTCCACATTTAGTACGGCGTGGGTGAGTTGTTCATGTTTGCCATTAATAAACCAGAATCAAAACATATTTGAAGACCAATTTTCATCAAACAATAAATAGATTCTGTAAGGCTGGAACTGTTATCTCTGCCCCTTCTGGTTGTTTCAATAGAATATGAGAACAAAAAAATCAAATATGACTATAAACTCCTAAAAGCCTCAGAATAAAGTATGTCTTAATCTTCTTTTTAGGTTTTTTGGTAGAACATCTGAGTGTCACGAAGCCAATCAAAGGTGCTTGAAAGTCATTTCTGTTGCATGCATGTTCCTCTGGATCTCAGAGGTGAAGACTTTGTGAACTTCACCATAAAAAAGTTAAACTCCATCAGAGGAAAAATATCTGGATAGCTTTTAGATACCACAGCTTCTGTTCCCAGATTGCCTTGCTGCATTTTAAAATGTCCTTGAGCAAAACAGTGACGGTGAAAAAAAACACCCTCCACCCCGCTTTTTTTTATTTATTTATACATTTTTGCTAACAGGCTAAAGTAAAAAAATACAATACCCTAAACTATTACACTGCATAACAGTTCATTTATCTTTAAAATGGTTTTTAAAAATGGTTTTAAAATCAGCTTGTGAAATAAAAGTGTCCAATCTGAGACACTTGTACAAACAACATGGTTGGAAACATTTTGCACCAGAACTCAGTTTTTACCATTTAGACTTTAGCATATTTCTACGTTTGTCATTTTTGTAGTTTTTAATCTCCAGACTTCTGCTCCCTAAAATGCAGATTTGAGTAAAACCTCTCTAAATAAAAGAAGCAGTTTTCCACATTGACAAATAACTGTATTTTAAACTGACCACAGTTGGGACTTTAATTATTGCTAAATGGTTTGTTTTTCAAGAGCCACAGTGGTCCATCCTTTATTGTATGTTGTAACGATATTGACCACTAGATGGTGCTTTTGTCTACTTTAAGAAGTTACTCTCTCCTAGAGGTTATTATTCTTTCTTTTTTCTGGGGATAAAACTGTGATTAGACATCCTTGTGTTTCCAAAACAACATGTGGCTCAGATTGAAGCTCTTGAATGTAATTATTGAGTCTGGAGATGCTTTACTTTGTTTAGTCTTGGTGATGAGATAATCTGGAGGAATGTTGAAGCAGGGCAAGTAAAGAAGGACACAAAATTTATATCAAATGTTTGAAGAAAATCTAATTTATGGCAAAAGTTTTTCAAAACTCATTAAAATTCACCTTTACTTACATGCACGGTTTATAAGAAAACAGGATTTTCTCTCAAAGGTTTGCTGCAGCTACACTGAGCACTGAGGGAGAAATGGAGACACCTGCCAGACTTTTCGCTCTCACTGAAACCAGAGCAGGTGCCTCCATTCTTCGTGTTGATTCATGTTTGAAGCTTGTTGCACAATTGATCAGCAAACAGAGCAGCTTAAGGCTCAGCCGCAGGTATGTCTGTGTTTGGATGCGCTTACTTCTGAAGGTTGAGCTGTCGCAGCAACACATAACTGGTATTTAGGAGCGACGTGCCAACAATGGAAATTTAAGCTCTCTTCATCAGGCTCGACTTCAGCATCTTTGTGAACAATAGACAGCTTAACTAATTTAAGGTTTTCCACTAAGGCGTCTTTTTTAAGCTGCATCGAGACGCTTTATCCACAGCTTTCGGAAAATATCTCAAAGGTGGCAAGAAAGAGGAGCTGTGCTCTGACATGTTAGATGGATGAGAAAAGATTTGAGGTTTTTGTTTTCTCTGTTTGCATCGTAAATCCAGGTTTAGACTTGAATCTTTCAAGTTTGTGCGGATTAACATCTTGGGTTTCTGCACATCGTTTGCTCAGGTAACCACAAGCCAACAGGGGTGGTGGCGGCTCAAGCCTTAGTCACAACCCCCCGTACAGGTGCTGTGGGTTTTTGGGCTGTCTGGGCAGGTGGAAGGTGGTAGAGAGGAGCGGCCTCATCGTAAAGTCCCACTCTAGTCATCTTCTGATCTAGTTTTAAAGTTTCCCCCGTAGTCTTTTACTTATGATGAAGTCATTTTTAGAGAAAATCAAAAATCTTGATTGGTTTTCCAGGACAGTTTCTGCAAAGCATCAAGAGTTTATTAGAAACTGAGTTGTGGGTGAGACTGTTGATAGAGAAGTAAGCCTCCACTCGTTTCCCATGATCCCTACACTTTCTTCTGCTGGCTTACAGCCCCTCAAAACCCCAACCTAACATTACAGTTGCAACAAAAATTGCGAGAAATATTAGAGCTATCCAGCGTTAATGTTTGGAGCCGGATTCAAGCCCAGACGAGGAAAACAAAGACGTTCATGGATCTGTTTGTCTGCAACTGGAGGCATCAGACGGAGTGGAGCAGGGAGATTCTGGCCCAACAACTGCAGTTTGTACAGAACAAATACAAGCTTTTTCAAACAGCATTTTTTCATCTGCTCCTGATTTAAAACGACTTAAATAAAGAAATCCTCAGAAATGTCATTTTAATAAACTTTCTTTATACATCAGAAAAATGACACAAGAAGATGTTAGAACACCAAAAACAGTTTTCATTGGAGTGGAGCGTTAAGGTGTGAAATAAAATGACATGACCGTCATAAAACTGATCATTTCTAAATATCATATTAAATGTTAATCCACCGTGTTTTACAACTATATTATCAGCATACACGTAACATTATAGAGACAGTCGATGCAAAAGGGGCTATGAATGTGAGAACAACTGTTTCAAGAATCCTGTTAAAATTTGTGTTAAAATTTTCTTTGAAGTCAAAGACTATTTTGCTGTTTCATCCTTTCTCACCAAAGAAATTTCACTTTTTTTTTTTTTTTCTTAACGTTGATGCCTGGGCTTTTAATTTAGCAGTTGGAGCATCCGCATAACTGAGGGAAACGATTTGACATGCATTAAGTTATTGACAGATGTGGTAAAACTTCCTCCAGAACCAGAAATGAAACGAAACGGAAATAATCTGTTAGTGTATGTATTTTATTTTTCATATCAGTACCGAGTGACGGATACTGGTCTGCAGCCTGGGGGTTAGGTACCACTGCTATAAACTGCTCAGAAACATCATGCAGTTCCTAATGGTGCTCATTTGGGGGTGCTATTGCTAAACCAAGATGTGAAAAAAGGAGGGAGAAAACAACTCCCACTAATCTCCTGCATATGAAGAGCCTATATCTTTTTTCCACGATATATTTACAATTTCTTGTGTAAATTTTTTTACTACTTTGATGGTCAGAAGTCAACAAAGATTAAATCTGATTCATAGAGTTTAGTTGTTTTCGAACAATTGGTGATTAAAGACGTACACATGGGTGAATCATTTTCTGATTTCTGAATAGAAAGTTTACCTAAAAAAAACTCACTAACCAACTCAAAACTGTCTGTAACTATGCGCAAAAGAGAGATGCTCCACCCACGTCACCATGGCAACCAGCTGTCCCTGAGCACCAGCAGACGGCAGCGGTACAAAAGCATTTGATCCACTGTGCTTGTGTTGTCTTAGCTTCATCTTGTGTCAAACAAAAGTCTGCCTGATGCTCTGGAAAAGGGAAATGTTCACAAACAATCTAGACTGAACCACATGTTGAGAGAAATAGCGAGGGTGCTTTTTCTCTAGAGGATGCTGGTGACAAGAGGAAGAAAGTCACTGATATTACATCCACAGCTTTGGATTTAACCAAAAAGTTAATGAAGAAGTTCAACCTTCTTGACAGTAATAGAACATTTTACAGTTGAAGAATCAAAAATATGGACCAGTTTATTAAACCTGTGTGAGACACCAGTGTTTAGGACACTAACTAAAACATGTTTTTCTTGTTAATAAAAGCTTAAAAAATGACCAAAAACTGGTCGGGGAGATCAAAGCATGAATCTTATCTACTCTGTAATCTGTTTGAGGTGTTTTATGACGACTACCATGGATTCAGTCAGCCAAAGGTCATTTAACTCATTTAACTAACTGGAACAGGAGTTATAAAACAGAATGTCCAGATTACTGGAAAGGTACAACCCTCCACACAATATTAGGTAAACACATTACAGGACGGTACGAACTGATTTGTCCTAAAGATCTTCTTCTTATTTGTCTTTTTCTCAAACAAAATCTGAACATTGCTTCCGCTGGGTGATGGGAGGAGCTTGTCTTATTTTAGCTAGGTTCTGGGTTAAGAAAATGAGACTTTTTCCTCTCAGAAATAGAACAGCTGCTGATTGGTGGGGACAGAATCGAGTGTTGCAGGTCAGAATGTGTTTCTGCCAGGCGTAGCGAATCTTTCGCTGTCTCGTGATGTTTTTCTGCGTTCCTGAGGTCACCTGATGGGCCGGGCTCAATGCAGGGCTGTGCTGCCGTCATTGAAAAGTAATTCCATTCTGATTGAAACCATCAAGTCTCCTATTCAGACGCCTCAGGTCAGATGGTCCGCCAACCCACCTGGGCGTGGTCTGAGGGCAGCCTGGAACCGAGTTCTCAAACGGGGACGGATGAGATTTTGTGCAGAGACAGTTTTTACCACAACAACAGTCTAGTTTGATAATATTCACAACAAAAGAGGCCAAAGAGAAGAAAACAGGGGAAACGCAGCCCCATTTTAGGCAGTTTGTGCAGTTCCTAAGTTGCTTTGGTTCCAAAATCCATTAGGCTAGGTACACGCCAGGCATTTGAAAATGGTTTAGCCCATGACGTTCACACTAGACAGTCAAGGAGGTACCTCTTCTTCTTTTTCTACTGTTTACTAGTGTTTGTCCGCCACCTACAGTTGGACCTATAGTAATCCCAAAGTGGAGCAAATCTGGTAAATCTTGCTCTGGATATTTTCTGTCACAGCTCTATTCTGATCATAGACAGCATATAGAGAGAACTGGACAGATTATCCCCTCTCCTCTTCACGTTCCAAACAGGAAGTACCTCCTGGTCCCAGAAAGCTAAAATCCCATAGACTTCTATTGAGAAATAAACAGCTACCACTCGGTCATTCCTTTTGCCAGAATAACCATTCTTGCTCTGGTGTCTCTTCTTAACAATTCATGGCTGAACCTATTTTTTTTCATGCCATCTTTTTTTACTATCCCAAGTTATTCAAATTATGAACTGGCCAATCAGATGCCTCAATAAGAGCATGCAGTGCCCGCTGGCCACACCTAGAACGATCGAAACGTTTGATCGACAGATTCTCCTGAGTACGATTTCAGAGGAAGGGGTATGACTTTCCAACAAGCTCACTCCTGATTTGCAAGAGCGGTTGCCATAGAAATGATGACCCACACCAACTCTGACCAATCACTGCTTAGTAAGGTCATCTGGTCTCAAAATGGCAATGTCCATACCGTGGAAAAATGGTGACTAAATTTCCTTAATTTTCTAAGGCATTTTCGATTAGTGACGTCACAGCCTTGCTTTGTCCATCTCTATATATGTTAAGGATTCTGATATATAAAAGGCTTGGAGTTACATATTACCATCCAGACACAAACCACAATTATTAACCTCTCCTCCATGATCAATTTTCAAACAGTTTTGGCACTTCTATAAATTAAAAGTGAGACTATCCATACGGCACTACCAAATTTGAGTGTCTGATTGGTCAAAGTTTGGCCATGTTTAACTCTCAATGCACGTTTAATGGTCATGCTTTTTGTGCGTAAAGCCCGAAAATAGTCAAAGACATTTACGTAGCAATTCGTGAATGCGACGGTTTTGTACACTGAAGCCCGAAATGCTCGTTTTTGTGCTTTTACGTAGACATTTAGTCAGAAGTGGCCGATTGAGCAAATGTTGCCATGGGTGGTGTTTACGTATCGTTAGCCTGACTAGATCCTTCTATTTCACACTCAGATGCACGTAGGAGTACCAACCTGTGACCAACTTCAAAAGATGGGCCAGAAAGTGGTTTAGTGGAGTTTACAGAGCACTATAGTCCCAAATGAGTGAATTCTCATCCCAAGAGGTAGGACAACTTGTAGATACGACCAATGACACCAAAAAACAAAAATGCCAACCACGTTTGCTCTACAAAACACCATGTGTAAATATAACAAATGAAATCAGAAATCAGATACAGCTTTATTGGCCAAGTATCAGTGCACGTACAAGGACTTTTTCTCTGATGTCTTGTGCTCTGATGTAAAAGGACAAAGCCAACAAGGGCAAAGTATAAGTAGGTGTAAAAAAATAAAAATAGGAAGAAAAGATAAGTGCAATATTTTGTGTTAGTTTCACTTCACTGGCTCCCAGTTGAATCTAGAATCAAGTTCAAAATTCTCCTGTTATCCATTAGGACCCTGGATGGTGTGAACCCATCCTATATTAAAGATCTCATAGTTCCTTACCAACCTATCAGAACACTTCGCTCACAAAATGCTGGACTGCTTGTAGTTCCTAGAATTTCAAAGTACAGTTGGAGGTAGAACCTTTGGCCACCAAGCCCCTGTTCTATGGAATAAGCTCCCAGCTCATGTCAGAGAGACAGACGCAGTTTCCACATTCAAAGTTAGACTTAAAACATTCTTCTTTGGACAGGCGTTCTGCCAGGCTAGCGAGTATTCAGAAAACATTTAATTTATTGTTCCCTTACCTACTGTAATGAAGTTGGGAGAATAATTATAAATTTCATTACATCCATTACACATAAACCGGGGCCTGTGGGTCAATTCCCTCTGCTGTAGCTCTCGTGGGTTTAGATTAATTTTGATACACTAAAAATGTTTGATTTTCCATCATCGTTATTACACACATCAGCTCTTGGGTTCTGTTCTCTATTCTCATTTACTTCACCTCTCCTCTATTCTTTATTATTTGTTGTATTTGGTTATCTGTGCCTCCGTTTGGTGCAGTGTGATTCACATGTTGTTCCTCTTCCACTCCACCTAAAATTCCAGTATCGCCTGCAGTCCTGATCTTGGCCGTGGACCACGCCTCTGGCTCGGCTTTGGCTGTGGACCTCACCCCCACCTCTCCCCCAGTTCTATCTGGCTGAACTCTATTCAAATGCATAGTTGTAGAGTTAGATAAGCTAGATAAGATTCCTCTTTAATTGTTCTGGTAAATCACCTGTCCTATCTGGGACAGAATCTCTCCTTCATGTAGGCATCCCCAAGGTTTCTTCTTTTTTTCCTGAACCAGGTTTTTTAGGAGTTTTTCTTTACCGGGAAGGAGGGTTTAAGGACAGGGATAACCAGTTTTATTTAATCTGTTTAGTTAGCAATCAGCTATTGTTTATATTTTATGACAGACCTTCTGCTTTTGAACAATTACCGACCTGAAGCCCATTGAGGAAACTTTTGTGTGGTATTGGGCAATACAAATAAAATTAAATTGAACTAAGCCCATTTAACAATTCTCTTGTTTGTGTTTCTACACTCTGTGACTGGTCAGGAGTTCATCATAGCGACGGCTCGAGGGAAGCAGCTGTCTTTATGTCGAGTGGTCTTGGCATACAGAGCTCTGAAACACGGGCCTGAGGCGAGGAGTCTAAAGAGATGGTGCCCAAAGTGTGAAGGGTGAAGAGTTTATGTGTGGTGAAGTTCATGTCTGGTGAGGCACAGTTAGATTTACAAACATATGAACCCTACAGAGTAGCTTATTCCCCAATTGATTGGCAACAGTTAAACGACGTTTAACATTTATTTTGTTTAAAGTTTCTTTTCAACATTTTTCTTCAGTTTACTAATTTTAACATAGAAAAAAAAATCACCAGAATTGTTATTATTGACTTACTTTTAATTATAAATTAAGTCTGTGTGCAGTTTGTTATGAAGAAACACATGAATAACCGGATTGAAGAAGCCTTTCCTTTTCTTTATTTTGTTTTAAAAGTCTCTCTGTCTCAATGAAGATCGCTGTAGGTGAAGTGTGTCTCCACAAATTGCTGCTTTTTTCTCATAGAAGTGTGAAAATCCCTCAGAGAAAAATGTAATCATAGAATAAATAGGGCTAAAATATAATACTTGATCTTTTTTTTATTTTAAAAAGTATATTCATTTATTTCATTTATGCATTTTTAAGATATATTTTGCAGGTGAGGCATTGTCTAATCTGCCTCCCCTGACGGCATGTCACTGGTATGTACAGTATATGAAGTAGGTCTATATGCAAGAGTAAGGTAAATTAATGCAAGGTTATTTATTTTGAGTTTTAGTGAACTTGTTCCAAATTTTGGCAAGAAGCTGCAAAAAAAAAAAAACATGTATTAAAGATAAAAACCCTCTCACCCTTCGTGGTGGTTTCTCCTCTTAGCTCAGGTCCTCTACCAGAGGTCTGGGAGCTTGAGGGTCCTGCAGTATCTTAGTTGTTCCTAGACTGTGCTTTTCTGGACTGAGATGTCTTGAGGTCTTTCTAGGGATCTGCTGTAGCCACTCCTCCAGTTTGGAGGTTGAAGCCCCGAGTGCTCCAATTACCACAGAAGCCACTGTCACTTTCACCTTCCAAGCTTTCTCCAGTTCCTCTCTGAGTTCCTGGTATTTCTCCAGTTTCTCATGTTCCTTCTTTTTGATGTTACCCTCGCTTGGTACTGCCACATCCACCATAACGGCTTTTCTCTGTTCTTTATCCACCACTACAATGTCTGGTTGGATCTGCCAGTCCCAGCGGATCTTTGCTCTCTCATTCTCTAGCACTTTCTGAGATGTTTCCCACTTTGACTCCAGTCCATATTCTGCACACATGTATCTGTATATTATTCCAGCCACTTGGTTTTAACACTCCATGTATGCTTTCTCTGCCAGTATCTTACACTCATTGACTGTATATGAGGCCTGGATTGAGACATCCAATTTTCAAATTGCTTGATCAGTTCAATCAATCAATCAATCAATGCATTATTTGTAAAGCACCTTTTAAAGCAGGAGCAACCAAAGTACTTAACATACAATTAAAAGCAAATCAAATCATTAAACAATAAAATGCAATAAAATAAACAATAAAAGCAATTAAACAGTAAAAGTAATAAAGCAGTAAAAGCAATAAAGCAGTAAAAACAACAATAAGATTTACAAGCTGGCCGACTAGATCTACTCACTGGAGTTAAAAGCCTGAGTAAAAAGATCAGTTTTTAAAAGTGACTTAAAATCACTGGCAAATCTGGCAGATCTCACAGAAAAGGGAAGAACATTCCAGAGTTTAGGAGTGGCAACTGAGAGGCTTTGACACCCCAACTTAGAAGCCAAGTCCTGGAAACCCTTAAAATCATGTGATCTTTAGATCTTACAGTAAAAATGTACAAGTTCAGAAAGATACTGAGGGGCCTGATCATTTAAACCAGAGGAAAAAAGGTAAAAACAATTCTAAAAGACAGCCAGAGAAGAGAGCGCTGTATAGGAGTGATGTGCTCGCACCGTCTGGTCCCCAATAACAGGTGGGGAGTTTTGGACCAGCTGGAGACGCCGGAGCACAGACTATACCACTGTACAGAGGTGTAGTAGTCCAGTCTGGAAAAGATCAGAGCATGTCTCACTTGTTCCAGAGCATGATAACGAAGATATGACTTAGCTTTACTGATTAGCCTCAAGTGATGATCAAGACTGGACTGACCTGCTTGTCAAATTTAAAAAGCCTGTCAAGATTTACTCAATAGCAGTGCAGCAACCTGTCAGCAGGTCAGTTTTTCCAAAAACTTAAACCTCCATTTTGTTTTCAATAAAACACAGGAAGTTCAGCTCCATCAAAGACTTTATGTCCGCTAAGCACTTCTGAAGATTGTCCAGACACACAGCTCCCCCAGATTTTAAGGAGAGGCAGATCTAGATGTCTTCTGCGTAGCAGTGGAATGACACGTTGTATTTCCTAAGAATGAACCCCAGTGGCAGCAGGGGAAATCAGAACTAAAGCGGGCCTAAAATTGAGCCCTGGGGTACACCATGTTCGCGTGATTGACAGATTTTGTGTAGCCTGCTTTTGAAATGGTAGGGGTGTTCAACAAGCTCACTCCTGATTGGCCAGAGTGGTTGCTGTAGAAACGATGATGCAGACTGACTTGGTGCAGTCAGTGCTTACTGACGTCCTCTGGTGGCATCCATGTCACGAAAGTTGATTCATTTGGTTGGAACTGGAAGTAAGTAATTTTATTTGGGTGACATCACACTCACTCAGTCCAGTTCTCACGTACAGTCAGTGCGTACACCCTGCAGAATATGCTGAATTGTTGGTCTTATGTGTGTGGTTGACAACAAAGATGCTCCACAGGCCTGTCAAGCTACCAATCCCTCACACAAGGTGTCTTTTTTATTTGCTAACTTTCCTCTTTTGTCTTATAACAGACATTCCAGATGTTTTTTGAGTTTCTCTGTCTCTTTCTGTCCTTCTAGACCCCAAACTGTTGGAGCAGGAAAGAGCCTTAATTCAAAATAAAGAGAACCCGTTTAAAGCCAGTCCAGTTGACTGCTTTTCTTTTTATGAAACTATTTTGTTTATTTCTAATATTTTAATTAGAGGGGAGTTTTCTTCTCAATTGTTGGACTTTCTGTTCATAGTGTTAGGCTTATGCCGGTAAACCTTCAACTTAATCTATTGATCTTTGAATGTTTATTATTATAATCCAACAACTGATCTGGGCTGAGTTCGATTTTTGTGATCAAAAAGGTTTGGAATCACTTGGATGGTAAAAAATGCTTAACTTTAAGTGTCTTTTTTGTGTAACACTTGTACACAACCTCTGTTTCATAAGGTAATTTAAAATTGGGGAAAAAAATCCTTTGTGTCACCTTACCTGAAAGGGTTCAGGCCCCTCCCACCGATTTAGGTTACATGCTTCAATTTAGACCCTATAAGCCAAGTCTGAGTTTATTTATTTATTGCTGTAATGCATCAGAATGCAGAAGAAATCTAAATACAGGTTTTTCCATCTTTAATGTTTTTGGTTAAAAGTAGAAAGAAAGAAAAAAAGATGATGAGAAATTCTGACTTTTATCTGAAAAAACTAATAAAAAAATACAGAATTAAGAAGAAAGGGTCAGAGTTTCTCACAACCCTTTACGTTTTCCTCTACGCTCCTGATCTTTTTCTATGAAAATAAATTCGGAAAAGAAAATAACCATAACAAACAAAGAATATGTATTTTTCCTGTCTCAGCCTGCACATGTTTGTTTCTGGACAAAAGTCTTGTTTTGCTTTTGTTGCAATCCTTTTGGGAAGAAAAAAAAAAACACGAACCAACAACTGGTATTTAATGTTATGAATATATAATTGCAAGATATTTTAAAGAAAAGTATGTTCTAAAATAGTATAACAACGTGGCGTTTAAATTCTAAATAAAATATGGAGGAAAAGCGAATATTTCTGTTATAGCAGCATCTTGCCCCTCCTCAAGCGTCTGGGGTAAACACTGGACCTATCACAACGTTTGTGCTCCAAAGATAGAAAAGCCACAACCACATGATTATAGAGCTGTATGGGTGTTTCCAGATGACAAGCATCCATTTCCTTTTCTTAACGGCGTTGCAGCTGTTTTTTTAGATTAGCTTCAGAGCAGCAGAACTCAAACAGATCTCTTCATCTAAAAAGGCATCGGTCACTCGGGCAAAACTCCAGACGTCGTTCTGGTTTAGGAAATAAAATAAATCCGAGTGAATTAAGAGAATCATAGATCATCAATAAATCAAATCAATAAACTTGAAGATTCAGAAAGTTCCATAGATTTCCCTCTAAGAATAACATAAGTAAGACTCATAAATTGATTTTTTTTTAAACTGTAAATAAACGTAAATATAGGAAATAAAACGAGGAAGAACATTTAGATCCTCTTAAGATGACCAATCGTAAAGTCTGGACTAAAAATAAGAGACAAGAGAACATTTTAAAATCACAGAAGAATGTGGGAACTCTTGCTCATTATAATAAAAAAGATAAATAAGGAAAAAAAGTTTAGTAAAAACTAAATTAATGTGTAGCCTTAACCCTTAGTATTCCAAAACGTTTTTACATTTTTTTCTCCTTCACAATTTACTCTACTTATTTATCATTCCAACTGCTTTTTGTAGTAGTGTTTTAGTACAACATCTGTATTTTTTTTAATTTATATATATATTTAAATGTATTACCCTAAATTTTCGGAATGAATATAAAACTGGACAAAAAAAAAGAGAAAATTGAAAAGTTTTGGGTTTTTTTTTTACATGTGGAGACAAATTACAAATGCAAAAATCCACAAAGTAAAGAAAGGGTCAAAATAATGTGGGAAAAAAAAGGCTAAAACAGCAGGCATAGCTCCACTGACTTCTACAAATGAATATGAAATATTAACCCGGTGATGCTTAAATACAAAATATTTAACTTTTCAACCGTTAACACAATAATTCCAGTAGATTTTGAAGGAGAAAAGCGCTTTTCTCCTTCAAAATCTACTGGAATTATTGTGTTAATGGTTGAAAAATTACAGAACAGACACTGGAACTCAGGTGTTAAAGGGTTAAATAAAGTTTCAAGGATTTGGGTGACACAGATATATGTCATAACTCTGTTATGTTTGTTTAAAATCAAATTAAATAACTTTTCCAATCATTTTATGTTTGATTCTGAATAAAAACAATAGTAACAGAGGGGTTGATGTAATATGTATGTAGGTATGCATAAATGTAGGTATAACACGAGTAATGTTTCTTTTAAAGATTATAACATAAACAAACACATTCAAAAGCATGCAAACCTTTAATTAGAAAATAAGTGTATTTTTAGATTATTGTGATAAAAGATAAGAGCTTTAAAGGTATTAACCCCTCCACCAGTTTTCATGGATATTCTGCTTGAATAGATGAACTCCTGTCAGAACAACTGTCAAATAAACTCCTGGATCGATGCTGAAAGATTTGTCTTCAGTTAAGATTCTGGATGGTTCTTCTCGTCTTCATTTGAACCTTTTAGAGCAGCAGGAACCAACAACAGATCGATCTGGATGTAGAAGAGCTGTCTCTGACGTCCGTCAGCTTCTTCCTCGTCTCACAGGGTACTCTTCAGACTCAAGGCAACATTTTCTCTCCTCACAGCAAACTATTTTTTACATTTTTAATATCATATTTAAAAAAAAGATATTTTCATGATTTTAGGCTAATTTGATTTTTAAATGTTACATGAATTAAAATTATAAAGGTATTTATAATCAGTTTGGAATTATCTTGATTTTAGTATTCTTGTTTAAAGGTTTTGTTTAATGGTTATTTGTTTTTCAAAAGAAGTAAAATTTGTTTAAACAATCATGTTCACTCTGTTATGTAAGTTTTCTGGTAAACTGTTGTTTACAGGTTGGTCACGTGACTGCAAGATCTCCAACCTGTGGTGCAGTGAAGAGTTCTTCTTGTATACTAATGTCTTATGTATGTAAAAATGACACATCTGACTTAATTTTTTTCCAAACAAAACTGGCATCAAATAGTTTTTTTTCCGGCATATCTCCTTCTATACTAAAGAATATTCAAAGCTTTGTTAAGCTCAAATAATTTTGAAAAATGTTTCCTTAAAAATAAAGTTATGTGGAAAATTCCACAAACCAAGTTGAGCACAGAAAACATTTCGGGTATTTTTCAGTTAAACTGATGTCACTGTGGGTTCTTGTGGGTTAAGCTGTGTTCACGCCACCCTCTGCAACCCGTATTTTCAATGAAAAGTCTATGTAAACGCGCGTCAATGTAAGTTTCAGACTTCCACGTTCAAAATCTCTCATGTTCACGCGTCGCTACGCAAATTTCTAAGACCATTCTCAAGCTCTACACTGTTAAATGCGCGTAGTGATGTAAACCAGGTCAAAGTTTGACCAATCAGGGACTTGGATTTGGAAGTGACATATAAACAATGTCTCTGTTAGTTCACAGAATATATCAGAGCAGTAAAAGAAAAAGCCTGGAGAGAGATTTAAAAGATTTGCACCGCTTCAACATTTCACTGCAAGCATCTTCCAACTGTAGGTAGTTCACAAGTGCTAGTAAACATTAGAAAAAGAAGGAGAAGCCCCTCCCTGCTTGCCCATTGTAAACACTGTGGGCTAAACGTGTGTCACATGATCGACGTGAACATAGAATTTGAGCCAAAATATGAGAAATGTTTGCAGAGTCACTGTCAAAACAAGAAACAGAACCAATAAATCCCAGAACCTTTTTATTTAAATACTTTTCAGTAACAAACACGAGCAGTTATTGCATTATTAATGAAAACAAACTTACATTCAAGCAAATATGGTTTAGTGTTTATTTAGAAGATTATTTCAGTTCCTGCATGAAAACAAGAATCTGGACAAAATAAGTCAAACCCAATAACACATATTGTTATGATTTATAGATTTTGTTTTTGCAATAAAATGACAATTGATTAATAACAAGTAATTTGATCTTAAAGCAAACAGACCCATAAATCAGTAAAGAATAAAGTGACAGTTCAGTGAAAAACAAACGTGAAACTTTAGCATTTGTATTTGTGTTAAAGGACACTTATCGCTGGCAGAACTCCAAGAGTCTTTGTCTCAGAACCGGCTCCCCTCCCAACACATGACACTAACAAAATAATCACGACCTTCATGGAAAATCTGTCTGTTCATTCCAGAGTTTGTCCTGACATGTCGCCTGAAGGAATGTGTTAGCTTTAGGAAATCAGTGGTGTGTGCTTGTTTGTTCCCGTTTGTCTTAGAAGAGAATATTTCAAAGAATTAAACTGATGTTTATCTGAAATTTTAGGATTTTCTTGCTAAGATCAAACCACAGAAAGTATTAGAATCATTTTTCACTTTTGTCTTTAAGCAGAGTGAACACAGACATGGAGATTTTTGTGTTCCTCCCAGTAGTGAAGGTCATCCGTGAAGCTCCAGGAACAGGCCAGATCTTTGCTGGATTTGACTGTATGAACCATGCAGTCTCCTGGTAGTTTCTCAAAGAGATTCTCAGCTATGTTCTCCACTGTAGGTTTCTTCTGATTCTGGATAAGGTCCTGGATGAGGTTCTTGTCCACCGGCTCAGGAGAAGCGCTGTAGGACACCCAGATGTTGAGTTTCTCGTCAGATGTGTTCACCTGGAAGCGACTCTTTCCTGTTGGACAGTCAAACTTCTTGGCCTTGGTAAGAAAGTTTCTGGGTTGAGATTTGTAAATGCGAACTGACCAGCCCACCCAGTCGTACTTCTTCTTCAGCTTCTCTATGAGGGTTTCGGTCAGTTGCTGGTTGGTCAGGCCCTCCTGGTCTCTTACCAGTCGTTCGCAATCAGTCTGAGCTTGATTTGGGAAGCTAACGATGCATTCTTCAACGACGGCGTTTATCTTCTCCTGGACAGCTGTCATCTTCTCGCCCCACTTTTTCAGGAGCTCTTCCCCCTCACCGAAGCCGTCCACAGCAGCGTGACCCAACAGTGCAATGATCCCGATGCAGAACAGGTTCTTTAGCCGGGCGCAGTACTCTTCGACTGGACGTCTGCTTTTCTCCTCGTGGTTCAGGATGGTCTCAAGCAAAGGCTCCCCAAAGAAACCTTCTCCAACCACAACACTGTAGAGGGTGTGAAGGTTTTTTTCCCCGCCACTTTTGGAAAAGTGTTTGAGGAAATTCTGTTTCTTGACTTTTGCGAAGTCAGGTTTGGCGTTGAGAATATCCATGTACTTTCTAAACTGATTTCTGATGTTTTCCTCAACTGAGAATAATTCAATATCTATCCTGCTCTTCTTGATCTCCTCGTTGATGCGCTCAATCTCCTCTGAGACCACATCCAGACGATCCCGGACCTTCTGGAACTGATCCTTCATGAAAGCAGCCTCTGTGCTCTCCACGTTGTCCAGAGCCAGTTGGACAAGTGGAGCAGCGACGGAGAAAATAGGAAAAAGATCCCCAGCAATGCTGGCTATCATTTCAGCTCCTTTCTCAAACACGTCCATCAACTCCTCCACCACATCCTTCTTCTCAGACACAATCTTCTTCAGCTGCTGTTCCATCTTTGCTTGTAGATCTTTTACACTAAAAAAAGAGAGAGATTTTTTTTTTTAGAAAAAGCTCCAACCAAATAATTGAAAGGAAAAAAAAAGACTGAACTTTTCTAAAGACTGAAAATTTGATTATCGTATTTCAGGATTCAGAAAACATCAAAGTGGAACACAGTGGTGGTAGTGTGGTTATGTGGGGTTGCTTTCCTCTTACTGGCAACATGCACACAGAGCCAGGGGTCTTCTCTGCGAGATAGAGACATCTATATACCAGAAAAATGTCTTCATAACCTCAACAATATGGACATGCAAATGAGTTTAACCATGTTAGAGGGCAGGCATCTGGCATAAGAGGGCTCCAGGGATTAGTCAATGAAATGAAGAGCTCTACCATTGGTTTAATGCATGAAGGGATTTATTTGATTCATTACTCCAAACTCCAAAGATATAATTTAGCATTTGCCCAACTGAAGACCACTTATCGTCATTTATGCCTCCTTTTGCTGTATGCATGCTGCACTGGCCTGATACTATGATGATGCTAACCTTTTGGTTTATATATTGCCTTCATAAAATGTTCATATGTCAGAAGGCTTAACCCTTTTCAGACCAAGTCTGAGGTTATCACCTGACCAGCAAAGGCTCAAGTCCAAGGGTTCTCACTCAAAAATTAGGGACCTTTATATGAATTTTCCAGGTATTTCGGGTATTATTTCAACCGATTTGAAAGCAGAAGAGAAGAGGGATTTAGTACAATTACAATTTCACCCAACCCGTTTTCCTTTGGCTGCTCATCAACTACACATCCTCCAATTTTTTGAGAAGGAGCCCCTGGAGGACCCTTGTCTGAAAAGTAAACTTACTCGTAACATTCAAGTAAATTAACTTAGCGTTTTATAAACAAGTGATTTTGCCACATTGAGTACACCCACTACAAAGAGTTCATTCAGATTCAGATGAATCTGAATGAACTCTTTTAGATACGTAGTTGTAGAAGCTAATCTTCCTTTAACAGTTCTGGTATCGCCTGTCCGTCCTGGGATAGGAATCCTTCCTTCATGTGGGAATCCCTAAGGTGTCTTCTTTTATTTCTGACTCAGGTTTTTTAGGAGTTTTTCCTTACCGGGAGGGAGGGTCTAAGGGCAGGGATAACCAGTTTTGTTTAGTCTTAGTTTTTAAATACTGTTCATATTTTGAAGTCCAATGAGGCAATTTTCTTTGTGATTTTGGGCTATATAAATAAAATTGAAGTGAATTGAATACAAAGAATTCGACAAAGAGAACCTGTCTGATTTTTTTCAACAAAACAATTGGAATTTCATTCAATCAATAATAATCTTTTTCAAAAAAAAGATTTTTTTATTTTTAAGTAGTGAGCTTGTGTCCAAATTGCATTAAAATCATATAGTCCCACATGACATAATCTTGATTAGGAAATAGTGAGGAACTTTGGACATAACATGACTGAACAGCCTTTTTGCCTCAAAAGAGAAGCCAAGAGAAACCTTCAAGGGTTAACTCGAACTCTGTCCTGGACATGTCCCGACATGTCGGTCTGGAAACCAGGAAACAGAAAATCTTTGAGAAATGTAATTATTTAGAACGCTCTGTGGCTCTGAGACTCACTCTTTGGGCCTTCATAGGTCAGAGTGATTCTGCAGCCGGAGGAGGAGCTGCAGCGCTCCCTCTCCAAAATCCAATACATAAGAGCAGGCGTGGGAAGTGATTAAATGGAAGAGGTTAAACTTGCTGGGTGAGGGTGCCTTTTCCAGTAAAACTCAGCAAGTTTCTACGGCAACAAGACAACGTGGAAAAAAAAAACCCTTGTCAGCTCATTTGTCGGTGCTGAGATCTGTCCACTCCCTGTAGGTTTATGTGCAGTGCAGCTGGCAGATAACACCCATATCTCACCCTGATGCTCTGCAGTTTTTAGACAAGTCTGCAGAGCGAAGCTTTAATTCCATCACAAGATTAAAATACACACAAAGCGGTTTGACGTTTCCCATCATATCACATCTGCAGATGTCGATTTCATTGTGTTTTTACATTAAAAGTGTATATTTTTCAGTAAAAAAATCTCACTTTGGAAGCTGTAACTAAAACAGGAAGTATGGTCATGTTTCTTGAAAGAAACAAGAGCAGAAAATTTCATGAAATTCCATCAGGATGTATCTGATTAGATTTTCTCCTAAACGTTTATGATCATATCTCTGCCTCTCAGGGTGCAGCTAGTGCGTGAAACATCTCCATCCAAACAAAAACGAAAAAATATAACATTTTCAGAGGCTGCACGTAATCCTTTCAGGGGGAAAATGATATGCTTCTTTGCACAGATTTACCTTCTGATAGTTATTTGGCTATAACAGTTTCAAAGGATGATTGTTACCACATATTTGGCTCCAGCAACCACCAAAAAGTCCATTAAATTCATATTGCACTAATGGCTGCTAGGCCACAAAACTTCTAAGAGAATTTATAATGGACCATGTCTCACAAATGATCAAAGATTAGCCAGATTTTTTATACACATTAAATTATATGTTTAGAATAAAAATCTGCACAAAGATTAAAATTATTCAGATATGTTTGTCAATAATATTAAGTGAAAATATTAGTTATTTGTGTTTATTATTTTAAATCTAAGGAATATTAGACATGTTTCAGTTTCTTTAAAAGTGTTTTAATATGTATAAAAATAACAATAATTAAAAACCCTAATATTTTTTTGTCAAACTGCTCGTTGTCTTTTAACTGTGAGGGATGGACATGTCCCCGCCCCCCTCCTTCGTTTAATTCCGCCATCGTCTGAAGTGCGGTTCATGTTACAGCCTGACCACAGCGGTGGGATTACTCCGCGCCCAGTTAATGCGTCCTCTTAATGTAAAACACATCGATCCGTCCGCGCGCAGCGCCTCTAATTAGATCCTTTTAAAGCGGAGACCAAAACGCCCGCTGACAAATAAATAAATAATAAGAAGGTTCCTTTTAACTCCACACTTGTCTTCTGACTGACAAAAACTTACGGGATAACCATGGGGGAGCGGAGCTGCCAACCAACGCCCATCAAAAGTTTAGTGTTCGTGTGTTTTAACGACTCTATTTTCTTCCTCCGGTCGTGTCAAACACATCACGGTTTAATTCTAGTGTGTTTGTGATCGCTTTCTAACAAGCTCGTACCCGCCCCGGTACACTTTTATATCAGAAACCGACTCACCTCGAAAAGTTTTGCGGAAGAAATCCAAACTTCCGTGAGTTGGTCTTTCCTCGATTCCGGTCACGTGACAGAGGGCGGGCACCACCCAGCCAGACGGAAAAAATGGAGTGATGGTGGACAAATAAAGAGAAGTATGAGGCTGCTAACAGATCAGTGTCCACCCTTTGGGTAAATATTTCCAGCTCACGAAGCTTAAAAAAGCTTATCTAATCTCGTCCTTGGTAGAAGGGGAGCTATGACTTGCATTTCCTGATAATCAAGTATTTTTATGAACAAAAAAAATCCCCCCCTTACTGATGTTTTTTTCCCCCTTTTGTGAGACGTTGCAGAGATATTAGTTACACTTTAACAAAATACACGATGTGAGTTTTAAAAGACTTCCTCAATTTTTATTTTATTTTTTTATGTTTTCAAGCTGGCAGATAAGAGGGACACCTCCAGGCAAATATAACTGAATATAACTCACAAATGTTATAGATTAGGACTAAAAAAAAAGGTTTATGGCGTGGGATATGTCAGTGGTAGATACTTTTTCTTTCTCTTTAAATCAGATAAAGGTTTTCCATTCTAAATAATAGAAGTAATACCCCCACCCCCCCGCCTTAAATTAGCATCATATGCACAAGGTAGCCGCCTCTCGAGTTTGTTCAAGGATCCCCCCCAAATTTACAATTTTCTATAGACGTGTTTTTTAATTATTTATTTTTTTTACTCAACTGCTAAGTTGAAAACGTTAATATTCTCTGATATATTTATTTTTCTTTCTGTACTAATTAGTTATATTATGAAAAAAAACACCCTCAGATTTTGTTTGAGTGTTGTGTTAGCATATTTTTTCACTGATTTCACAAAGAAAAAATAAAATAAATACAAACATTTTACGTCTATATAGGACTCCACTGTGTTCTGATGTTTAAATACATTTTTTTTCTGCAAAAATTGTTCAAACTCAATGCGGTCTATATTTGCCAATGTAGTGAGCATTGATGCACACTCGTTTTTTGCAAAGACTTCTGGGAAATTCCTAGAGCACTCGATTTTGGAATTCTAGATTCGGACTGCACTACAAAATAGCGAACACACTATATATTCTACTATAGTGCACTATATAGTGATTAGTGAAGGAATTCGAACACAGCCCAAGTGGTTACATTAGTGCATCCACCTGCCTAAACATTTTCATGGACTTGTGGTTTTCTTCCAAAAACAACAGTTGAAATCAATTACAAACCTGGAGTTTGTTAGCTATGTATGTATTTTTTCCACATAAGTTATTCCATAAAAATATTTTTAAGAACTAATGCATAAATAAATGAGTTAAAATTTCAATGTGTGTTCTTAGCACTGGCTTCAGTTTGAAGAATCAGGGATCACAACATGCTAGCAGGAGTTTTTGTTAACCAATCACATCAATCCAGAATTGAAAATTTCATACAGGATTTTTTATTGTTAGAGTTATTTTCTTTGATGTTTTCTAATTATAATTCATCTGGATTTCGACAAACACGACCTCATAAAACAATCATTAATTTCTTTAAACAATGTAACAAATGATTACAAATAAAAATGACAAAAATCTAATATTTGTTTTATTTCATATAAATGTAAAATATACAGAAACATTTTTGATATATGATTGTTTGATTGCAAATAGTTTCCTTTTATGCCCCTTGTAACCATATTGCACCCCAAAGCTGAACAGTTAATACATGTCATACATTTTGGTTTACCCAAATATAACCATACAATATGTCAAAATGACTAAATAGTTTCATTGAAAAGGTCCAGTTCAATCTCCTATAGATCTGGGGCTTTTAATACCCGTGCATTTTGACAATCCCTGTCAACAAATCAGTGAAATTTCTTTATCATTAGATGAATATCAATGTTTCTTATTCTAAGTGTGAACAAGGAATCCTGACATGGTTGTTGAAAGAAAGAATGGAAACAAAGTGAAACAACCAGTTGTAGCACTTCCAAAGCTAATCAGCTAATTGGCTATTGTTGAAGACGAGAAAAACCCGACATGCAGAATGGGACAAAATGTGGTTTTTCAGGAACTTTGGAGAAAAGAAGTTGTGGTTTCCATCAACACAATAGACTAATGCACCCTGTGAAAGTTTAAATTGCTGTTTTTGCATTTGCACTTGTTGGTGGGATTACTTTAGTACATTTAGCCATAGATAGAGCAATTGTGACTCTTATTTTCTACAAAACATCAGCCTTTTAAAGTTTTGGGAGCACACACCAGTAATTAAGCCACGTTAAACCAGTGCACAAATATTGTCTAAGTATCCACTGAGTGAAGCAGTTTCTCATAGAATTTTAAAATCAACCATGGTATGAAAGAATGTGACATGAAAGTCGGCAGTTACTGTTATATTTTGTTAAATCCAATTGACTTATCTAAAAAAAAAGATAAATGGTACACATTGTTGGTTTTCAGATTTCTAGATGTCACCAAAAGAAAGACAGATGTACGGCAAACACTTACAAATAGGAATTTAAGGGAATATGCTCCTAAAGATTGTTAGCCTCACGTTGATGCTATTCAGACTGTCTACTCAGGATGGATAAACAGGTGGGCTCTTTTGTGTTTTCCAAAGTAATAACAATCTTCATTGAAGTTGTTGGACTCCACCACTGCTTTGTAGTGGCTGACGGCATGGACCAGGCAGTCAGGGAAATCCTTCTTCAGAGAAAGAGCCACTGCCATCATGTTCCCCTTCAGCTTATGCTGCTCAATCTGCTCCTGGATCTGACCTTTGTTGATGGGCTTGGGGTTGACGCAGAATGAGATCACCACTTTTATCTTGTTCTTGGTCAAAATGTCAAACCATTTGGCTCCTCCGCTGCCGTGGTACTTCTTTCCTGCCAGCCAGTTGAAAAAGAAAATGCTCTCCCTGTTTTTGAAGACCCTGACAGACCAGCTCACCCAGTCATATTTCTTCATGAGTGACTCCAAGAGAGAGTTGGTGAAGTCCTTATCAACTGTACCGGGATTCTCCAGAAGCAGGTGCTCCATGTCTACTTTGGCTTGTTCTGCAAAGTTTTCCGTGCAGTCGTCTACAGCTGCTTTCATCCGTTTTTCCACATCCTCCATACGAGTTTGCCACTTTTTCACCATTTCCTCCTCGACGTTTCCCTCTGTAAGGGCGGCGTAGCCCATGACGGCAATGATTCCAATCACAAAAAGCTTTTTCAGTCGAGCACAGAAGTCTTCGACTGCCCTTCTGCTTCTCTGCTCTGTGGCAACTACAGTGTCCAGCATCGGGTCTCCTGACATGTTCTCCCCGGTGAAAGCATTGTACAGGGCCTCCAAGTTCAGGTCCCCATCAGTATTCTCATATTGTTTGAGAAACTTCTCCTTCTTCTTCTCTCTGAACTTTGGCTTAGCATTAACAAACTCCTGGAACTTTTCATACTGGCTAATCATCTGAGCCTCCTGATCAAAGTTCTGCTTGTTCAAGGATGTCTTCTGCAGCTCCAGGGCAATCTTGTCGATTTCATCTTGAATTCCCTCAAGTTTCTGATTGACCATTTCAAACTGCTCCGTCAGGTAGCGAGCTTCTCTGCCCTCTGGGTTGCTCAGCAGCTCTGCCGAGGCCACGAACACCGCCTCCAGGATGGGGTGAAGCTGGCCCACAGTGGACGCCAGCACCTCTGCAGCCTGCCCCATAATCTCTACGCCCTTCTCGATCTTGTCCCTGTTCTTTACAATCCAGTCTGCGACGGTGGCCATCTTTGGGTTTAGTTTGTTGCAGCAACTAATTTGATTTCCAAATACAGAGCTTTTGATGATGCCTGAAAGGAGAAAAAAACACGAAAAACAACTCAAGTCTGTAACATTTGATTTAAGCAAGTTTCAGAAACACATGTCGGCTTTTAATCTTTTACAAAGGTTATCAGTTGATTCTGTGCCAGCTTTTTCTTAAAACTTCACAATAAAGCAGCGGTAAGTCGTGTCGGTACATGTATCCGGTTTCATGCCGCACCCTCACAACCTCTGTTAATGACAGGGACCGTTCTTTTCAAGCCTTAGTGGCAATGATACTAAGTGCAAACAAAAGATCATAAAAGTACACAGACTAAGAACAGACAGTTATGCTGGGTAAATATTAAACACCGAATCTGTGCTGGTGAAATATGACGTCAGTTATTTCACAACCTTTCCAGCTCTGGTCTTTTGAGATGCTGTTTTTCTGCTCTAACAATTGCCAAGACTTAAAGCAAACACAGATGTTCACAACATGGGTAAAAGCAAGGCTCCCTTCCGCATTGACAGTACGCTTTTCAGTTTACTCTGGAGGAATGACCCAACTCATTTCACTGGAGGCCATATCCAGTTCTGAGGCACACCCAAGGCTGAGGAAAGAAAACCCCCACCGCTGCACTTGTTCATCAGTCGCACTTCTCACCCAAACCCCCACTAATTCAAGACAAACGACTCCTAATGTCTTTTCAGGTTTTCTAACTGAAATTCAAAACACAATGACCTTTTTAACAGATGCCCAAATTGCTGCTGCAGTGATGAGGTCATTGGTGTCAATTTACATCCCAATGTGCTAATTAGAATTTGCTTCCATACATAAACCAAATGAGGAAAATGAGAAAACAGTAAAAGTCCAGCATTCAAATTTAACCTTTTATCGAAAAAAACTGTTTAAATCCTGATCTTGAAAAGCAGAAAATGATGAGAAAACTCACCGTGTAATTATTCTGATTTTTGTCAAATCTTCCAAACAAGAAAGTCACTCAGCAAAAAAAAAAAAAATCCCAAAGCAACCAAACTCAGCTCAGACTGATCTGCTTTACTGCTCAGCTTCAACAGAGAACACGTATTTAAGCTTTTCACAAAACCACATCCTCCGCCCCAGCACAAAACCCCCACCTTTTTTTTAATTTTTCAAATAATAAACCCTAAAGACCATAAAGACAATGAGTTAGGAATTAAAATTATAATTTTATTTCCTCTTTTTTTCTTTTCTTGGTTTTCAGTGAAAAAATGAAGCAACAATTTAAAAATAATTAAAGAAAGAGAAAAAAACTCACCTTATTTTGCAAAAATGTGTTCAGTAATGGTGGAGTCCAGCAGTGCCTGTGAGCGCCAGCCTCCCCACGATGAACGCCTAAGCTCTCACTCTCTCTCTGTGTCTACATGGCTCTCGCTCCTTCTGTCGTCACTCCCCCTTTGGAACTCCTCCATCCTGTTCCAGCATTCCACCCAAACCCTCTCAGGAGGGATGAGAAGCCAGCGCAGATAAAGATAACATTCTGTAAACACTCCCCCATGCAGGGACACCATGGAGAAAAAAGCCTGAGTGTGTATGTACATATGTATGTGAGTCAGACAGCCAAAGAGAGAGAGACAGAAAAGAAAAAGCTGTCCAGTGGCAGCAGAGCTTGAAGTATCTGCCCATTAGGACAAAACCCTTCTTGTTGTGGCTTGAACTTGTTGCCATGGTCACTGCTGGCCTCTGTCACTAATGTGAGGCCGTGCACCCTCCTCAAGTCCAGACTTTTAACAAACGCTGACCCGCTTCAGTGTGATTTACATTATTTGTGACCAATTTCAGAGGGATTTTCCCTGCAGCACTTGCAGAATCAGTCCTCCACGGCACAGAAAGACAGCCGTTGTGTCAGGAAACGCACCATGACAGTTTCAGCTCTCACATGAACTTTGTGCTTCATGTTCAGCCGTTTGATGGAGGGGGAAGTGCTGTCAGATCGAACTCCAATGCAGCCATTAGATGTTGAAAAGCAGCAGAAATAGGACACAAGCTCAGATAAACATCACCCACATCACTGTCCTCTGAAGTCCTGGCTCTGCCATCATTGAAAGTGCAATAAGTTATAAAATGTGGGTCTTTGTAGTTGGTGGTTTCATGCTGAGCAGCGGAAAACACGACTGAAATACCTGAGATAATGATAACCAGCTGTAAAGAGGCAAACAATGTGCTATAAAAGCTGACCCGATTTGATAAATAGTCTGTAAATGTATATATTTTTAATACAAGTAATAAAAATTAATGATTGCAACAGTTCTGCTTTTGAATCAGTTTAATTCATCATTAATTTAGTCAATCTTCTTCATTTTTAGGACAAAGAAATTTGTATAAGAAAATCATCTGAAGGCCAGAAGAAAAATACAATGGAATGAAAGACTGGAACTCAACATGAAGGTCTCTGGACAGCAAAAAAAAACAACAAAAAACTAAAACTTAAAACTAGTCGTAGAGATTGTGTCTGTTTGGAATCTGAAAAGATAAATGAGTCCCTGGCAGGTCTGTGTTTTATCCGTTTGACCTTGGTTCATGACTCATGTTTCCTTTTCACCACAAGGTGTCCTCAAAGCTCACAGGAAGGACTCGTCTATAACAGAGAAAAATGAAACTGACAGTTTTATGACTTCTGGGATGAGCTCTAAAAACAATTTTAAGTAAAAAAAAAAGAAATCTAAATAAGAGTCTTATTTGGTAGAATTTGCTATTTGATGCATTACTTCCAAAATTATTGAATAGTTAGTGTTGTTTTTTTTACAATCAAGAAAATAAATCAACTATTCCTCTTTACTGTCAGTATATTTAGTTTCGCATCACTTTATGATACAAAACTATCGGTGACAAAGGTGAGATTTAGCGATTATCATTATACCTGTCACTCTGGATCTGGCAGATTCCTGTACATCCCAAACTGATTAAATCTCTGCTGTACAGTGAAAGTGCATCTTGAATGTACTTGAGTGTATTTAAGAGAAAAATAGCTCAACAGTTTTGTTCTCCTTGTACTGTATTGTCCATTTGGACAAACACGATTAAAGGGAACTTTTTCTAGAGACACACAAAGAACGCCTGAAAGTTGTGTCCGAAGTCAGCAGGAATGAGTGGGAATTTACCACAAGTGGGTTTAAAGAAATGTAGTGATCCGGTTCTGTAAGGGATTTAGGATTTCATTTAATGTTATCAGACAAAGCCCTGGCCAGACCAGATAATTTAATTTATTTAATTTATATATCCCAATATCACAACAAAGTCGTCTCAATGGACTTCACACCGATAATTGTACAAAAACATAAAATCACTCATCAATCAATAGCTGTTTGCTAAACAAACTAAACAGACTGAACTAAACTGGTTATCCCTGCCCTTAGATCCTCCTTTTCGGTAAGGAAAACTCCTTAAAAAAATAACAATTCCAGGGAAAAAAAAGAAGAAACCTCACCTAACCCGAACCTTTCATTAACAAACAGACATACAAAGATCAAATCCAAATTCCTCCCCTACCTATGCGGCTTTTCCCTACCCCTACATTTAGCCCTCTGAGCGGAGAGTTATAGAAAAATGTCTTCAAATTCGGATGTTACTAACCCTTGATGATGTCATCAAAGTCACCGTCTACCCCCCCCCCAACTTTATTGACGAATATTACACATAGAATATCAAACATTGACGCTGCACGCCACATGCAAATATTTTTTTTCATTTGCCAGGAAAATTAGTAATAAAAAAATTCAATAAAGCTATAATACTTGCAAGATAAAACTAATGAAGGTAACTAATAATAAAAAAGTTGGTAATCTCAGAATCAGAACAGGCTTTATTGTCATTGTGAGTAGGGCAGGTATCAGTTATAATTTCCAGAAACGATTTGATTTGATTCACAAGAGCCTGAATCAATTCGATTCCGATTTTTTCCTATTATTTCAATTCTTTAATTTAATTCAATTTTAAGTTTACAAATGTATACACTTTTGTTTAGAAATACATTAATAATCTACTATGTGATTTGAATATATTTATATTAATCTGGTCCAGTTTACATACTGTAAATGTATCAGTGAAATAATGAGATTGTTAAAATCATCCAGAGTTACATGGATTCTCTAAAGGAGAAGTTCTAGCAAAAATGTTCAGATCATTATCATTGTAAACATTGTTCTGCTTCTCCTGGAGGACGTTTCAGTTTGGTCACAGGTGGGGATCACGCCAAAGAGGTACACCTTATTCCAGAAGAAGAAGCCAGTATAAGGAAAAAAAACAATGTTTTAGACCGCAAATAGTTACTTTAAAAAGTATTTCCTTACAGGAGTTTGGAAAATTCCTGTCTGTGAGTAAATAAAGATGTTCATTTAGTCAGCAATGTATTTTTTGGTCGACCGAGTGTTGGCATTAGCCGCCCTATTGGAAATTCTATTAAATATTAGCATCAAGTTAGTGGACTTTAGCTTCATGTGCTAAATTGATTTATATCTTTTATGTATCAATTATTGATCTATTAAGCTTAAATCAATTCAAATCCATCAATCGATTTTTTTCAACACAGCCCTAATTGTGACATGTTTACATGCACAAACAAAATTCTTTTATTTTTCACCCCAGAATCAGAAGAATGAGAAGAATCAGAGAATCTACGTCACCGTGTAGCTGCCAGGGCTTGAAAAAATACATAACCACATTGGTTTTCAAACTTTAAAAAGTCACAAAGTACTAAGCCAATATTTACATTTAAATGTAAACTTTTGTGCTTTGGAACACACCCATGTGAAGAAATGCATTTCTCCTCAGCGACCCAGTGCGACGCGGATCACTCTCCTGGCGATAGGATAGCCAGACGTAAGTCACTACAGTTCCTCCTTAAAAAAACAAGTTCGGACATCACTACAGCTCCAAACGCCCCAACAATGGGAGAGATAGGAAGAAGCCATAGACGTGAAGAATAAATTCAGATTCGATTGGTAAAATTTACAATTGCTGTTGCACAAATGATACAAAAAAAAACTATCCTCCACAGAAAACAGCCAAAGACAGACGTTGTGTCAGGACACGCACAAAGACAGCTCTCACATGAACTCTGTGCTTCATGTTCAGCAGTTTGATGGAAAGGGAAGTGGTGTCAGATCTCTAATAGTCACTAGAGATTAAACAAAAGCATAAATGGGACACGAGCTCAAACATACATCGCCCTCATCGCTGTACTTTGAAGTCCTTCCTCTATTATCTGCAATTAGTTAGAAAGTTTTGGGTCTTTGTTGTTTGTGGTTTATTGTTGAGTAGCAGAAAACATGAAAGAAATACCTGAGATAATGATAACCAGCTGTGAAGAGGCAAACAATGTTTTTCTCATTTTTTAGGACAGAAAAGTAAGAAATGTATATTACTGAATGGAGTTTAACATGAAGGTCTCTGTGTGGACTAAAAAGATCTAAAAGTCATGGAGGCTGTGTCTGTTTGGAATCGGAAAAGATAAATGAGTCTCTGCCAGGCCTGTGCTTTATCCGTTTGACCTTGGTTCATGACTCATGTTTCCTTTTCACCACAAGGTGTCCTCAAAGCTCAGAGGAAAGACTCGTCTATAACTGAGAATGAAACTGACAAAACAAGTTAAAAAACATGTTAAATATGCAGCATAAAACATAAAAAGAAAAGTCCTATGTAAGATTTTTCATGATTCATCACTTCCAAAATCAATGAATAGGTAGTGTATTTTTTTACTATTACAAAGGAAGAAGAAGTTGATTTTCTCTCCTGTTTAACAGCTTGATTCATAATTCAAAACTGCAGGTTGCAAAGTTAGTATCTGGTAACCTCCAACCATCACTCTGGATTTTGGAGATTCCTGAATGACCAGCTCTGATTAAATCTCAGTTGTGCAAATGAAAGTGCATCTTGGGAGGAACATCTTTGGGGTTTGAGGCCCTGTCAAGACAGTTTGGTGACCGACGCCTTATCATGCGCTCAACCCAGTTTGGCCACTTTCCTTTTTACCTTTGGGGCTTTTTCTTTGTAGGGAGTGTTACAGCCAACATAGGGGTGTGTTCATGGTGCCGGCCCTTTTTTCTCCTACACCTGAACAGGTGTCTAGAAATCAGATCTGACGTAGGATCTCTTCGGGTGTTCTCTCTGGTCTTCCTGATCTGTCCCGGTCTTTATGCACCGCTGCTCCAAGTCATCGGGGGTCTCATAGCCTTCCCTGTACTCTTCAGTTTGGCAACATTGGTTTGGTTATTACTCCATCTGCAATCGTACCCCCATACAATCAGACACTCATGCAGCACCACACCTTCACAATTCAGGTTATTCTGTTGTTTATTATCTAATTAAACACTTTCTGCATGCTAAATTCAGTTTCTTTTCCCTTCTTCAAGAACAGATTTTAACTTACTGCAAGAAATGTTTTTAAAGTTGGAAATTCATATTTGCAGCCACTGACCACTGTGGAAAGTTTGATGTTTTTTAATCTTGCTACCTTGACGGAGTATGGGGGTCATGTGATGTTTTGTTTAGGCATAATTAATTATTTCATTCTTGTTTGACTAATTATAACATTAAGTTGTAATTGAATTAGTTGTAAATTCTTTGCTTTTTGTGAATGAACGTTACAAATATCACTTTTTAAATGTTGCTGTACCAATGACAGTAATGTATCTATTTATTTGTTGATCGATTGCTAGGTCAGTTAAAACAGTTTGCAAATATTCTTCATAAATGTTTTATACAAATATCTTATATCTTAAACTTCGTCCTGTTTGACCTTTGACCTTGGTTCATAACGCATGTCTGCTTTTCACCACCAGGTGTCGTCAAAGCTCACAGGAAAGACTCGTCTCATGACAGAGGAAACTGAAACTGACAGTTTTCTGATTGTAGTGATGACACATCATTTCCAAAACTATTGAATAGTTAATTCATTTTCTCTTTCTTATCAAGAAGACAAATATGATGTCTGTTGATCCCTTTACCATCAATATACAAACAGTGTTTAACAGATCCCTTAATTTATAGAAAACTTAGTAGGAAGTTTGAGATTTAGTAACAGCCGCCATAACAGTCACTCTGGATTTGACACATTCCTTCCTGAATGACAAACTCTCTGATTAAATCTCGGGTAAAAGTGAAAATAAATCTTGAATGTGAATCAGTTATTCAAACCGACAAAATCTTCATCTGCTGATGGTTTCTTTCTGCTTAAATAAATATTCCTCGTTGATCTTAGTTGAATCTCCATCAACTTTAGTTTGACTTAACTTTTGGCTTAGACCCTTTTACTCCGAGTGATTATGATGAACAAGAACATGTCACGTGAAAAGTAGAATTCCTAAAAAGTAACCAACTCTTAAAATGAAAGTAAAATAAAATGCTCAAAATAATGTCTGTAGACAATCATAGAGGTAATGAAGCAGAACACCATGGGAGATTGTTTGTGAGAGGGATTCAGACTGAGGAGGATGAGGACCTTTGTCAAATAATGCTCAACCACTTCTGAATCCCCAAAAAGCAACTGACTATCTAGTCAAGCTGATTCTATCTACTAAAAGGTTCCTCTCAATCATAACATAGCTGACTCTCATCTCTATTGTCTTCTGTCCCAGATAACGAAACAATTCTTTGGACCTGTACACAGTGCTTTAAAGGTTAACCAAACACTAAATCAACTTTTTTCTGTCTGTTGACCTCTATAAATGGGGCTTTAAAAGTGCTGACTGTTCGACATTGTCAAATTTTTGACAAATTAAAATAAACTTGTTTAATTCTTGAAAATATAGTCAAAAACCGTCTGTGTGCTGCCCCCTACAGGTTGAAACGAGGTATTGAATTTGAATTCCATGATTAGTCAGACCAATTTGGTCCCATGTCATGATCTGCAGCTCCAGTTCCCCAGCTCCCCTCTGGCTGGATTTTTAAATTCGTGGCGGTACTCTCTTTTATGGAAGACAAAACTTAAAATGCAGGGAATCTTAAATGTAAATATTGATCAACAAAAGTTATTTTTGTGAGGATGTAGAATAATCTAGACTGTTACTTTAACTATGTCCCTCATTTCTTAAAAAAAACAAAACAATCATAAATAAAGTTTTTCAAGTTGAGTATTTCATGCCAGCACTGAGCATCATGGTATTTCTGCCGTGGAGAAGTGGCGGTACTCTAAAGCGCTATTTTTAGAGGTGTCAGAACTGAGTACTGGGGAGTACCGGCCCACTTAAAGCACTGCTTGTGCAGTATTTTTGAGAATAATCATAACTGAAGAATTATAATGACTGCCTAATAGCCATACTACATGTAGCTGCAGTGAGAATTCAGGCTAGCTGGGCCAGGATTGTACCCTAGCACAGTTTGGCACAGATTACCTGGTGTTGGTGGGCTTTAATTTAGTTTTTAAAGGAGCATAACAATTGTTAAAGTTCTGTAAAGAACCACTTGATCACCCTCACACCTGAACCTGATGTAACTGCCGCAGTGAACATGTCTGGGGTTGTTTGGTATTTTAATTTTGATCATACTTCCTCCCCTTTTTTCCTTTCTTTTTAAATAAAAGCTTTCCACCTCTTTTTCCGTTATTGTAATTACCACAGCAGCAGTATAACATGAGTCTGGAAAAGCTCCAAAGTCAAAGTGAAAGAGAAACAGATAATTATTCTTTACAAAAACATTTTTGACAAGTTCTAACACATTTTCTCTTCATCAGCAATTAAAAAAATGGTCCAAAACAGTTTGTGTGGGAACAGAAAACACAGTAGTTCCACAATGTGAATCGTGCAATAGTCCTGTTCAGTGGAAAAGTACTCGGTTAAAGTTCAGTTTCTAAAAACACGACTCTTTGGTCGAAACCTAAAACACAATTTGCAGTTAAAACACAATTTGCAAAACTCTAATCCACTCTTTGCAAAACACGAAACATAGTTGGCATTCGCAACACACGAGAGGCAAAAAATGTAACAAAAAGAGTCAAAACTCCAACTTTGTTCCAACACAACGATCACCATTAACACACACCTGATCAAAACTCAAGACACGCTGCTAATCAAACGCACTGAATGTAAGGGCAGTTCTGGAACAACTGAGAGGCTTTTCAGAGATGGAAAACGGAGTAAGACTTAAACACGCACCAAGATCATAAACCTCAAGGTTTCTGATGGGATCCAGACCACAGTTATTGACCGTACGTTGGATTATGGAATGACCATGAGGGAAGAAGGTCAAAAGGTCAACCCTCAAAA
>NC_050527.1:25987439-25993269 GCF_002922805.2 Oryzias melastigma | reverse complement strand
ACATTTTTTATAAACCCTGTTGTGAACAGTGTCAAGTGTTTTGTTGTGTAGTGTGTTGTGATTGCTGCAGGTTTGTTATTTTTGTCAGTAGAGACTTATGACCTCAAAGTTTTTGTCTGAAGAGTCGAGTATTTTGTACATTTGTCTTATATTTTGAAAATTGTGTTTGGTGTTTTTATGTGTATTGTGTGGCGTTTGCTGTGTGTGCGTAAGTTTTGACAAAAGAGTTTTCATTTTGATCTCAAAGTGAATTTTGACTCAAGAGTCAAGTATTTTGTATATTTAGTCTACATTTTGACAATTGTGTTTGATGTTTGGTTAAATTGGTTAAATGTTTCAGAAAATGTGTTTTAGCATTTGGGAAAAACTGTAACATAGACTGGAGGGGGTGATTATCTTTATACATAATCATAATTCTTTTTGTCCAATACAAGTATCACAACATTAATAAAACACAAAGAAATGGAAAACATACACAGAAATGGAAGATAACATCAGTAGAGAAATGCATGGATAAGAATGTGTGTGATTGTGTGATTACATTTCCAGTGAGTCATGAAATGACTTGACTTGAATATGAAGATGAAAGACAAACAAGCTAAGTTTGGTTTCAGTCAATAAGCAGCCCTCTCCAAACCGTCATTCGTTTCCTCAGATCTTACACGAGTCTGTTTTACATGAGTGACAGGTGGGCTTGTTTCCAGATAGACTGTTAGCATGTGAGCACATTCAGAGTAGAGTGTTGGTACATGACTCAGCCTGAACAAAGCTCAGCTGTGTGGAATGATGAGACAGCGGTATGCAGAGGCAAAAAAAGAGGTTTATATTGAACTGTCATGCAGGATTTACAGCCTTTAACCAATTCAAACCTTTCTCCTCTCAATTTGGAATTACTACAAATCCAGATATGTTATCAAACATTAGAGTGTTTAGCAAAGGGCAAAGTGTTGACACAACAATGATAGAAAACCAAATAACAGTTTATTTTTCATTAAACCAGCTTTGCAGCAATCTCAGATTGTAACTCTCACCAATGTAAGGTACAGCACTTTTAGATGCAGCAGGTTTTGGTATGGTCGCCACTTTTTATCCTTTACATTTTTTAAGTTGGTAATCATTTTTATTACTCTGGTTTATAATACTTAGTAATTTCATGTCATTGTTTTTATACTTGTATTATCACAAATGCTTTTATTCTTACATTCTCAAGTATTTTATCAGTTTTTAGTTTCTTGTGTCAAACGGACCTTGAGTCTGTAATAATAAAGAGATCTATCAGCAGTGCCGTGCCTTCATTACAGCTTCAGTTCTTCCATGAACACTCTTGTTTTCCAACAAAGTCTTCCAAATTCAGGATAATGACTATTCAGCAATAAAATAAATTCCATAAAAAGGATAAAATCACTGCTGTTTTGGATAATTTAACAGCAAAACCTGAAAATGGTCTCCATAGTTTTCCATCCTGAAAGTTCTTCAACATTTCACATTCAAAGCATTACATATTGGTGCAGAGCCCACATGAAAAAAGTTGTTTTTTTTCCGCAGCAGAATCAGCTGATTCACATTGATTATATCCGCCCTTCAGCAGTGCGAGGCTGCGGTTCTCTGCTTCAGAATCCGCTGAAGTTACGTTAACTACATCAAGAGTTACCATAACCAAAAGAAAGTAAGCTCCAGTGTTAAAGTTAATTCATTTTTAACAGGAGTTATGTCAGTGAGCGGAACTTCAGTCTCAGTTTCTGAATAAAACAAAGTTCTCGCTATCCTTATTTTGAAAACTGGAAGCTTCATCGACACGAAGATGTGTTTACTTACGGTGACAGTACCGCAGCTCTTTTGGCTTTGTTTTGGTTTGTAAACTTAAAATACAACATTATTCTGCATTTTAGAGCAAAAATACATCGTCCCCAGATAATATTTTGACAATTTTACTACAATCTACTATATTTATAAAGATTGTGAATCCGCAATCTTGGACGTCGCGAATATTCATACTCAAATTTTTGGGAGCATATCGCGAGTATCCAGCTCTGGTTGGCGTGATAGTTAGCCTCCACTAATTTTCTGATCAGCCTTTTATTTAGACTCTCCCATTAGCTTATAGCACCTCATAAACTTAAGCTAAAAGAGTAGCAAAAAGAAAAAAATGGCAACAACATATCAGCGCAGCTCAGACAAGGAAAGTTAGGACATTAATGAATCTATTTGTTTACAAGTGGATGATCAGAAAGAACCTAACCTCCCTTAAGTTCCTTGCACACCATCACCTGTACGACCTGAACCACATTTCCTCCACCTCACCATCCATATAATGAATTGACCTGCTCTCAAGTGCATCTGCTCCTGTGGACAAACTCTATGCCATGTCTGCACCTGAACAGGAAGCAACAAAGGACTATATGAATAGTTTTTTAGCACCTCGGCTCATCCACCCATCTTTGTTTCCTGTGGGTGCAGGATTTTTCTTTCAGATGGGGTTCTTTGCTCTATCAAGGTCTAAATCATAAACTACTCATTAAGTTGTGTCTTGCCTTTAGGTGGGTAATCCTGTGACTGTCCTCTGGGATCCTAAATATGACCAGAATCTTCTGGTACTACGTAAAGAAAACAACTGACCTGAGGGTGGTCTGTTTGAATTGGTAACATTTAGGACAGGCAGCTACAAGCTCTCAAATGTGTTGGTCCATAGTAAGTCACCAGAAGTGCTTCTTGGCCAGATATAAGATGTGAGGAGCAGTGGGATGGCACGAGTTTGGAGTTGGGGTACCACTGCAAATCTAAAATGGTCCAGGATAAACATCTTATCTGGGGGACAGGCTGAG
This sequence comes from Oryzias melastigma, assembly GCF_002922805.2. Classification (NCBI taxonomy): domain Eukaryota; kingdom Metazoa; phylum Chordata; class Actinopteri; order Beloniformes; family Adrianichthyidae; genus Oryzias; species Oryzias melastigma. The sequence continues at coordinate 25,990,447 of NC_050527.1, read as the reverse complement.
GAAATTGGCAGTTTTCAGACATTCCAGTTCTTGCTGACATTAGTGACAATCGTGAATGGCAGAGATGTTCCCTCTAGTCGATGTCTCCATAAAGCTAACTGAACCACAAGCAGTTCTTGGTCTTGTATATTATAATTACACTGCATGAGACAAACGACAAGGAAAAGAAGACAGATGGATAAATATGGTTATCTTGATGATCTAGCTGTGACAGAACTGCCCAGTCTGATGCATCTACAGATCCTCCACCACACAGTCCTGAGAGGAAGCTGTCTGATGAGGATAGGAGCAGACAAATCTATTTTTGAGTCTTGAAAAGGCCATTTCAGCATCTTGGCTCCAGCAGAACTTGGTTTGTGGAGGGATGAAGCTATTTAACAGCAGCTTCTTATAAGCCATGTGAAAAATGGGCAAATTCCAGAAACTGTTGGAGCTGTTTTCTGTTCTCAGTGATGAGCAACTCAGTGACTGCAGTGGCTGGATCTATGAGGATGCTGCCCGCAGAGACAACAAAGCCCAGAAATGTGGTAGCTGTGGTCTGGAATTCAAATTTATCTGCTTGTGCAAAGAATTGATTCTGCAATAATCCTTCTATCATTTTCCTTACATCTTATGTGCTAAAGTTCTGACTCAGAGAATATTAAAAGAAAAGAAACACAGTGATTCTGTATATGTCCCAACACATCTGTTGACATTTTTGTCTTAAAGTTCTGCTAACAGTTGGACTGGAATGTTTGTTTAGATCCTTTACAAAGGAATCAAACAGAAAATGAACATTTGATCAGTTTGCAGCACCCCATTAATTAAGTTGGCTTCATCCTCAGGAAGTACTTTCATTTTTATGCCTGAGCTGTTATTAAGCAGCCTTTCAGTTCCACACAATCCCGTTTTCCCTCAGGAGTCTGCCAAATCCAGGATGACAGGTATTGGGATGGTTCCAAAAACCTGACTTTCCCACCAACAGTTTCTCATAATGAAACCATCTGTTAAACTCTGCTGATAAACATGAGCATAGTGAAAAAAAAATCAGTTGGCCGTTAAGTATCTTTTAACGTAAGACTTCTAAAGGCAAATGCTGCCAAATAGGACTCTTCTGATGAGGTTTATCATTGAATATGTTTAATCCCTGAAGCTTTTATTTTGTTTTTCCAGAATCTGTTTTGAAAAATGTAATTGTCATAATTCTGAGTCCCTCCACCCGGTCAGCTCCTCTCTGCTGGGTTAATCAGCTGATTGACTCCACTCTGACCCCCTTCTTAAGAAGTTGCCGGCCTTCAGTTGGTGTCGGATCGTCTTCTACTCTTCATTGCTGCGCAAGTCCTTGTGGTCCTGCCCAATGCGCTCTATCTGACCAGGTTCATATTTCCCTCTAGTTTCTTGCCTCCTGTGCTGACCTGACCTGTTTACCTTCCCCTGGACCTTTTTCGGATTGTGGATTATCTGTTTGTCTAAGGTTTTCCCGTGTGGAGAGGAGTGTCTAAAACAAAGGAGATCTGAACTTCTTCTGCTCCAAAATCTGGGGTCTGGCCTCCAGCAGTCCTTCAGAGTCCCCCACCTTTTCTCCTGCCTCCACAATCATCACCTACCATAGCGAATAGTTGCTGCGCCACCTACAGGCCTGACTGGGATGCTTCCAGATGTTCCTGAACTCTCCTGATCTGAGCCCTAGAACCTTATTCTTCAGCCTGTTGTTACTGGGGTTTCCATATTATTAACCTGACAGAGATAACAAAATGATCAGTTTTAGCTTTCTATGCCGTGTACAGAGCCCTTCCTGTGAGCTTTGTGGACTCCACGGGGCGGCCGTGGTACAGTGGTAGGGCGGTCGACCTCTGATCAGAAGATTTCTTGTGTTTAAGTGTCCTTGGGCAAGACACTGAACCTTAGAGGAAAGTAGAAAAAGAGCCATATATGTATTTAAGTATACACCATTCCCATCTTGCAATAAAGAGCAAGCATAAGTCGAGCCTCAAGATCAAAATGATCAAAAATCCATTTGTTGGGGTCTCATGTATCCTTTCAGACTCCAAACATACACCGCCTCCATCACTAGTTGAGTTTTTTTTCCTTATATGCCATGCAGAGAGCTTCATGTTGAATTCCATGTATTATTCGTGCAAATTTCTTACTTCTCTGTCCTAATATTCACAGTATTAAATTAAAAATATATGATAAATTAGACTTATTCAGAAATACAAGTGCTAAAAGCATATATTTTAAAGATTTTAATTGTTAATCAAATCAAATACATTTAGAGACATTGAACTAAGTAACATCTGCTTTTTATAATGCCATGTGTACCGTTAATACAGCTGGTCATGATTGAGTGCTGCAGAGCAAAGGACTCCCGTTATATTTGTCACAATTAATGTAAATCCCAGTAAAGCCGGTCAGCGTTTGTTTAACGGTCTGGAAGCTTTAAACAGTAAAAGATGAGTTTTGTCTCAGAGGAAGCACAACTTCACATCAATGACAAGTCCTGCTGGGGGTGGAAATGAATCTGGAGAGGGATGTGGTTTCGTGACAAGCTTAAGTAGAGCTCTCTGGTAAACATTTCATTCTGAGCAGAGCTGGTTTCTCGGGAATTTTCTCTTTGCTAAAAAGAGGTTCATATTTTTTGCAAAGAATTCTGCATCATTACACGGTGAGTGAATTATTTTCTGCTTTCTTGGATCAGGATTTAAACTGTTATGTATTTAAAGTTTAAATTTGAATGCAGGACTTTTGCTGAATTTTAGTTTCATCTGTTGTTTATGTATGGAAAACTGAGGAAACAAATGTATTTAGCACATTGTTATGATGGGATGTAAAATCACCAGTGCTGTCATGCGATCATTTTTTTTTTGTGTGATTTATCAATCTAACCTAATTTATCTAGTTTAATTGCAAGTATTTTAACTCTAATAATTGCTGTAAAATACCTAATTTTGGGGTATTTTTAATAAATTTGTGACATTTTGTTGCAGTAAAAGATCAAAATATCACAACAAAGTATCTTCATTAAGTTT
>NC_050527.1:25983205-25987226 GCF_002922805.2 Oryzias melastigma | reverse complement strand
ATCATAAAACAACCAGGACTAAGTGATAAACTAGAATGGGCGGGGCCTGTCTACACACACACTCTATAGTTACACACATAATAATTAGGAAATTAAACACGAGGACAGCAGAAGCACTGAACTTTTTAGAATTTGTTTCTTTGAAACAAACTTTTGCTTCATCATCTGGACACAAAAATGTGGAAAAAAATAAACTTTCCCTCTGAAATGATGATTTATTTATTTTCTCGTGACGATCTCTTTCTTCAGAGGAAAGAGTGAGAGCAGAGCAGTCGGTGCGTGCCATGGTGAGCGCACTGGAGCTGTTACCATGACAACGCTTGTTTGAATCCGACTTGCAAAAAGTTAAACCCCAAAGATGGCTAGATAGTAAAGAACAGAGATAAGGGGCGTGGAGAGTTATTTTGGAGTTATCGTTTTTATGATTTGGAGACTATATTCAAATATGTAGTGTTAAAAAATAAAAGTTGTCAGTTTTAAGGATGAAGATTTGTTTAACAGTAACATTTATTGTAGCAATAACATAGAGGCCCTATATAATCACCCAACCACCGCCACCATGTTTCTGCTTTACATACTGAAAAAAAGTAGTCTATTTTTAGTGAAAGCAACAGCGAGTGCTTCTCTCAGGCTATAGGAGGAAAAATGGGCCTACTTTTGATCTTTGCTTTTTTTTTTCCTTAAATCAATCACCAGAGTTTCAAGAACACTTATTTCATTTTATAGACGCGGAAGTTAGAAATTCTGAACATATCCTAACTTTATCAAAGTCATTAAACAGGAGCAGGAAGCACGTTGAAAAATGACGAGTTGGGCTGACCCAAAACATCAATTCATGACGTCCTTGTATGACTTGTGAATGAGAATGTGTTGGACAGGGACTTACAGTACACCATTAGGGTCTTTATTTATGTTAACAAACCAGTTTCTTCCAGACTTGAATAATAAATATTTTTCTGCTGATGGAAATGTCTGACTGACAGATGAAAAGTTAAATACAAAGCAGAACAAAATTGGGGTGAATGGAGTCACCGCGGTGCAGAAGTAGGGCGGTCAACCTCTAATCCGGAGATTAGAGGCTTGGTTCCCGCTCTACAAACCCATGTGTTGAAGTGTGAACCCCACATTGGTCCTGGCATCACTAATCAGCCATCAGTGTGTGAATGGGTGAATAAGACTGCTACTGAAAAGAGCTTTGGGCTTTCTAAGATGTTAGGAACAGCTATAAAAGTATCCGCCATTTACCAAAATTGTGTGTTGCTGCAGCCTTGGACAAGGTCTTCGTGACCTGGGCATTTGGAAAATTGCATTAAGAACTCTAATAAACACCAAGCTGTAGATAATCTGACCTTAAAAAGGTTCACAATCTTTAATTTTCCTCACAAATGAAATTAACGTTTTTCCTTAAAATGTTGTTTTTCTCCTATTTAGTGTAAAAGATCTACAAACAAAATGGAAGATCTGAAGACGTTTGTGGCAGAGAGGAAGGATATGGTGGAGTCGGTGATGAGCGCCTTTGAGTTTGGAGCGGAAATGGCAGCCTCCATCGCTGGCGATATTTTCCCTATTGTCTCACTCGCTGCTCCACTTGTCCAACTGGCTCTGGACAACGTGGAGGACAAAGAGACTGTTTTCATGAGGGAGCAGTTTCAGAAGGTCAAGACTAATCTGGAAAAGGCTTCAGAGGGAGTTCAGCGCATCAATGAGGAGTTTAAGAAGGCCAATAAAAATATTCAATTATTCCCAATTGAGAAAAATATCAAACATCAGTTTAGAAGGTACATGTTATTTCTCAGTGATAATTCTGATTACAACAAAAAGGAATTCCTCCAAAACTTTGATAGTAGCGGTGGGAAAAAACCCCTTAAGGATCTCTACGGTATTGTAATAGGAACTCCCCTCTTTGGTAAACCTTTGCTTAACGTCATCCTGACTTATGAGGAGAAAAGCAGACGTCCAGTGGAGGAATATTGCGCCCAGCTAAAGTATCTGTTCTGTATGGGGATCACTACGCTGTTAGCTCATGATGCGTTGACGGGGTCTGCTAAAGAAAAAAGGCACCTGGAAAAGTGGCGCCAGAAAATGACAACTGTGCAGGACAATATTAATGCTGCCATTGAAGAATGCATCGATAGCTTCCCAATTCAAGCTAAGACTGATTGTCATCGACTGGTAAGGGACCGGGAGGGCCTGACCAAGCAGGAGCTGGCTGATGCCCTCATAGAGATGTTAAAGGAGAGGTACGACTGGGTGGGCTGGTCTGTTCGTGTTTGCAAATCTCACTCCAGCATCTTTTGCAGCAAAAAAGAATGTGAATGCCCAACAGGGCAGAGTCGCTTCAAAGTGACCACAACAGATGAAGAAGTCTACATCTGGGTGTCCTACAGCACTTATCTCAAACCGCTGGACAAGAAGCTCATCCAAGACTTTATCCAGAGTCAGAAGACACCTACAGTGGACGACATAGCTGAGCATCTCTTTGAGAAACTGCAAGGATACTACATGGTTCAAATAGTCAAATCCTGCAAACATCTGGTCTGTTCCTCGAGCTTCGCGGACGACTGTCACTACTGGGAGAAGCATGCAAATGTTTATGTCTGCGTTCATTCTTTTTAACTTAAAGACAAAAATGAAACATCATTTGAACACTTTCTGTTGTTTGATCCTAACAAAAAAGCTATTTTCTAAGAGAAGCAGGAACACGACATGTCAGTGTGATATGCTGTGAAGGGAGCAGGTTCAGAGACAAACGACTGGAGTTCTGCAGAAGACAACATGTTAACCTGGTGCTGGGCTAATCTTTACGTTTCTCTATTTTGCTTTTAAATTGTCTCTCTGTAAAATATCTCTTTATTTTTTCCTGATTTATGGGTCTCTTTTTAAAATTGAGTTTTAGGCAAAAATCACAGTAAATGTATTAGAATAAAGTTGTAAAATTATGAGAAAAAAAGCCATGTTTTTTTCAAAAATATACTTGGTTGTCCAAGCCTTAATCCACATTACGTCAACTAAATCCACATATTTATGGTGACGCCGTAGGGCTTGAGTTTGGAATCCTGGTACCACCATGCATGTGGACCTCCGTGCAACTTTCCTAGCGATGGCGTAACAAGCATAACCGCTTGAAGTCCATTCCATGTGTTCAAGAATCTTCTTTGCAAGAGGCTCCGTTATTAATTTCCTTATAAAATGTATTATCCAAAAACGGTGAAAATGTGCTTTAATTCAATTCAATTTTATTTATATAGCCCAAAATCACAAAGAGATTTGCCTCATTGGGCTTCAAAATATAAACAGTTGTTAGAAACTAAACAGACTACATAAACTGGTTATCCCTGCCCTTAGACCCTCCCTCCCGGGGAGGGATTGGTTCTTTTTTTGTTGGTAATATTATTCTTCTACCTCATATATGCAAGATTTTATCTTGTAAGTTCTCAACTTACAACTAATAACTTTACTTTTGGGAAATATTGACTTTTACACACAATTCTAAGACTTTGTTCTCGTAAATGTTTTTATTTCTTAACTTGGATGGTGGCCCTAATACTCGTATTTTTGTTGTAAGGTGTTTTGATCAAATTACTTGTTATTAATTGTCTTCATTTCATTGATAAAAACAAAATGTATACATCCCACGAATATTTGTTCGTGGGCTTGGGTCATCTTGTCCAGATTCTATTTTCATGCAGGAACTGAACCATATATGCTTTATTTTTTTTTCTTTTTAGGAACAAACCTCTTGTTTGCTATAACTGTCTATGATTGTAACTGAAAATGATTTGAAATAAAAAAAAAAAGGTTCAGGGCTTTATTGGTTCTGTCATTTGTTCTGTTCTTTCTAAAGATACAAATAAAGTGACTGCAAACATTCCCCATATTTTGTCACAATATGTAACCAATACGATATGTATTGAGATTTGAATCTTATCGCCAAACTCTTTTCAACACACACCCCTATTAAACACACCGGACTAAAGTAATCAGTAGCAGATAAGGCAGATTTTCTGGAAAACCAGCAGGA